>NC_136261.1:66353946-66833946 GCF_964187855.1 Myxine glutinosa | reverse complement strand
TACCCCACGCACGTGAAAAGCGGGGTTCAGCAATGGGTTCATGCCCATCAGTCCGTCTGTCCATCTGCAAACGTCAGTTTATGATCGAGGAAGAACATGAGTTTGAGATTGAATGTTTCATTTATAAAAACTAGAACGGTACTCAGTAGAAAGCATACCTCCACCTGGTTGGCCATATCACTCAATGGTGAAGAATCACTTTAAAAATTCTACTAGCTGGATCCGGATCTTCACCAAAATCGAATGGATTCTTCCTTGTCACACACACAACCTGTCCAACAAGTTTCGTCCAAATTCATCCATAACTTTTTGAGATATCCTGCTATGTATCGTTTTTGGCCCGATCTCCCAATGGTGAAGAATCACTTAAAAAATTAAATAATTCTCCGATCCGAATCCATATTCAGATCTTCACCAAAATCGAATGGATTCTTCCTTGTCACACACCCAACCTGTCCACCAAGTTTCGTCCAAATCCACATACAACTTTTTGAGACATCCTGCTATGCATAGTTTTTGGCCCGCTCTCCCAATGGTGAAGAATCACTTAAAATTCTACGAGCCGAATCCGAATCCTGATCTTCACCAACATCTAACCATTTCGTCCTTGTCACATGCGCTACATCTCTGCCAAATTTCGTATGAATCCGTCCACAACTTTTTGAGATATCTTGTTCACAAACAAACAAACAGACAGACAGGTGTGAAAACATAACATCCATCCACTTTTGGTGCGGAGGTAATGAATAGGAGCACGAATCGGAAAACAAACTGGCCATTGAACAGTATATTGTCTGAATTCATCCCGATCGCGCATGCGTAGACAGGAGTGAGATCACTGTTTTACTCTGTCTGGCAGTGAAACAAAATTGAAAATCATTCCAAACAGGAAACTTAATGTGTTTACGGATGTTATAAAGGACACAAAGAACAGGCACCAATAACTAATGTAATATGTTGTTGTTGTATATCCCCGGACAGTTCTCTCGAACAAGCCCGCGGCACGGAGACAGCCTATCGATCTCCCAGGAGCGAACCAGAGATCCCGCACATCCAGGATGCTGTACCCCCGCCTTCACGAAGTCAGGGCCACTACTTCGTGAAAGAGAGAAAGAGAGAGAGAGAGAACGAGACAACGAGAGAAAGAGAGAAAGAGAGAACGACAGAAAAAGAGAGAGAACGAGAGAGAACGAGAGAGAACGAGAGAGAACGAGAGAGAAAGAGAGAGAGAGACTTTGACTTTTAAGCTCTTTTTATTATAAAAGTATAAAACAAGAGTACCACCAAAAGCAATTCATCCAGGAAAATCAGTAAACTCATAGCAATCCCGGAAGGAAAAAACAATCGGTGCACTGCAAACCAAGCGACAGAAAAGGTGCAAATACCAAAAAAAACACACGAGGAGAAAATGTAGGCATAATTTCTAAACTAGGCATAATTATATATGTACAAATTTACAATCGCATCTGCAACCCTGAGGAGAGACTTAAGAAAGAAAGAGTAGGTCAAGACCAGGGGGGGGGGGGGGGGGGGGAAACGCCGGCAAGGAGAAGCATGGAACAGTGTATAAGAAACACCCGCACTGTATTATACAGAAATTAACAATTTGTTATCTTGGACCTCACAAATCCCTCCAACACACCAGGTCGCAACAAAATTTGCAAGGTCGTTTGCAGTTTGGACACAGCCAAATTCAAGCTTGAGCCTTGCTGACACCAACGAACTAAAAAACACCATAATACTGCATTCCTGCATGGGTCTGCCGCCCAGCTTCGCCTTCCGCGACAGGTATACGGCCAGTTTAGCAGTAGCGGTTAGGAACCCGAATACAATAGATGTGGTTCCCTTTTTGGGAGGAAAGCCAAAGATGTAAGCTTTCAAAGAAAAGGTAACCTGCAATCTATGGGAAATAAAATTTAACCAATGAAACAAAGGAGAAAGTCTTTCACAATTAATGAAAGCATGAAACAAATCTTCCCTCACCGGACAAAAGGGGCAACAGCCGGAAATGGGGGGAAAAAAAACGAATGACAGCATTGGAAGGAACAATCCAGTGGGCCAAACGCCACTGAAGGTCACCTGTTCTTTTAGAAATAAGTCCAGCATACATTGTATCCCATAAAGGCTCAGAGGGGGGACCGGGAGGCAAGAGTCCTTTCCACCGGGTAACCCCAGCTAGAGGTGGGTCCCCAAGAAGAAGTTTCACACAAGACCTATAAATACTCTTGCTGCTCATAACATGGAAGGGGGGTGACCCTGCGCTCATGGGGGGCAGCTCGTTTGGGGTAAAAGCGACACCTAATTTTGGGACTGTGGGCTCAACCTCTGCGTCCTGCGTCCAATGTAGGCCTAGCTGGTGGCCCCTTCGGATCACCGCTCTTAGTATGTTCCCGATTTGCCTCCTGGACCGAACACCTGTTAGGTCCGCCAGCTCGTTCGCAGGCTTCCATCCCTGTCCAGAGTCGTGTCGGAGATGACACACTTTCAGGATGTTGGCCACTATAAAATGCTGGCAGAAGTCGCGACTCCTCGGGATATCGGGGAAAAGTGGGTTGAAAAATAAAGGCTCGTGTGCATACATGTTAGTGCCATACGAGTCTGTTTGGCGACTTATCGAAACGCCCTGCCAGGCATTCAAGAGGCTCTGATAAAAGACTGGGAGCAGAGATGTATCGACGTGTTGAAGGTTGGTCAGGAAAAGTTCCTGTCCGTATCCGAGCCTCCCAGCTCGTTGAAGAATGGAGCAGGCTAAGGGCTTTCCTGGTAGGTGTTCTGCATAAAGCAAGCGTTGGATGGAGCGGAGCCGGAAGGCCAACAGGCTGCATTTCACATCGACTAGGCCATGACCACCCTCGGCCAAGGGACAACATATGGCGCTGGGTCGAAGCCAGTGGTAGCCTCCCCAAAAAAAATCCACCAGTTTCCTCTGGATAGCTTGGAGCAAAACCTCCGGTGGTTGCAGGCAGATGAACCGGTGCCACAAAAGGGTAGTGACGAGGTTGTTGACAACTAGCGTGCGACCCTTATAGGAAAGGTGGGGTAGAGCTCTTTTCCATCGGCTCAAACGCCCATCTACCTGGTCAATGATCCTGTCCCAATTGTTCTGGGCATACTGAGGAGGACCGAGGAAGACGCCCAAATACTTGATGCCATCGTTTGCCCATACTAGCTCTGCAGGAAGGGGAGGTGGTGGTAATAACGGTGGCATAGGTAAGTCATTTTTTGGAAAGGGGATCCACAGAGCCTTGCTTTTCCCCCAATTACACCTTAATGATGAGGCAAGGTTGAAGTCCGACAAACACTTTGCCATGGCGTCACTGTCGCATTTTCTTTTTATAATGACACAAAGGTCGTCGGCATAAGCTGACAGGGTCAAAGGTGGGTGTCCTGGAGAAAGGACAAGTCCAGGGATATCCTTTCTGAGGGCGATTAAGAGGGGCTCCAAGGCGAGGGCAAATAATAGACCTGAAAGTGGACAACCTTGCCTTACCCCTCTCTGAACCTTTATGGGTGGGCAAAATTCGTTGTTAACTTTGATCAAGCTGGAGATGTTTGCATATAACAAAGCTATGTAGGCTCTAAAATTAGTGCCAAGCCCGCAAGCTTGTAACACATGACACAAAAACTCATGATCAATGCTATCAAAGGCCTTTGCAAGGTCAAGAAACACCAATCCAAAATCCTCTTTGACACATTTACCAGTTAACAAATCTCTGACTAGGAATATGTTGTCATAGATGGATCTGCCAGGGATGCCGCAACTTTGATCAGGTGACACCAGGTCCCCAATAACTGTCTTCAACCGGTTCGCAAGGACCTTGGAAAACAGTTTGTAATCCGTGCACAACAAAGAGATCGGACGCCAGTTTGACAGGTGTCGGAGATCGCCAGTCTTGGGTAGCAGGCAGAGTACTGCTCTTCTAAAACTGAGCGGTAATTCTCTGGATAAAAGAGATGCATCCAGAACATTGAGCAGCTCTGGGCCCAAAATGTCCCAGAATGCCGAAAGAAATTCGGCCGGTAGGCCATCGATGCCAGGGGCTTTTCCCGACTCCATCTCAGCGAGTGCACCGGTTAGCTCTGGAAGGGTAATTGGAGCATCCAGTTCCAGACGTTGGGCCTCAGCCACGGAAGGAAGATGAGAGGTCAAAACATTCATCATTTCGTGAGAAACTGTTTTGGCCTTGAAAAGTTCAGAAAAGAAATCGATTACATTTAATCTTATATCACTCGGATTTGTTAGGATGTTCCCCCCTGGGTCCAAAACCGAAGATATAAGTCGTGCTGGTTTCTCTACAGTTTCTAGGTGAAAGAAAGCCTTAGTTGGGGTATCTGAAACCTTTATATTTTGTATTCTTAGCCGAACTAGTGTGCCCGCTGCTTTTTCATGGATCAAATCCCTTAATTGGGCCTTCTTCTCGAGTAGCAACCGATAGTTCACTGGGTTGCTCTCATTGGCCAACTTGCTCTCTAACCTTAAGATGTCTGCTTCCAAGCAAGCCATCGTGATATGTTTTACATTGGTACAGTGCGAATTAAATTGTTGACAAAATACTCGAATTTGGGCCTTTAGGTTATCCCACCAGAGACTAATTGAGGAGAAAGAAGATTTTTTAGTACTCATTTCAGCCCAGAAATCACGAAAGGAGTCTGTAAATAAACTATCTTCTAAAAGTTTAACGTTAAACTTCCAGTAACTATTTCTGCATGTGGGTCGAGGAAAAGAAAGATCTAAGGTTACCATATGGTGGTCTGAAAACAATGACGGAAAACAACCTGAAGAGGCCGCGACGTTCCTAAAGGGTACATTAATGTACCAGCGGTCGAGTCTTGCCGAAGACACCCGGCCATTGGCACATCGACACCAGGTAAACTGGACTATGTTGGGGTGATGCAATCGCCAAACATCCAGTAGACCGGCCGTCTTAAAGAAACGGGATAGGTCCGCTTGGGACTCGGGGTGGGGTTCTGCCGAGTTTCTATCCTTCGAAGGGTCAAAGGTGCAATTAAAGTCACCACCAATGCACACACATTGGTCGAGATCAACTGATTTCAGGTGGTTTACCATGGAGGTGAAGAAGGCCTTTCGGTCCCTGCTCTCACTAGGTGCGTACACATTGAAAATGGTACAGCGGAAGTTTTGATGTGCAAGCTGAAGGGAAATAAGCCGGCCTTTTATGACTTCCTGAAAATGACAAGACTCAAAAGCTAGACCTGGCTTTAGAAAAAACCCAACCCCAGCAGATGAGGCTGACAGATTGCTAAAATAGCATTGCCCTTTGAAAGTTTGGCACCAGTCATGTTCCACGTTAGGTGTGATGTGGGTCTCTTGTAGTAAAAGAACATTTGCCTTTTTACGGTCAAACAAGTTTTTGACTTGGGCCTGACGGAGGTGACTTGCACCCCCACCATTCATGTTTAAGGTCGCAAAGGAAATGTTTTTCATTCCGTGGTAATGAAATCGCCCTGTGCTTGGGAACACTCTGCACCTGCTCGGGTAACAAACTTTCTTAACCTGTGGAATTGAGATTTCGTCAGGTCAAAATCCTCACGCGCTTTGATTATTGACTTTGCGGTGCACATGAATGCAGCCAAGTCAGGGAAATAGTCTTTAATGACAATGTTGCGGTGACGATACGTTTCGTTAAGGAAGGTAAGAATGAGTTGAGGGGATACCTGCGAGTGACCTGTCATCGCTTGTGACAGCGCGGTTGCCTCAATGTCATCTTCGGACTCAGACATGTCAGATAACATGTCGTCAGGATCTGGGGTATTACCCGCTGCCCCCGCGGTCTTGTCTGGAGGCACCTTCACAAGTTTCCCAAGGTGTTCCCGAGAGCACTCGTTAACACTTTGGTGGATATTTGTATCTGGGGTCGGAGCTTGGGTTTGAGATCCCAGCAAACTCAGATTTGCTGGCCCCGTTTGTACAGTGGGAACGTTTATTGAATCCTTAGTCTGCTCGGTATTTAAAGGGGGGACAAGCGGAAAAACATTTCCCAGCTCGGAAATGGTAATACTTTCACTGGAGGTTTCGCACTCGGAAACTTCCAGGTGAGAGGTACAAATTTTATTTTTCGGCTCATTTACATAACTAGGGCGTGCCCGCACGTGGGTGCAAAAAAACATGCGTGCAAACAACAACAACAAAAAAAAACTTTGAAACCACGTGGCAGTAACGACCACAGAACCCCCCCCCCTCTATTTACATGAAATGGTTTGGTCCATTCGCAAAGCCAAAGCGAACGGCTTGCGAGTACGGTAGAACCCCCCCCCCCTCTATTTACATGAAATGGTTTGGTCCATTCGCAAAGCCAAAGCGAACGGCTTGCGTTACTTTTACTAATAGCTCGGTAACTACTTCTCCGATTAATATGAAACCTTGAAAAGGCACATCCTCAGGTCCCCAGCAATATACCTGGCAAGTTTCAAGTATATCGGACCCGTGGTTGTCGAGAAACAGCGGTCACAGACAAACAAACACACAGACACACACACAGAGATTACTGGAATTATAGATAGACTAGGGCGTGCCCGTACGTGGGTGCAAAAAAACATGCGTGCAAACAACAACAACAAAAAAAAAACTTTGAAACCACGTGGCAGTAACGACCACAGAACCCCCCCCCTCTATTTACATGAAATGGTTTGGTCCATTCGCAAAGCCAAAGCGAACGGCTTGCGAGTACGGTAGAACCCCCCCCCCCCCTCTATTTACATGAAATGGTTTGGTCCATTCGCAAAGCCAAAGCGAACGGCTTGCGAGTACGGTGACCATACCTTGGGAACCACTTGTCCGATTAATTTCAAACCTTGAAAAGGCACATCCTCGGGTCCCCAGCAATATACCTGGCAAGTTTCAAGTATATCGGACCCGTGGTTGTCGAGAAACAGCTGTCACAGACACACAGACATACACACAGAGATTACTGGAATTATAGATAGACTAGGGCGTGCCCGTACTATATATATATCTAAAATTATATCCCCCCCCTCTATTTACATGAAATGGTTTGGTTCATTCGCAAAGCCAAAGCGAACGGCTTGCGAGTACGGTGACAATCCCCCCCCCCCCCCCTCTATTTACATGAAATGGTTTGGTCCATTCGCAAAGCCAAAGCGAACGGCTTGCGAGTACGGTGACAATCCCCCCCCCTCTATTTACATGAAATGGTTTGGTCCAAAGCGAACGGCTTGCGGAGTTTGGTAAATAAATCGCCATAGCTCGGTAACTACTTCTCCGATTAATATGAAACCTTGAAAAGGCACATCCTCGGGTCCCCAGCAATATACCTGGCAAGTTTCAAGTATATCGGACCCGTGGTTGTCGAGAAACAGCGGTCACAGACAGACAAACACACACACACACACACACACACACACACACACACACACACACACACACACACACACACACACACACACACACACACACACACACACACACACACACACACACACACACACAGACATACACACAGAGATTACTGGAATTATAGATAGATGAGACTCACTGGTGTCATTTACAACGGTATTCATGTACTCAGTTAGTGAGGGAATGTCAGAGGGACACTCGGACACATGTGCACCGGAAATGGTGCCGCCCATGACCGCCTTCTTTGCAGCACCAGCGAAACTGCTTGGCGCTGGTGCTCTTCGCTTTTTAGCAAACACTATGGATTCTTCGTTCATGGGTTCGGGAAAGGGGGCAATGCTAGTTGTGTCAGTCACATCGGTGGGTGTCATCACATTGGAATAGAAAAGCACCGGTGTGACAGACGACTCAGTCGGGGTGTCAGAAGGTACGGTCGGGGTGTCAGAAGGTACGGTCGGGGTGTCAGAAGGTACGGTCGGGGTGTCAGAAGGTACGGTCGGGGAGTCAGAAGGTACGGTCGGGGTGTCAGAAGGTACGGTCGGGGTGTCAGAAGGTACGGTCTGGGTGTCAGAGGGTACGGTCGGGGGGTCAAAGAGTACGGTCGGGGTGTCAGAAAGTACGGTCGGGGTGTCAGAAGGTACGGTCGGGGTGTCAGAAGGTACGGTCGGGGTGTCAGAAGGTACGGTCGGGGTGTCAGAAGGTACGGTCGGGGCGTCCGAAGGTGCGGTCGGGGTGTCAGAGGGTACGGTCCGGGTGACGGAAGGTACGGTAGGGGTGACAGGAGATACGGTCCGGGTGACGGAAGGTACGGTAGGGGTAACAGGGGATACGGTCCGGGTGTCAGCGAGCATGGTCGGGGTGTCACAAGGCGCGGTGGTGGGATTGGCCTTTTTACAAACCCTTTCGTTATGTCCCGGTTCACCACACTTCGGACAAGAGGCCCTAGGACAGAATCTTTTAACGTGTCCGAATTCTCCACAATTAAAGCAAGTTAAGGAGGCTGAGGAAGCATACATGTGGTATTCCCGATCATCCAACGATACTTTAAAGGATATATTTAAACCTGTATCGGCTCCGCGATCCGGGAGAATCATGTACACCTGCCTCCTAAAGCTCATTACGTGTTTAACACGATCGCTGCGACACCCGAGCGGAATCATTGAGATTCGGGAAACAATTTTACCATAACGAGACAGAACGGATAGGAGTTTCTCGCCTGGCATAAACGGTGGTACGTTGGATATTGTTATCTTGGTCGCCGGCGTATCCATAGGGGATACCGTAATATAATGACCCCCTTTTATGGTTAGACCGGTACTAACGACGTCATGAACGAGTTTTTCTTCTGACACGAAGACAACAAATTTCTGGTTCATTCGTGACGCCGCTCAAACATTACCGTCTCCTATGATGGATCCCACGGCAAGGATAATGTCCTCAGCCGGAGCTCCTTCAGGCGGAACACATGCGAATGCAGGCTTACGCGTTAAATTTTCGAACGCCTCGTAACGAGAGCGTATATTCGCCATACCAGCGAAATCCCCCCCCCCCCCCCTTGTCCGAACCGGACAAGAAGGTATCAAACCTAAATAATCGAACTAAAGTAAATAATAAACGTGCATTATAAGCACAAAAAAGGCTTACAAAGCGTCGTCAAAGCCAGTAGGCCTAGGCCGCACCCAAAATGGGCTCGCTCTCAATCCTCTCTCTCTCGAAGACAAGGGTGCAGAACGGATGAAAACACAATGCCGAAGCACACAGGATGGAAAAGGAGAGGGAGGGGGGGCAGGGGAGGGCAGGAGAGGGGGGAAAACTCACAACGGACTCACCAAAACACCGAGCAGTTGCTCACAGCCGCCATGACGCTACACCCAACGCACCGACAGCCGATAGGTGGCGCCAGAGAGAGAGAGATAGAGAGAGAAGAAAGAAAGGGCCGGTACATGGGGACCGATCGGTACATGGGCACAGATTGGCTCTCAAACCATGACCACGTTGCCCTGACGAATCCAGGCAGCAGGGAAAAATGGGGACGATTTGGCCCCCTACTAGCATTGGGGGTACAACCAACGTGAAGAGGTGCCCCAATATTTGTCTGATGTAACATGTTAGATAGGGTGCTGTAATAGACACCGCATAAACAGCGGTAAATTCTGGAATATTATTTTTTTATACCGGTACGATTTTTACAATATTTATTTTAATTTAAATTTACTTGTATACTTTAACACTGTAGATACACAAATCACCTTGTTACATCACTTCTAAGAGACTCCAGTTTAGCAGTAATTTTACATGTTAAATAAGGTGGTGTATAAGACTGCCTCAATAATGCTAAACTTCAAGAATTTTCTTTAAATTATCTTTACAATCATTTTTCTAATTACTGCAGATTGAAGAATTGATTTGAACACTGCTTAGGGTAACGTGTTCTATGAACTCTCGAGTTAGAGCTGTAAACACTTCAGTTAACAACAATTTTTACTGCTGTACATAAACCACAACAGTGTAACTTAACCTATCGTAATTCTAAAGTTACCTTAAACTGCCAGGAAATGTATGAGAGCATAACTGCAGTTCTGACGACGCCATTTTTGCCTGTGCATGCTGCACACATTTGTTGATCAAATATCACGTGCTGTTTCATATTTGCATGCAAATCGTTTTTTTGCTGTTGCATAAAACATACATTGCATGCGATTCCTTTTAAATGTGCAGGTGGAAGCTCGTGTAGTTTCATGCTGTGAAGTTGGAGGAATCGAGGCCACAGCTTGGAAACTGCAGTTTTGAAATGAGTCTGTGTTATTCGTTTCATCGCACTTTTGTTTGAGCCACGTCTAATACGATTAAATAATAATGTTATTTAAATTGCAACAATTAATTTGCTCCCCGAGTGACAAGATTAAAATAGGCCCCTCTGTATTGTGTGCGTGCGAAAACACAGCTTCTCAGATTTGGCAGTAAATTCAAAGACTTGCAATGCGTGTTTGACTACTGTGTGTGTGTGTGTGTGTGTGTGTGTGTGTGTGTGTGTGTGTGTGTGTATGTGTGTGTGTATGTGTGTGTGTGTGTGTGTGTGTGTGTGTGTATATATATATATATATATATATATATATATATATATATATATATATATATATATATATATATATATATATATATATATATATATATATATATACATATATATATATATACAGACTTGGCATTTAATATGGAATATTTCTTTTTTCTTGACTTGGGTTTACTTTCTTAACTCAGTATATCAATCTGGTGAGTTTCTTTTACCCTTCGGTGATGTCTTTGTTGAAAGAACCATGTCACTGTCTTTCGCAGCAAGAAGTCAATAACAGGATTATATCACAGGTGGCGTGACAAAATGTAAGGACAGGTACATTTGACGATTGGCTTCACAATCGGGTATATAAGGGTTGTTGCGTTCTGTATTAGTGGAAAACAACTGCTGCACATCTAGAAAAGTTATTGCCGCTTCCTCTGGAGATGGTCCGTCAACTTGATAATGCTGTTTGTCATGGAGTGGTGGCATTACGAAATTCTGGCATGAAACAGCGTACTATTGCTCAGCAGTATGGCATCACTCAAGGTCAGGTGTCAAAGATCCTGAAACGAAATGCTCAGAGGGGTGTCCCTACTCCAATACCGAGGCCAGGACGTCCACGCAGAACCACAAGGAGAGATGATCGCCAGCTGCACCGGTTAGTCTGCAATGGCCGTACCAAGTCAGCTAATCGTCTTCGCGCTGAGTGGCAGCAACTGACAAATGTGCCTGTATCCAGAAGGCTAGTCAACCAACGACTGGTTCAAGCAGGCTATCGTGCCAGGCATCCCCTGAGAAAGCCACGCCTGACCAGACAACACAGCCAGCGCCGATTGCAGTGGGCCAGAGAGCACCGTCAATGGCAGCCAGGACACTGGAATCACGTTACCTTCAGTGACAAGTCTAGATTTCTGGTGTATCGTCAAGATGGCCATGTCCGAGTGCGCAGACAAGTGCATGAAGCCCACAACGAAGATTGTATAGTGCCAAGAGTCCAAGCTGGAGGTGGTCGGGTGACCGTTTGGGCTGCTTTTCATGCAGGGGGAAAAACTGACCTGGTTGTACTGCATGGAAACCTGAACCAGTTCAAGTACAGGGTCATTCTGGAAGAAACATTGCTTCCATTTGCTCGTGCAGCCTTTCGAGGAAACTTTGTCTTCCAAGATGACAATGCACGGCCTCATCGTGCTCGCATGATCCAACACTTTCTTGCTGACCGTGGTGTAGAGCATATGGAGTGGCCTGCCATGTCCCCGGATATGAATCCGATAGAGAACTTGTGGGCAGAATTAACGTGTCAAATCGACAACTTGGACCAGCAGCCTACCACTGTGCGTGAATTGCAGCAGATTATTGTCACTGCATGGCAAGCGATTCCTGTCCAAACCTTGGCAAATCTCGTGAACCGCATGCCTCGACGTGTACGTGCTCTCCTGAATGCTCGTGGGGGTTACACGAAGTACTGAACTGTAATTTTACTGTCTGTAATCCCAGTCATAATTTAGCTTTTGTTTTTGTTGAAATTTTTTTTGGCTAATGTGCAAAATAAAGAGATACTTCTGGAAAATGTACCGAAGTTTAACACACTACTGTCCGTGATTTGAGTTCGATATCAGTTTACATCACTTTCAAGGATCAATTTATTTGCTTCGAAATGTCAAATAATAATAATAATAATAATAATAATAATAATACATTTATTTTGAATAGCGCTTTTCAAGAAACCCAAAGACGCTTTGACATAGTACATAAAACAAAGACAAAAAAGACAAAAATACATAATTAAATAACCAAACAGAAAGGAAGGAGAAGGAGAAGAGACGGTCAGGGGTTGAATGTGTTGTTGAACAGGTGGGTCTTGAGTGATGATTTGAATGTGGTGAGTGAGGACGAGTCTCTGATGGTTTGAGGTAGTGAGTTCCAGAGTGTGGGAGCAGCGATGGAGAAGGCCCTGTCCCCCCAGGATCTGAGTTTGGTGCGGATGGAGGGGTGGGGGGGGGGGGGGGGGGGGGGACAGGAGGTTGGCAGCAGCAGAGCGGAGGGTGCGGGTGAGAGTGTGTCTGGGGAGGAGGTCAGTCAGGTAGGATGGGGCCAGGTTATGGAGGGCTTTGTAGGTCAGGAGGAGGATTTTGTACTGGATTCTCTGGGAGATGGGGAGCCAGTGGAGATTGTGAAGGACGGGGGTGATGTGGTCCCGGGCCCGGGAGTGGGTGAGTAGACGGGCAGCGGAGTTCTGAATGTATTGAAGTTTATTGATGATATTTGAGGGTGAACAATAGAGGAGGCTGTTGCAGTAGTCCAGACGGGAAGTGATGAAGGCGTGGATGAGGGTTTCTGCAGCTGCAGCAAGAGGGATGGACGGAGACGGGCGATGTTTTTCAGATGAAAGAAGGCTGTCTTGGTGATCTGTTTAGTGTGTTTGTCGAAGGAGAGGGTTTGGTCAAAGATGATGCCAAGATTCCGGATGTGAGGGGAGGTGGATACTGGGATACCGTCGATGTTGAGGGTCAAGTTGTGGGTGGATTTGGTGAGCGTTTTTGGTCCAATAATGATTATTTCGGATTTATCACAGTTTAGTTTGAGGAAGCTGATTTGAAGCCAGGATTTAATTTCAGTGATGCAGTTTATCAGGATAGAGTGGGTGACGGTGGAAATTGACTTGGCGGAAATGAAAAGCTGGATGTCATCGGCAAAGCAGTGGAATTCGAGACCATGATGACCAAATGTGGTTTTTGTTTCTTTTAAAGGTCACATTAACAAAATCTAGAATAATTTCAACATAATTCCAATGAACTTTTGGTTCTAAGTCATCTTGAAAAGTAAGTTCACCCCCACAAAAAAAAATCCATATTAAATGCCAAGTCTGTATATATATATATATATATATATATATATATATATATATATATATATATATTGTTACAGACGCGGTTTTTAGATGTTACGATGGGCCGAGCAGATGGTCCAACCGCGACCGAACAGTTACTCCCCGATTAGAACCCGATTCCACCCGACGTTGACCAGATCGCACCGCAGATATTCAATCGGGAAACCTCTAAAGCGACCGAAAGAGAAGGAAAAGAGAAGAAGACAGAGTACGGAGGAAGAACAGATTTATTATACACACACAAGCAAAAAGGAAGCGCGACCAAAATTATTTACAAGCAATGGATGGAGAAAGCAGTCACACAGTGCATCGTTAGCTTATTCTATTCAATTTACTTAACCCCAAGACAACGAGTAGGACAGACGACGTTCACACTTACACGGGGGATATTGCAGGCAGGTAGGGCTTGAGGTGGATTGCCGGAGAGGGAGGCAGGGTCGGAGGCAGCAGCTCTCAATTCCTCGCGGTTTTTGGCGGGAAAACCCTTCGTCGCGTATCCGCTGCCGATGCTGTAGACGTCACGCGCTGGCTCGGGCACACCTGCTCCTCTCCTTCTGGTGGAGCCGTCTCCCTCCTTTCAGCGCGTCTCTCCAAAGCTGGTTTCCTTTCCGAGTACCTCTCCTCTTTGGCTTGGAGCGTTTCGCATCTCACCGCTCCTCTTGGTGTCGCCTCTTCGCTCATCTCCCAGGTCATCTCTTGAAGCAGTCCCTTCCAGTCGCTTTTATAACTCGGGGCGGAATCAAGCCGCCGGCTGCGAGGGCACGCCTACAGGGTCGCTCACCGCGGTGCTGATTGGCCATGCGACCCTCTGGCTCACTCCTCCCCTCTATGACGAGGTGGAGACACGCCTTTCTTCTCCGAGATTAGCACATGGGCAATGGCGGCTTGCGGGATTGAACACCACTCGCACCGCTTTTGAAAGGAACCTTGGAGAGCGGAGATGATTGGGGAATTGAAAGGGCCTACGCTTATTTTGTTTGATACAATGCAAAGTCAATCTAGTGGGAAACACATATTTAGCCTACATAGAATAAGGAAATACACTATTTAAAAAGATATATCGTGGCCTGCGTGTAAGTTTCATGGAATTAACTAGGAGGACGGCTGCGACCATTATTTACATTACCAGGGTGTTACCATACTTTTGTAACGTTCACATTGTAACGTTTTCACATTCGTTACACTTCCTCCAAAATTGTTACACTTCTCAAAAACCGTTACCTTCTCAAAAAAACCGTTACACTTCTCAAAACCGTAACACTGCACCCTCCTTTCTTCAGGCCCGCGCTCGGGCCTACAAAACTTTAACTTAGTGTGACACGTAGGTGTAATTCCCTCTACAATTAACCTGACCCTGAGTGTGACAATCTTAAAACACAAATAAGTATGTCCCCCTATTGCATTGCACCCTGTCTAACAGACTCAAGCCCACAGCTAACCGAATTACGGAATTATTCTCAAACTATACATTTACGGTGGGGAGCATTATTTACAATGACGTGATTTCTTATTTACAATGCAACCCAGGACCTGTGTTTTTCTTTTTTCTTTTTAGGGAACAAGAAAAGGAAATTCCTGTTGGGAGGGAGGAGACAGCACGCATTGCATCGATGCACCAGTACCAATACCACCAAAGCACCCAAAAGCACCAAAAGCACCACAAAGCACCAAAAGCACCACAACGCATCAAAAGCACCACTCGGTGCACAGTCACCACGGTTTATAATAAACACAACAAAACAACTGGTGGTGGTCTTCTCTTTCTCTGCTGGGCCGATGTTCTTCCCGACGTCTTCTGGCTTCATGCGGCCTACTTGGAAATAAATAAAAAAAGCACAACTTGTGTTCATTTTTTATTTAGGGCCTCAGGGGCCAACTAAGGGTGGTCCACCTGTTTGGCATAGGTGCCACCTTACCGAGGTCCGCAAGCAAGATTCCCTGGCCACTATGGCCGGTCTCCAACAGAGGTGCCCTGCCCCAGAACCTGGGGTCCATCAAGTGGTACTTGGCCGCAGAACAGCGGTCCATAAAGTGGTACATCAACGCAATGCATGCTGGTTCTGGGAATCTCGTGCGCACAATGGCCACCTCACGCACGCTCCCCTCGGCACCCAATGGCGCACAGGTCCTCAAGTGGGAGACAAAAGGGGGGAAGACAATTGAGCGAGGGGTAAGGTCACAAGGGTACACATCAATAAGGTATTGCAAGGCGAAATGCGTACGGAGGGCGAAGTGAGAAAGCTCGTCCCTACCGTACGTCACCCCCCTGTCACCTACACTACCCTTGCCCTTACCCCATATGTACAAAATCTACCCATTTACAAATTCGTCACTACTGTCACGTCTTCCCCATATTTCCCCTATACCAAATTCGTCTCCACAATCCCTCGACTTCAAAATTTGCCATCACCAATTCATCATCAATCCTCATAAGGAGGGAGAGATGGAATTACGCACAATGTCACACCCACGTCATGATGCGTCTCACAATCCAAAACATTTGCATCAAAAATAATTAAACATGGCATGGTGCGGAGTACCTGTCACCTCAGGTGAGTGGATGCAGATGGTGCGAGGAGATCCTTCATCCTAACTATCCTCTAAATGACTTTAACACACTTTACACTACCCGGGGTCTTTCCCTGCCAATCCATTGGCCACTTACACTATGGGTTCTAAAAACCAATTCCCATTGACCAAACTGTGGTGCTTCTCAATTTGGGGTCTCACTCCCCCGATTCATCTCCCGGTGCCTTCGCACAATTTCTGGGCTGCGACGTGTAGCTCTCCCAGCAGGTCTACCCACCTGCACACCTCCACCACTGCAGTTGCCACCCGAGCTTACCTAGCTCCTCACCCTAACCTAACTAACTGGGGAAGGCCCTCTCCTGGCTCTGTCACCCCTTGGTGCCCTCTGGCACTGGGCTACCCGGGTCCGTCCTCCGGATCTTCGGGCCCCATCCACAACTACCGGCTCCCAGAGCCCACCTGCGGCCTCACCTGGCCGACATCCTCACAGTGGTGGAGTGCCCAACCAACTACACACACTAACAGGCTACACGCCCAGCCATTTCCACAACACTAATGCACCCATCCAAAGACCATTCTTTCACCCGCACCACAGATGCCAATATCCAACCACAATTTACCTGTACCCTCTACCTAACACTTACACTACCCGCCCCGGGTATCCGTGATGGGGGTCCACTCTTCCCCCATTCACACCTTCGCACCATCCACTCCACTCCACAATTTCCACCATACTCACTCCACGACCATCCATTCCAATACTCCATTTATTCCACACTACCATTCTCCATACCTGCTGTTGCACACCTGTGCCCTCACACCTGGTGCCACCTGCACCCTCCTTTCTTCCTGGACCATTTGGTCATCACAATACCCATCATCATCACTCACTCATACACTGCTCCATTCACCTGTTCAGTTGCACACCTGTGCAATCACACCTGTTCAATCCTCAAACACACGGCATCATCTCAGCTAACTACTCCCCTCTGAAACTTGCGCTTCCCAGTCGTCCCTTTAAACTATTGCGCTCCCACGTCATTATCATCCATACTAATCTACCTGCGTCCCCACTACAGGTATCAGTCACTAATTAAACTTAACGTTACCTAATGTCATCTTCGCTAGATCCCTACACACGATATATCCTAACCCACCCGGGCTAGTTTTCACTGCCATACACCCCATAATCTATAGCGCATTTGCCCCCACTCTGTGAGGGATGGTGGATTTGCCATCCCACCACATCGGGGGTCTCTCCACTATCAATTTTGCTCGTCCAAATTCCAACCAATTCAAAAATTTTCCATTTACTGCCAATTCTACCCACTATTATAAATTTCGTATCAAATCACGATCACTATCACTATCACCATCATCACAGTCCACTATATCCTAGCCTCGGTGCGTCGTGACATCATTAAACTCGGTTCGTAAAGCCGAGCAATGAATTCGGGTGGTTTGGTCGCCTGCAGGTTGAATCCGTCCGGCTTTCGGTTCAAGGGAGGTGGTTTGGTTGGGCCGAGATTCCACGCACCATCTCGGCGTGGCACCTTGCGGTCCCGGGCCCGATGGCTCAATCTCCCCCGGTCGGAACCCCGTCCCCACGAGGGGGCACCGTTCCGCTTCCTCCCACTCGCCCTTGAACCGGACCGGTCGCCTCGCCCGACAAAGCCCGGACTCGACCGTGCGGGGCGGGGCCAAGCCCGAATCGGCAATGACGCTTCGAAGAGAAGCGACGCAGCATCGATGCGCGCCGGGCCTCGCACCCAACAAAGCACCCCGCGCCCCGAGTGCTCGCATCGGCTATCCGTCGCCCTAACCGCTAACCCGGTTACCGTCGATGCTTCACTTGCATGCTCACACGCATACGCTACCCCTTTCACCCTCACAAAACCCGGCGTTCCAACGCCGTCCGTACAATCCACCAACGCTCTCCCTGTTACACACCACACCTCTCGCGCACACTCTTGCGCACACTTTGGTCCACACCTCTCCTCCGTTACGTCCTCCGTAACACTCACCATGGGCGTGCACTCTTGCATCCACCCACTAACGCGCTCACATGGGCTCTCCCACACCCGCGCTACCCCCAATTCAGGTGTGCTTTCTCGCACACGTTCCACCACCACCTTACTCTCCGTGTCACACTCCGTACACCCCGACGTGCATTCTCGCTCGCACTCGGTTTCACACTCGCGCTCCGATGTGCCCTCTCGCACCTGCGCCATCACCAACTCACTATTCGTGTCACACTCCGTACACCCCGACGTGTATTCTCGCTCGCACTCGGTTTCACACTCGCGCTCCGATGTGCCCTCTCGCACCTGCGCCATCACCAACTCACTATTCGTGTCACACTCCGTACACCCCGACGTGCATTGTCGCTCGCACTCGGGTTCACACTCGCGCTCCGATGTGCCCTCTCGCACCTGCGCCATCACCAACTCACTATTCGTGTCACACTCCGTACACCCCGACGTGCATTCTCGCTCGCACTCGGTTTCACACTCGCGCTCCGATGTACCCTCTCGCACCTGCGCCATCACCAACTCACTATTCGTGTCACACTCCGTACACACCGACGTGCATTCTCGCTCGCACTCGGTTTCACACTCGCGCTCCGATGTGCCCTCTCGCACCTGCGCCATCACCAACTCACTATTCGTGTCACACTCCGTACACCCCGACGTGCATTCTCGCTCGCACTCGGTTTCACACTCGCACTTTATAACACGCCCACTCGCCGACGCACACTTTTTCCTCACATGCGTGCCATTTCCACTCACACGGGACCCTTCACCAACGCCCGGATGCCTCCTCGATCCCAAGCGCGCGAAAATTCTTTTGTCGCCAAACATCCTCTTACAAAATCTCCCCGCACAATACACAACAGCACGACTCACCTGGGGGATCCTTTTCTCCACGCGAACCTGCAAACTTCCATTCGGGTTAAGCACAGCATCGTGATGTGAGCAGGGACTTTGTACATAATCCATTTCTCCCTGCAATTCCCGGGCTACCTCCGTCATCTCTTCAATTTTAATTCCCAGCACTGCTTTTTCTTTATTAATCTCGGCAACCGCTGGCTTTAATAAAACACCCTCCTCTACCTCAGCGGTCGCCGGCTTTTCCAAACCCCGTGTCGCGATTTCTACCCCCGTCATTGTACCCGTGCTTTCCTCCGCTTCGCTCAACCGGCGCTTCTCGACCCGCGTTACTTCCTTGTGCACCCCTGGGACCCTTTCGCCCAACTTGCGGTCTCTGTCCCTCTGCTCCCTTGCCTCTCTATCGGCCCTCATTCCGTTCGTTGTTTCTTCAGTTCTTTCTTTAAGTTCCTTAGTCATTTGAACACCCATGTTGTTAATTTCCCTGTTGGATATGAGCCCCTGGGCATACATTTTGTTTTCTTCATCCCACTGGGTCAAAAATTTCAACAAATTTGCAAGAAATGGATCCCAGGCCGTTGGCACCGCGGGCTCGGCTGCCGCGCGCTCGTACGAGGCGCCTTTTTGCGCGCCTGATACCTCGTGCGCGAGAGCGCCATTTTGTGCACCTGATACCCCCTCAACCACACCTTCTTTACTCTCCTCCACCATTTTCCCGAGGTCCTGGGTCGATCCCACCCTGTCTATCTCTCCCACCGACATCCGATCGCCTTGATTGTCCATGGCGCGATCTCAAAATTCGGTTTTGCTTTAAAACAACACAAATTTCCAGCAGCTCCAAATTTTGACCAAAATTTTTTTTCTACACGTTTTAAAAATTTGGTTCGGGCCTCGAATCCCACTCCCAGACACCAATTGTTACTTAATAACACAATTGGTGTTCCAAAATTTGGGCCTAACAAATTTAGTCCCAGGTCCGAATCCAACTCCTGACAACCAATTGTTACAGACGCGGTTTTGATGTTATTTTACCGAGCGGTTGGTATTACCGCGTCCGAACAGTTACTCCCCGATTAGAACCCGATTCCACCCTAAGTTGATCAGATCGCACCGCAGATATTCAATCGGGAAACCTCTAAAGCGACCGAAAGAGAAGGAAAAGAGAAGAAGACAGAGTACGGAGGAAGAACAGATTTATTATACACACACAAGCAAAAAGGAAGAGCGACCAAAATTATTTACAAGCAATGGATGGAGAAAGCAGTCACACAGTGCATCGTTAGCTTATTCTATTCAATTTACTTAACCCCAAGACAACGAGTAGGACAGACGACGTTCACACTTACACGGGGGATATTGCAGGCAGGTAGGGCTTGAGGTGGATTGCCGGAGAGGGAGGCAGGGTCGGAGGCAGCAGCTCTCAATTCCTCGCGGTTTTTGGCGGGAAAACCCTTCGTCGCGTATCCGCTGCCGATGCTGTAGATGTCACGCGCTGGCTCGGGCACACCTGCTCCTCTCCTTCTGGTGGAGCCGTCTCCCTCCTTTCAGCGCGTCTCTCCAAAGCTGGTTTCCTTTCCGAGTACCTCTCCTCTTTGGCTTGGAGCATTTCGCATCTCACCGCTCCTCTTGGTGTCGCCTCTTCGCTCATCTCCCAGGTCATCTCTTGAAGCAGTCCCTTCCAGTCGCTTTTATAACTCGGGGCGGAATCAAGCCGCCGGCTGCGAGGGCACGCCTACCGGGTCGCTCACCGCGGTGCTGATTGGCCATGCGACCCTCTGGCTCACTCCTCCCCTCTATGACGAGGTGGAGACACGCCTTTCTTCTCTGAGATTAGCACATGGGCAATGGCGGCTTGCGGGATTGAACACCACTCGCACCGCTTTTGAAAGGAACCTTGGAGAGCGGAGATGATTGGGGAATTGAAAGGGCCTACGCTTATTTTGTTTGATACAATGCAAAGTCAATCTAGTGGGAAACACATATTTAGCCTACATAGAATAAGGAAATACACTATTTAAAAAGATATATCGTGGCCTGCGTGTAAGTTTCATTGAATTAACTAGGAGGACGGCTGCGACCATTATTTACATTACCAGGGTGTTACCATACTTTTGTAACGTTCACATTGTAACGTTTTCACATTCGTTACACTTCCTCCAAAATTGTTACACTTCTCAAAAACCGTTACCTTCTCAAAAAAACCGTTACACTTCTCAAAACCGTTACAATATATATATATATATATATATATATATATATATATATATATATATATATATATATATATATATTGTAACGGATTTGAGAATCCTGTGATTTTTGTAAATACCAACCTTTGTAAATGGCATGATCTGTGTAAATACCTCCATAATTGTAAAGGTCAAAGGTCGTCCCCTTAGTTAAGTCATCGCATACACCTAGCCAATCTTAGAACCTCTAAATAGTTATTCTCTTATTCTATGTAGTTTAAGGCTCTGTTGCCCAGTAATTGACACTCCATTGCACCGAATCAAATAAGGATAGCTCCCCTTCAATAATTACATTTCCCAGCCAAACTCTCCCTCTCTGGGTAAAGCAGCTTGACAAGCGTGGGGTGCGCGCCCTCTCAACTGGCCTGGGTTTGGAAGCGGCGTTCGCTGCTATGATGAATATGTGCTCCATATTCTGTTTGGACAGGAAGGGTGGGGTCGCCGAAAAGAGGCAAGCCCAGGGCGTGCCACGAGGAGCGGGGCTGAACCGAGGTAAAGCGAGGTGAGGAGCATATGGAGAAAGAGGTGAGAAATAGGACGGCTATGTTACAGGGGGGCATAGAGGATCTGACGAGGGGAGTGGAACAGCTGACAGTGGGACAAAAGGAATTAGTGGAGCAAGTGGAGAAGAACACTGCGGTAATAGTGGGGTTAAAGGCGACACAGAAAGAGATAAAAAGAGAACTCGTAGCGACGAAGCGGGAATGTGTCAGATGGTACATGAGGGGTTGACAAAGAGGTGGGAAGAGGTGACAGAAGTAATGGAGACGAAAGAACGGGGGGGTGAGGACGCACATAGAAACGATCAAGGGTGGCCTTCGAGGACGAAATTGAGGGGGCGCACCGGGAAATGAAAGAGGTGAAGCAAAAGTTAGAGGAAGTGGAAGAGGGGGTGAGTGAAATTAAGAAGAGACAGAGGGAAACGAAGAGAGAGATAAAGGAGGAGGTGAAGGAATTGGTGCAAGGTCTGTGCTCAAATCGTGATGATGTGCTTACTAACCAAATAAAGGGTTTGCAGGTGGCGGAGGAGGAGCGAAGACGAGGTGCCGAGGTGAGTGGCGATATACTCGGAAATGTATATGGTGTGAGGGGAGATTCAGTCGGCTTGGGTGTTGGTTTAGACCCGGGTGTTTGTGAGAGGCCGCTGGTAAGGTGTGCGACAGGTACAGAGTGTGAAGGAGGAGGTGTGCGAGGATGTCCGACTATGGGGTGTGTGAGGAAAAAGTGCGCGCCGAGGAGTGAGTGTGCTGTCGAGAGTGAGTTGGTCGTGGCGCAGGTGCGGGGGAGGGCACATGGAAGCGCGTGATGGGGAGTGTTACAGGGGATGTAACGGAAGAGTGCACACCCGTGGTGAGTGTTACGGAGGACGTAACGGGAGAGTGTGCACAAGAGGATGCACGAGAAAGGTGTGTAACAGGCGGGTGCATGATTACAGAGTGTGCTGTCGAGAGTAAGGGTGAATGCGCGACCGAGTGTGGTGGGGAGAGTAATGAGAGTGACACGGAGCATGAGTTGGTTGTGGCAGGTGAGAGAGAATGTACACCTGGAATGGAAGGATGCACACCTGGAATGGTCGAGCGTGTGTGGGAATGCACCCTTGAGTTGGTAGTGAAGCACGTGATTGGGTGTGCAGGTGAGTGCACACCCGTGGTTGTCACAGAGGATGTGACCGAGGAGTGGGCGCGAAGAGGTGTGTTGGTGAGGTGTACGAACAACGAGTGTGTGCCAAGGTGTGTGGTGGTCAGGTGTGTGACGAAGTCTATGAGTGTACCTGGGGTGTGTGTAAGACAAGGTGCAATGACGAAGTGTATGGAGACACCTGGATGTGTGAGCAAGGAACGGAACGCGTGGTGTGAGCATGCAAGTGAAGCATCGACGTTAAACGGAGCAGCGGTTAGATCGACTTTTAGCCGAAGCGAGCCCTCGGTTCGTGCCGGGCTTTGTGTGCAGCGGGAACCAGCGGGGATCGTAACCACGGCGGTTTCGAAAGAACTGCCGTACGGGATCCCCGCTGGGCCTCGCTCTGCACGGTCGCATCCATGCTCCGCTAAGCGGGGCGGGCGGCCCGGTTCGAGGACAGGTGGGAAGGGTTGGCGCGGCGACCCCTTGTGGTCGCGGCATTCCGGCCGGCCAAGATTGGGGCATCGGACGGTTCCGTGCCGAGATGGTGCATGGAATCTCGGCCCGAGTAAACCTCCTTCCCCGCACCGAATGCCGGACGGACCCAACCGCCGGCAACAAACCACCCGCATTCATTGCTCGGCCCCGCGAAGCCGGGCTTTGAAAATGTAAAGACGCACCAAGGCTCAAGTTAATGGACATTTGGTAGGGATAGGGAATTTGTGATTTGCAAAATTTGATTGGCAGATTGATGATTGGTAAAATGATTGGCAGTGATTGGCAAAATTTTTGATTGGCTGGAATTGGATGGGCCAAATTGTTAGTGGGAGATTCCCGATGTGGTGGGATGGCAACTCTGCCATCCCTCACATAGGGGGCACATGAGCACTAGCTATGGGGTTTATGGCAGTGTAAGCTCGCCGAGGGAGGGTTAGGATAATGTGTAGGGACCGAGAGATGACCATAGGTAACTGTAGATTTAAGTAGCAACATTGGACAGGTAGTCAGGGACATAGAGAGGTTAGAATGGATGATAATGACGAGGGAGCGCAATAATGTAAGGGGCGACGGGGAAGCGCGTGTTTTAGCATGGCACCAGGTAGATAAGATGAGGCCGTGTGTTTGAGAATTGAAAGTGTATTTAGAAGTGTATTGTGGAAATTGTGAGGTGGTTGTGTATTGTATTGAATGAAGAAGCCTGGGAGGAAGGAGGGTGCAGGAAGCACCAGGTGTAGGAGTGATGGCACAGGTGTGCAAATACAGGTGTATGGAGAATGATTGTGTGGAATACATGGAGTATGGAATGGATGGTGTGGAGTGAGTATGGTGGAGACTGTGGAGTGGAGTGGATGGTGCGAAGGTGTGTATGGGGAGGATGGACCCCATCACGAATACCCGGGGAGGGTAGTTTAAGAGTTAGGTAGAGGGAGTAGGTAAATTGTGGTTGGATATTGGCATCTGTGGTGCGTGTGGAAGAATGGTGTTTGGATGGGTGAGTTAGTGTCATGAAAATGGCTGGGCGTGTGGCCTGTTAGTGTGTGTAGTTAAATGGGCACTCCGCCACTGTGAGGATGTCGGCCAGGTGAGGCCGCAGGTGGGCTCTGGGAGCCGTTAGAGTTGTGGATGGGGCCCGGGGATCCAGAGGACGGACCCGGGTAGCCCAGTGCCAGAGAGGGCACCGAGTGGGGAGAGCGCCAGAGGGCCTTCCCCAGGTAGATAGGTTAGGGTAAGGAGCAGGTAAGCTCGGAGGCAACTACAGTGGTGGAGGTGTGCAGGTGGGTAGACCTGCTGGGAGAGCCACACGACCCAGTCCTGAAATTGTGCAAAGGCACAGGGAGGTGAATCGGGGGAGTGAGACCCCAAATTGATGAAGCACCACAGCTTGGTCAATGGGAATTTGGTTCTTAAAACCGCATAGAGTGTAAGACGGCCAATGGATTGGCAGGGAAAGACCCCAGGTAGTGTAAAGTGTGTTAATGTCATTTAGGAAGTAGTTAGGATTGAAATCTCCTCGCACCATCTACATCCACTCACCTGAGGTGACAAAACTCCACACCATGCCATGTTTTTATTATTTTTGTGCAAATGTTTGGATTGTGAGACGCATAATGACGTGGGTGTGACATTGTGTTGATGTTCCATCTCTCCCTCCTTATGAGGATTGATGATGAATTTGGATGATGGCAAATTTGGTTCGACAATGGGATTGTGACGAATTTGGTATAGGGGAGATATGGGGAAGATGTGACGGTAGCGACGGATTTGTAAATTGTAGTGTAATGTGTAGATTTTGTAAATACGGGGGTAAGGGGCGAGGGTAGAACAGGTGACGGGTGGGGTGACGTACGATAGGGACGAGCCTTTCTCCGCTCAGTCTCCAGGCGCACCTCACCTTGCATTGCCTTCATTGATGTGTACCCTTGTGACCTTACCCCTCGCTCACCTGTCTTCTCTGTCTTCCTTACCCGACCCGAGGATCGTGCTCTCTGGGCATTGAGGGGGAGCGTGCGGGGGGCCGTGTCTGTGCGCCCGAAACTCTCGCAACCACACCTGCCTGCATACACGCACCACTTATGGACCACGGTCTGTGGCCAAGCACCACTTATGGACCCCACGGGTTGGGGCATGGCCCCTCTGCTGGGACCGGACACGATGGCCCAAGAAGATCACAAAGAATTGAAAGACAACATCAGGAAGAACAACGGCCAGCAGAGGGAGCCGAAGAACAAGACCACCAGTGTTGTTTTTATTTGAACTGTGATGACTGTGCACTGATTGGTGCTTTATGGTGCTTTGGTGTTTTGGTGCTCTTTATTGGTGCTGGTGCATCGATGCAGTGCATGCTGTCTCCTCCCCTCCCACAGGAATTTCTTTTTGTTTCCCTAAAAAAAAAAAATCACAGGTCCTGGGTTGCGTTTTGTAAATAGTCCAATTAACGTCACTTGTAAATAATGCTCCCCACCATTCATGTTTAGTTTGAAAATAATTCCGCAATTCGGTTATCCTGTGGGCGCGAATCTGTTAGGTAGGGTGCAATGCAGCAGAGGGACATACTTATTTGTGTTTTAAAATTGTCGCACTCAGGGTCAGGTTAATTGTAGAGGGAATTACACCTACGTGCCACATTAAGCTAAATTTTTATAGGCCCGGGCCGTGCCTGAAGGAAGGAGGGTGCAGTGTAACGGATTTGAGAATCCTGTGATTTTTGTAAATACCACCCTTTGTAAATGGCATGATCTGTGTAAATACCTCCATAATTGCAAAGGTCAAAGGTCGTCCCCTTAGTTAAGTCATCGCATACACCTAGCCAATCTTAGAACCTCTAAATAGTTATTCTCTTATTCTATGTAGTTTAAGGCTCTGTTGCCCAGTAATTGACACTCCATTGCACCGAATCAAATAAGGATAGCTCCCCTTCAATAATTACATTTCCCAGCCAAACTCTCCCTCTCTGGGTAAAGCAGCTTGACAAGCATGGGGTGCGCGCCCTCTCAACTGGCCTGGGTTTGGAAGCGGCGTTCGCTGCTATGATGAATATGTGCTCCGTGCTCTGTTTGGACAGGAAGGGCGGGGTCGCCGAAAAGAGGCAAGCCCAGGGTGCGCCACGAGGGGCGGGGCTGTTCAGCCCCATGCCCAAATAAGGATAAAAGCCCGTGGCTCGCCACGAGGGGCACGCTGTTCGACTCCATGCCCAAATAAGGTAGCAAGCCCGTGGCATTGCCATATAAGGTCACGAAACAGAGCACGGGGGAGGGCGGTACCCAAACGGACGAGGGCGTGACACACCCGCGCTTGATATATGCGTGCGACAAATCACGCAAGAAGAAGGAGAGCAAGAGAGGAGATACCAGAGCACATGAGAGAGGTACCAGAGAGGAAAACCAGAGGACACACGAGAAGAGAACGTGCTGCTGAACGGGTACGAGAGCTGGGTTCGAGGCTGGAGAGGAGAATCCCAGCACGACCGACAAAGAGAGAGAGAGAGAGAGTCGTGGGTCGGGACGCAACCTCTTATCATCATTCTTATCATCATTCCCCGTGTAAGTCTGATTGTCATCCGTCCTTGATGTTGTCTGGGTTATAAGTAAGACTGTATAGATAAGCTAGAAATTGCACTGTGTCCTTCTGATCCTTCCATTTCCCTGTAAATTACATTTCATTTCTTTTCTGCTTTGGTTGTGTGTAAATAATAATAAATCCTGTTCTTCCTACCTTGCCTTCTTTCCTTCACATCCGTTCGTCCTTGTCTTTTCCATCTTTGAATACCTGTGGCACGATTTGGCCAACGTTTCGGAATCGGGTTAGTAAATGCTAATGGTTCGTGCCGCGGCTGCTAATCCGCTCGGCAATTAACATCTTGTCGGCGGTCGCGAACGAGGTTGCTCACCTGCCTTCCCTGGAGGGAGCTGAGCAGCTTCAGGAGCGGAGACGGCCAGTGAAAATAGAAGGGGGACTAACCTCCCCCCCCCTAAGGGGAGTGCCCTACTCCATTTCCGCAACAATATATATATATATATATATATATATATATATATATATATATATATATATACATATATATATATATACATATATATATATATATACATATATATATATATATATATATATATATATATATATATATATATATATTGTTGTGGTTTTGTGTTTTACAAATAAAGGTTAATTTCCCCTCATAGTTTAGTCACACTACAACACGTAGCCTCGCGATAGTTCAGTTATTTCATAGTAAATGTAAGCGTAGTCCTTTTCCTGTGTTAGTTTTGCGTTGAGTAGAATAATGAGAGTTAGGTTTCCTTCCAATGCTTTATGCTGCCTCGATGCTTTGAGTTTTGGCACAAAGTACCACGAGGCCGGCCTGAACAAGTCGATCCAGGCCGAAGGAAGGCGGGGCAGGAGAAGTGGGAGTGACCGGTAAGCACGAGCCGCAAATCAGGGCTCGAGGGGAGTGGCTTAGCACTGCGGCAAAAGGCGTGGTTTGGAACATTCGATACAGGCCAGGGTGTGGCAATATAACCCTGTGCCCGAAGCCCCCACCTCAGTAGTTGTGAGAGTCGGTTCGTAGCGCCAAGTTGTGGGAAGGGGGGCAGACGAGTAACAAGTTGAGTTCGCGGTTGAGCTTGAGTGAGATCCTCCGTTGAGTTACGAGAGTGAAAGCGTGCCATTGTATTAATCGCGCTGTGAAGGACCGCCGTGCCAGGCGAGAGACGTGCATCTTTTCCTGCCTGCCTTGGTTCGAGATACGCGCTGCGAGGATCCCTCCCGCCGCCTGCCTGCCTTCGTCGGGGGACGTGCTGTGGCCGCAAGAGGGCCACGCTGGGTGAGCTGTTCCTGAACGACCAAGCCGGCATGTTCAGCGCATGAACATTTCCTTCCTTCATCCCCCTGTGAGTGTGAACGGGCCCATTGTCTGGGTAATAAGTTAAGACTGACTAAGTTCTGCCCTGTGTCTCTGCTTCTTCTACCAATTATTGTTTAAATAATAATTATTAAACCTGTTATTTCTTTGATTCGATCGCTTTTGTCTCTCCACCTCTCCGCCGTGTCGGAATTCACCACGGACATCCGGCACGTCGCCGGCAAAGACAACGCCGTGGCCGACTGTCTTTCTCGGGCCAGCGCGAACGCGGTCCACCTCGGCGTAGACTTCGTGCTCATGGCGGCCAACCAGACCACCGACGCCTCGGTGCAGGCCCTCCGGGCGGCGGACACGGGCCTCCGCCTGGCCGACATCCCCTTCGTGGGCACCGTCCTGCTCTACGACGTCTCCCAGGGCCAGCCTCGCCCCATCGTGCCCGTTTCCTGGCAGCGCCGCATCTTCGCCTCCATCCACGGCCTTTCTCACCCTGGCCGGAAAGCTTCTCAGAAGCTGGTGTCGGCGCGTTTCGTCTGGCACGGCCTTCGACGGAACGTCCGCGACTGGGCCAACGCCTGCATGGCCTGCCAGCGGGCCAAGGTCCACCGCCACACCCAGGCCCCGCTAGCACCTTTCACCGTGCCTGCACGGCATTTCGACCACGTCCACGTGGACCTGGTGGGTCCCCTGCCCCCATCGCGGGGGTTCACCCACCTGCTCACCATGGTGGACAGGACCACCAGGTGGCCGGAGGCCGTACCCCTCACCTCCACCACCACCGCCGACGTGGCGCAGGCGTTCATCGCCACCTGGGTCGCGCGCTTCGGCGCACCGGCGGACATCTCGTCTGACCGCGGCCCACAGTTCACGTCCGAACTTTGGGGCGCGGTCGCCCGCTCGTTGGGGGTCATGCTGCACCGCACCACGGCCTACCACCCCCAAGCCAACGGGTTGTGCGTGCGGTTTCACCGCTCCATGAAGGCCGCACTCATGGCCGGCCTTCAGGACGACGGTTGGACCGACCGGCTGCCGTGGGTCCTTTTGGGCCTCCGCACGGCCCCCAAGGAGGACCTCCAGGCGTCCGCCGCTGAGCTCGTCTAAGGCCAGCCGCTCCGCGTCCCGGGCGAGTTCGTGCCCGACGCTACCAGTCCCTGGTCCGCCGCACACCAGCGCTCGGACCTCCAGGAGGCCGCCCGACGATTTGCCCCCGTGCCAACGTCCCACCACGGTGGCCCCCAGTCCTACGTCCCCCCGGCGCTTCGCACAGCGGAGTACGTCTTTGTGCGTCATGACGCGCACCGGGGGCCACTCCGGCCACCATACGACGGGCCCTTCCGGGTCCTGTGACGAGGCGACAAGTCCTTCGTCGTCGACGTCGGCGGCCGGTCGGACCGGATCTCTGTGGACCGCCTCAAACCGGCGCACGTGGACGTCGACCGACCACCACGGTTGGCCCTTCCTCCGCGGCGAGGCCGCCCCCCCATCCACAGTTCCCCCCGCTCGACCACCCACCACCGGATCGCACCCCCCCCCCCCCCCCACGGCCCTCCAGGGGTCGCTTCGGCCGGGTCATCCGGACCCCCCTTAAATTGACCCTGCCAGTGCAGGTCGATTCTGGAGGGGCGTGTGTAGCGGTTCCCGCTGAATGCACACAATCGCCTTGCACCTGCCAGGACGCGGCCAGGGCGCGATCGCCATGCCGGGCTCGTCCGGACGGGCCCAGACGCGCCTCTCCTGGGCATGCCCGGACTCGCTGTTCCCGGGCACGCCCGAACCTCCCGGGCACGCCCGGTCTCGTCTTTCCCGGGCATGCCCGCTCTCGCCTTTCCAGGGCTCGCCCAGAGTGCCCGGGCACGCCCAGCCTCGACTTGCCAGGCCGCGTCCAGGATGCCCGGGCATGTCCAGACTCGCCTTTCCAGGGCTCGCCCAGAGCGTCCGGGCATGCCCGCTCTCGCCTTTCCAGGGCTCGCCCAGAGTGCTCGGGCACGCCCAGCCTCGACTTGCCAGGCCGCGTCCAGGACGCCCGGGCATGTCCAGACTCGCCTTTCCAGGACTCGCCCTTGACACCCGGGCATGCCCGGTCTCGGTTTTCCCGGGCATGCCCGTACTCGGTTTTCCCGGGCAAACGCCCCGGCATAAATGTGTATATATATTGCTGCCCGATAAACGGGCTTGGGAGAATACCTGAGCTGTTTTGTTTCAATAAAGCAACTCGGACGAATTCCGTCTTTGGTCGCGTCAATTCTTTCGACTCGCGTTGGAGCGCAGATCCTTCAATATATATATGTATATATATATATATATATATATATATATATATATATATATATATATATATACATATATATATATATATATATATATATATATATATATATATATATATATATATATATATATATATATATATATATATATATATATATATATAGATAGATATATATATATAGATAGATATATATATATATATATTCATGATAAACATTTGTCGACATCATTGTACTTTTACATGAATTACAAGGACATTAGTAGAAAATGGACAAACATATGGGATGTGGCATTTGAACCTGGTTTCCATGCATCATGATCCAGGTTCAGATGGGAATGATATTTTGCCAACTGGCGGTATTTTATTCAGACGATCAGGATCTTGGGCGAGACCGTTCCTCTGCCACCCAGGTAACTGTCACTACATGTCAGCACCTGATGTTTTGGATTGATTGATGTCCAGAAATTCTACTTTGGTGTTATGTCGTCAACGTCCGTGATCAGCACGACCGGCAGGTCGTATGATAAACATACAAAGCATGAATGGGAATGAACGAGGGCAGCTAAAGGAAATTGAAAGGATACGGAACATTGTCAAAAATCCATTCGAGAAAATGAATAATGGTGTTTTGAGAGCTTATCAAACCTCTATAATGGTGCGAAATGGTCTCATGTTGTTCGGGAGGGAGCCGAGAGCTGCCTCATCCTCCAGGCCTGGATTATTGATTCGCTGTATGTATCCCATAGCAACGGTTACCATGGCGACGATGCAATAAAACGAGGCTCAGATTGGAGAAAGAGAGGGTCATGAAGCTACCTTTTTCATGTGCCTTGACTCCGGAGCCTTGCGGTACCCCACTCTAAGGACACCTGTTTTCAGTGGAAATGGATGTTCTTGTTTGATTTACAGAAGCCAAGAAACAATGTGGACCTCGAATTATATAATATGTGCTCATTAACTAAGTTATAATATGCTTTGCTCCCTTAACGTGGAAACTACATTAACTGGCAATAATTGCTTTCAGGAGAGTCGATTCTTAACCCAGCATTGTCAGAGAAACGTCTGTGTGGTTTAATTGCGAAAGAAGAGAAAACTAGAGCTATTGTACATGAACACATTCATATAGGAGTCGTGTAGGACTGCAATACGATGGTATACAATGTCCATTTATGCTCGGATATTGAAAACGTGTTGTTTTATCAAATGTTGGAATAAGCTCGATGATGATCTGGTTCATCCTACGTTTTACCCACACATACTTGCCACCCATGGAGCCCAGCGGTACAGCTCATTGTTAAAGGGTTTCAAGTGCGCATGAACGGCCCGATGCACACAGTATGAATAACGATTGAACGAACCAAAGTGCTTTCACAAGAATGCTCAAGCGAGATGCTGGCCTCAGGAGTTGCGAGAAACTCGTTAAAATATCAGCTATCTTCTGGAGCATGGGCAACAAAATAAATATCTTCTGGAACATGGGCAACATCCTCATAGAATCACATATATATATATGTATAATGTATATACAGTATGTGTGTTGGTGTTGATACTTGATATAGGCTTATGCATGGTGAACGAGCTTTGTTGCAACTGGTCTCGTTGTCCGACCAGAAATGATACCACTGACTGAGTGAGCAGCACATTTCCATTGCCTTCACAGCCTGGTGTTGGCTTAGTGGTTAGGGTGCCGGCTTAGGATCCTGGGTTAGCATCCCGGTCGATCACTGAATTAACGCCAGGGGGGTTGACTTCGCCTGTCATCCTTCCGAGGTCCGCAAATTGAGTACCAGTTCACTGGTAATTCCTTTTCTATATATATATTTTATATAATGCGCACAGTATATAATATTATTATTTTTATTACGAGTACACCCGCACACTACGGGAGTAGCAAGAGTCATTCCTCTTTGGGGTATATAGATTACAGCCGACCTATGGTCGGGTCTCAAGAACATTGGGTGTGTTCATTTACCAAGTTTCTTGTGGAGAGATCGCCAAGTGGTTTAAGCATTCGAGCAAGCACTCCATTCAAAACAGTTAAGGAGCAGCTGGCTTGGCTGCTTGGTAAAGGAGCACAACCCAAGCTTCTCCCTTTCAGTTTTGTATTAAACAGCAGGAGCGAGTTTCAAAAGTTCGCTACAAAAAACGCCACAGTGGCAGCAGAAAGGGCCATGTTATTAACCCAAAATTTGTGGGTTATATAGAGTCCCGTAGATCTTGGCTCAGTTCTGTAAGTAAACCTTACTTCACGCATGTAGGGATTCCTCCACATTTCTTTATTTAGTGTTATAAAGAGCCTTAGCGACTGTTTAAAAAGCTAAGCATACGTGTTTGTGGTTTATAATATTTTTACTTCCTGTGGAAGCCGTTGCTCACACGGAAACGCCATTATAACTGTAAGCTATTTATACACGTTATCACTGCAGGAAACACGCTTTGGGGAAGCGGGACATTATTGATGTTAATATTGTTTTGCAATAACATTAATAATATGCGATTATCATTAATTTTGTTATTCAAAGCGTCTTTGGAAAAACGCCACAATAAATCTTCTTATTTGGACAAACGCCATGATAAAGCTAACTTAATATGGCTATACACCTCAACACGCAACGCCATTGACGGCAATGGTGGGGAAAACCCACTCAGGGGAGAAAACCCCCTTGGGGAGGGGGGCAAATGAATGCGCTACAACCTTCATTATGTGACCTTTGGTCATCGTGTCATGTTTGGTTGAGATTGGATAAGTGAGGACGGAATGTATTGGCGTCAGAAATTCATCAGACAGACGGACAGACACAAATGGCGTATTTTAGTGCGATTATTATTATACTAGCTGAAACTCGTGGAACATCCACGGAAGGGAGGATGTGGTGTATGGATAGAGTGTACCATTATGGATGGCATAGGGGATTTGCTTGTCCGAGTAAGAGTTAGGAAGAAAGATGAGAATGAAGAGTGCGTATATGAACAACGATCGCCGACACCGGCACAAATGCATGCTCTGGATTGTCCACTCAGTGGACGGCTTGCTTTCGCCTTCGCCTGTCCAATCAGTGGACGGCTTGCTTCGCCTTTGCCCAGCAGACGCCAATACGATGGCGTCGTAAGATGGCGTCGTATCGGCAGTTAATCGGATGCTTTTGGGCCCCAACATCGGCTAATTCAGATTTTTCGAGTAAGGCTGTACGTGATAAACAAAGAGCGCGGTTCGTATATCATAAATCCATTAGTGCCGTGGGCATCGGGTCCCTGGGTGCGGCATAAAAGGGATAACAAAGTCGAGTCCTTACGCTATTATTATATAGACTAGCCGAAACCCGTGGAACATCCACGGAAGGGAGGATGTGGTGTATGGATAGAGTGTACCATTATGGATGGCATAGGGTATTTGCTTGTCCGAGTAAGAGTTAGGAAGAAAGATGAGAATGAAGAGTGCGTATATGAACAACGATCGCCGACACCGGCACAAATGCATGCTCTGGATTGTCCACTAAGTGGACGGCTTGCTTCGCCTTCGCCCAGCAGACGCCAATACGATGGCGTCGTAAGATGGCGTCGTATCGGCAGTTAATCGGATGCTTTTGGGCCCCAACGTCAGCTAATTCAGATTTTTCGAGTAAGGCTGTACGTGATAAACAAAGAGCGCGGTTCGTATATCGTACATCCATTAGTGCCGTGGGCATCGGGTCCCTGGGTGCGGCATAAAAGGGATAACAAAGTCGAGTCCTTACGCTATTATTATATAGACTAGCCGAAACCCGTGGAACATCCACGGAAGGGAGGATGTGGTGTATGGATAGAGTGGACCATTATGGATGGCATAGGGGATTTGCTTGTCCGAGTAAGAGTTAGGAAGAAAGATGAGAATGAAGAGTGCGTATATGAACAACGTATTTATTGCAATCTACTTAAATGACAACGCTACGATATACTTTTGAAAATATCACGTACTGTCTCGAAGTCAATGGCATCCTTTTATCTCTTTGTATACAACTCTGATTTCTACCTTATCGTGAACAGGGTAAAGCCTAATTTGATAATCATGAACGGTGGCAGATGCAGGAGTTGGTGAAACGAAAGGGGGGGGGGGGGTGATCATGACCTACCCTATGCCAATATGACTCAGCCAGCTGATTCAGAGACAACGCAGGAATTGCAAAGTTACCATCATATTGAGTCAACTTACACACTGGCTAGCACGTAGCAGCCAGTCTTTGAGGAACAATAAACTGCTCTATTCACGGTGCTTAGGTTAATCCTTCAAATCATTTCAAAACAACCCAATGTTGACGAAGCATGGCATACGAGGCCCGTTCAAAAATCATGAACGGTGGCAGATGCAGGAGTTGGTGAGACGAAAGGGGGGGGAGGGGCTGATCATGACCTACCCGACGCCACATGGCCTACGCCATTTGTTGAGATCATGGCCACAACGGAAACACAACAACTGGATAGGTAGTGCCTCGGCCTACGCATACGTTTCGTCACTCGGCGAAGTACACTTTGTTTTAAGCTTTCAGAAGCTGAAGCCTTGGTGCGCCTTCGCCCAGCAGACGCCAATACGATGGAGTCGTAAGATGGCGTCGTATGGGCCGTTAATCGAATGCTTTTGGGCCCCAACGTCGGCTAATTCAGATTTTTCGAGTATGGCTGCAGGTGATAAACAAAGAGCGCGGTTCGTAGATCGTAAATCCATTAGTGCCGTGGGCATCGGGTCACTGGGTGCGGCGTAAAAGGGATAACAAAGTCGAGTCCTTACTGTATTATTATATAGACTAGCCGAAACCGGTGGAACATCCACGGGAGGATGTGGTGTATGGATAGAGTGTACCATTATGGATGGCATAGGGGATTTGCTTGTCCGAGTAAGAGTTAGGAAGAAAGATGAGAATGAAGAGTGCGTATATGAACAACGTATTTATTGCAATCTACATAAATGACAACGCTACGATATACTTTTGAAAAATGAATGGATTCGTAATAGGAATCGGCATAGCACCACTTTGGCCATTTTTTATGAGACTATATGGTGTGGGTTGGATTTGTGTGAACAAAATCAAGAAAAAGGCGACACTTTGTAGAATCCAACTTACACTGTGTATAAAGTGTCACCTCCTGACTTTGTATTTTATATTGTTAGAGACAAAACAAACACTAAATAACATAGCCACATACCAAAAACGTGTATTTTCAATTTTCACTTGTGCAAAAATGCTACTCACAATTACATCGCCTGTGCGTCGGCCTGTGATTGAGCCAGAGAGTTGGCCTGTGAGTCAACTTCCTTTCCAATGTCTGCAAGAGTTGAAATACTGATTGTGCATGTGTAAAATTATATGAAAGAAGAACATGCATATCAATAGACTTTGCCATTGAAAAGGAGCGCAGCTGTCAATAGAAAAGGATGTCTGACATCAATTTGACATTATTGCACAGGAAATGACAAACAAAGAAACAGTTCATTTCCATCGGGTAATATTACGATGAGAGATCAGCCGATACCTTTATTATTTCCATCAGCATCCATGGCACTTAGGGGAAAAAAAAACGTGGCATCAGCCAGCCGCAGCCAACTATCACGTACCGTCTCAAAGTCAATGCCATCCTTTTATCTCTTCGTATACACCTCACTGATTTCTACCTTATCGTGAACAGGGTAAAGCCTACTTTGATAATCATGAACGGTGGCAGATGCAGGAGCGAAACGTAAGCGTAGGCCTCGGCCCTACCTATCCAGTTGTTGTTTCCGTTGTGTAAGGGGGGAAAAAAACAAACATTTTGGCCTCAGACCTTTGAGAGTACGTCGTTCCGTGAACTTTTTGAACGGGCCTCGTATGCCATGCTTCATCAACGTTGGGTTGTTTTTAAATGATTTGAAGGATTAACTTAAGCACCGTGAATAGAGCAGATACTGATGGGCTGCTGATCGGTTTCACTTCGTTGTTATCACAGTATATGGAAGAAATTATGGTAAACCCACCTGATGAGGTTAGCGTACACCGCCATCGATGACACCGGCACAAATGACGGAACAGATGGATTCTTCTTCATCGCATTGCATCGCATTCTCTTCCTGTGAAACTGTTTCATAGAACTGTGTCGTTTATGTACATTTTTAGCCGCGTCGCAGACGCTGCTCATAGAGTGCACTCTGCTGTTGTTGTTGTTACCACGTCTTCTTCTTCTTCTTCTTCTTCTTCTTCTTGTTGTTGTTCTTGCAGAGAAGACAAAACCTCAAAGCTCCACCCATTCTGGGAACCATAGCTCCACCCATTCTGGGAGAGCCTTCATATAAACAAATATCCACCATTTTATTAACTCGCATAGCTTTGAGGCCTGTTTTGTAGGCCCGTGGTGTCTTCCTCTCTCACACAGTTTTCTTTCAAATCAAATTCGATATATCATTTCATTTTTCACAGTCGCTAACATAGTTTTAGACTCGGTTGAAAAAAAACGGGAAGAAAATGCGATGAAAGTTGCCCTTTATAGAACGAAATGAATTCTCAAAGGCCTGTAACTTCAAGTCCATTGACATATTATTTTTTTTAATCGCGGCATGCTCAGTCATACACCGCCCGAAATAAGAGACGGGAAATTGCCGAGATATATATTTTTTTACATCGCGGCATGGTCAGTCATACACCGCCTGAAATAACAGACGGGAAAATGCCGAGATATATTAAAAATTCGTCCATTTGATGACAATCGTCACGATGAAATATTTAATTTATACGTCGTCACAATAATGTGGAGAGAGGAGCATAGCTTCGTTCACGTGTCGCCACACACGGGAAATTGCCGAGATATATATTTTTTTCAATCGCGGCATGGTCAGTCATACACCGCCTGAAATAACAGACGGGAAAATGCCGAGATATATTAAAAATTCGTCGCCACACACGGGAAATTGCCGAGATATATTTTCACTTTGCACAAAAATAACATCAAGTAATCGAATCAATAGGAATGTCCTGTGCTTATAACATCGACGTTATAGGCACAGCTGCATCTAGGCATTGTGTAACATCGACGTTATAGGCACAGCTGCATCTAGGCATTGTGTAACATCGACGCGGCTTTTGTTTTAATTAAAACTTTTTGTACTTGTTATTTTATTACATTCACGTAGTTTCACTTTCTTGACTTCGTGGAGCTTCAATCTTTTGTGGTTCAAAAAAATAAAATAAAGATGGATTCTTCTTCATCGCATCTAGTGTATGCGGTTATGTTGCAATTAACAGGGGAGTGAAACTTTCATATAGAATCTTGAAACTGGTACTTATTGACTTCTTTAGATCACATAGGACTCAAAACCACCTGTTTCCAATTTTTTCCAGCATGGATACGCACTAAATCCAAGATGGCGGCCATTTAACACGATAATCGCTTAATTGCCAACTATTTTGGACATTTGTAATGGATATAGTTGTCCAGTATATCGTTTTATAGGTTTTTTTGGTCACTGAATTCATTGAAGTACTTCTATTGTAGCGGCTACCGCTGGGTTTTCACAATCGCCTTGCACCTATCAAGGACGCGGAGCGATCACCATGCCGGGCTCGTCCAGGACGCCCAGGCAGGCCCGCGCTCAACTTGCCAGGCCTCGGTCGGGACGCCCGGGCAGGCTCGCCCTCAACTTGCCAGGCCGCAGCCAGGACGCTGGGCCACGCCCCCTCTCGCCTTTCCTGGGCAAACGCTCCGGGATAATATGTATATATTGTTGCGGATATGGGACTTGGCCTCAATATCCGCTTGTAAATACTCCCCTATTTCCCCAATACTCCCCAACTATCCCCAATCCCCCATTCCCTAGTCCCATTGCCTGTAAATAACACTCTGTAGAACCGACCTTCCCCTTTTTCCCCCATTAAATGTCGTGCCCAGGTCCACCGCATCTCACGTAGACAACTTTCGGACATCTTGCTAGTTATTCTTAGTCTATGTCAGTTAAGGACTCGTTTCCATTAATTCTGACTCTTCGTTGCACCAGAATGTGATTATATGGCACCAGTAGTGAGTTTAGGACCTTCCCATACCTCCTCCCATCTTCTTCCCCAAACAACAACTACAACAACAACTACAACAACAACTACAACAACTACAACAACGGCGCGCGGGGAGTGTGCGTCCTCACTCCGGCTCGGTTAGCCGCCATTACCCATGCGCTCCGACGGGGTTACCACGAAGGGGCTCCTTGTCAGCCCCTCGTCAAGGGCGGAGCCGGTAACCCCCCCGCACGCACCCAATGAGAAGCAACGGGCCGATTCCATCTGGGGTGGAGCTAACGAGCCGAGGGCGTGTCACTCCCCACCGGATATACGCAGCGACTTACCGGATGTGAGGTCAGATGCGCCCCGAGCTTGAAGAAGAGACAAGTCGCGACCTCCAAGCGCTGAGCGAGCTCCACGCATCGACCCGGTATTGCAGTACCTCCGAGAACGGTGCACCTTGAGCCATCGACTGCCCGCTTTCCTTGCCATCAATCCCCGTGTGAGTCAGCCTTTGTCCTGTTTATCTGTCGTCTGTCGGGGCTAATATGAGAGTGTGTCTAAGTGCCTGCCTTTCTATGCTGTCCCTCTTGTCGTTGTAATCTGACCTTCCGCCATAATATAACCTCCTCCGGAGGTCTTGAGAACCGTATCCCTGGTGTCGTGTCATTTTAATCCCAGCCGTTGTGTCCTTTTCCTTCATTGAATTAGCGTAGCGCGACTCGGCAACGTTCGAGTATAATCGGGTAACTTGTGCAGACACGGCGGCCATTCCGCTCGGCCCACCATAACATCAAAGTCGTGTCTGTAACAATTGGTGTCAGGAGTGTCGGATTCGGACCTGGGACTAAATTTGTTAGGCCCAAATTTTGGGAAGTAGAATTCGATCCGGAGCGCGTTTTACGCGCTCGACATTATAACAGCGAAATTTGATTTGTTTTACGGAAATAAAAACCCGAATTTTGAAAGTCGCGCTATGGCGGATCAAGACAGCTGGGGTCCGGTAGAGGAGAGTGAGGCAGGGTCGGTCCAGGACCAAATTGAGGGACGCGAGGAGAGCGAAGCAGCGAGGGTAGCAGACGCACAAAATGGAGCCTCGCTGGTCACGGCGACCGCGCCCGCGACCGTGGTAGCGCCGCCGATGGATTGGGGCCTATTTATGGAACAAATAAAGGCCTTTATGGTTAAGTCGGGTGAAGAAATGAAGGACGAGATGAGGGCTAATAGTCAGCAATTGGGAAACCAAATTGTGGGATTGAGGGCTGATAGTGAGCGATTAGAGGGCCAAATGGGGGCAATGAGGGACGAAGCGAGGGGTACCGGTGAGGGGTTAGACAATAATTTTAAGGGATTAGACAAGAAATTTGAGGGGTTAGACAATAATTTTAAGGGATTAGACAAGAAATTTGGGAAGTTAGACAATAATTTTGAGGAGTTAGACAAGAAATTTGGGAAGTTAGACAATAATTTTGAGGAGTTAGACAAGAAATTTGGGAAGTTAGATAATAATTTTGAGGAGTTAGACAAGAAATTTGGGAAGTTAGACAATAATTTTGAGGGGTTAGACAACGGGATAAAAGAGGTGAGAAATGGGTTAATGGGGGTAGAAAACAGAATGGCCGCTCAAGAGAATCAAATGGAAGGGATGCAAAAAGGGTTAGAGGGGTTAGAAAACACCATGGAAGGCAAATTGAGGGACATGAGGGACCAAGCGGAAAGGGAAGTTAAACAAATGGGGCAGCAGATAGAGGGGGTCAGAATGGGGGTAGAAACCAAACTGGATGCTCACAGGGAGGAAATGGAGCAGGTGAAGGTGGCATCTGGGCAGGAGATGCAAGTGATGGGAGAGGAGATCAGAAGAGGAGTGAGTGAGGAGGTCGGAGGAGTGCGCGAGGAGGTGAGGCACTGTAAGGAGCACATGGAGAAGGAGGTGAGAAAGGGGACTGTAAAGTTACAAGGGGGCATAGAGGACCTGACGCAGGAGGTGGAGCAGCTGACGGTGGGACAGACGGAGTTAGTGGAGCAGGTTCAAAGGAACACTGCGGTATTAGGAGGTTTAAAAGCGACACAGAAAGAACTAAAAGATGACTTGGTAGCGACGAAGAGGGAATGTCAGATGGTACGTGAGGGACTGACAACGAGGCTGGACGAGGTGATAGAGGTAATGGAGACGAAGGACCGGCAGGTGAGGACGCACATGGAAACGGTCAAGGTAGCCTTGGAGGACGAGCTTGAGGAGACGTACCGGGGAATAAAAGAGGTGAAGCAGAAATTAGAAGAAGTGGAAGAAGGGGTGAGCGAAATTAAGAAGCGACGGAGAGGGGATAAGAAAGAGATAAAAGAGGAAGTAAAAGAATTGGTCCAAAGTCTGTGTTTGGATCGTGATGATGTGCTCATTAACCGGATGAGGGATTCGCAGGTGATGGAGGAGAAGCGAAGAGGAAGAGGACCCGGTGTAAGTGGTGACCAATATGGTCGTGCGTATGATGCGCCAGGGGATTTAAGAAGCTTGGGGGTCGAGATGGACCCGGGTGTTCGTGAGAGGCCATTGGTGAAGTGTGCGACAGGTCTGGTGTGCGAAAAAGAAGGTGTGCGAGAAAGTCCGACTCTGGGGTGTGTGAGGAAAAAGTGCGTGCCAAGGAGTGAGGGTGCTGGCGAGAGTGAGTCGGTCATAGCGCGTGTGCGAGGGGGCACATGGAAGCGCGGTGTGGTAAGTGTTACAGAGGGTGTAACGGGAGAGTGTGCGCGAGAAAGGTGTGTGACGGACAGGTGCATGAGGAAAGAGTGCGCTGTCAAGAGTAAGGGTGAGTGCGCTGTCAAGAATGGAGGTGAGAGTGGTGAGAGTGACACGGAGCGTGAGTTGGTGGTGACAGGTGAGAAAGGAAGCACACCTGGAATGGTAGAGCGTGAGTGGGAATGCACGCTGGAGTTGGTGGTGAGGCACGTGGTTGGGTGTGCGAATGAGAGCACACCTGTGATTGTCACAGAGGAGGGGGTGCGAAGAGGTGTGTTGGTGAGGTGTGCGACCAACGAATGTGTGCCAAAGTGTTCGGTGGTCAGGTGTGTGACCAAGGCTGTGAGTGGAATGAGCGTACCTGGGTGTGTTAGAGAAGGTATGACGAGGAGCATGGAAACGGCTGCATGTATGAGCAAGAAAGGGGTAGCGTATGCGTATAAGCATGCAGGGAAGGCATCGACGTTAAACGGAGCAGCGGTTAGGTCGACTTTTAGCCGAAGCGGGCCCTCGGTGCGTGCCGGGCCTCGCTTTGAACGGCCGCGTCCGTGCTCCACTAGGCGGAGCTGGCAGCCCGATAGAAAGGGTCGTCATGGCGACCACTTTTTGGTGAGACGTGTCGGCAGGTCGAGAGCGGGACATTGGATGGCTCCGTGCCGAGATGGTGCGTGGGATCTCGGCACGGGTAAGCCCCCGTCCCTGCACCGAATGCCGGACGCATCCAGCCGCTGCCACGAAACAACCCGCATTCATTGCTCGGCTTTACGAAGCCGGGCTTTGGACAGGAATTGGTGCACCGAGAGGCATTAGTGAGTAGACTGGGTGATGAGGTTAGTGTTTTGGACCCAAAATTAGAGAAAAACAAAATTTGATGATTGGCAAAGGATTGGCAGTAGTGATTGGCAGATGATGGGTAGTGATTGGCAAATTTTTGATTTGTGGAAATTTGATGTGCAAAATTGGTAGTGAGCGATGGGCCCGGTGGGTAAGGCTGGCATCCCTGCCGCCCTTCCCATGTGGGGCAAATGCGCAATAGCTTATGGGGTGTATGGCAGTGAAAACTAGCCCGGGTGGGTTAGGATATATCGTGGATAGGGCCCTAGAAGATGACATTAGGTGACGTTAAGATTAGATAGTGACTGATACCTGTAGTGGGGACGCAGGTAGATTAGTGTGGATGATAATGACGAGGGAGCGCAATAGTTTAAAGGGACGACTGGGAAGCGCAAGTTTCAGAAGGGAGTAGTTAGCTGAGATGATGCCGTGTGTGTGAGGATGGAACAGGTGTGATTGCACAGGTGTGCAACTGGACAGGTGTGGGGAGCAGTGTATGAGTAGTGAGTGTTGTGGATCAGCGCGAATGCGCTTGGGGAGAGAAGGGTGCAGGTGGCACCAGGTGTGAGAGCACAGGCGTGCAAGTACAGGTGTGTGGAGAGAGTTGGAGTAAGTGGTACGGAGTGGTGTGCATGGTGCGAAGGTGTGGATGGGGGAAGAGTGGACCCCTTTCACGAGTACCCGGGGCGGGTAGTGTAAGTGTTAGGTAGAGGGTATAGGTAAATTGTGGGTGGATATTGGCATCTGTGGTGCGGTTGCAGAATGGTGTTGTGAATGGGTGCATTAGTGTTGTGGAAATGGCTGGGCGTGTAGCCTGTTAGTGTGTGTAGTTGGTTGGGCACTCCACCACTGTGAGGATGTCGGCCAGGTGAGGCCGCAGGTGGGCTCTGGGAGCCGGTAGTTGTGAGTGGGTGCCTGAGGATCCCGGGTGTGGATCGGGCAGCCCAGTGCCAGAGAGGGCACCGAGTGGGGAGAGCGCCAGAGGGCCTTCCCCAGGTAGTTAGGTTAGGGTAAGGAGCAGGTAAGCTCGGAGGCAACTGCAGTGGTGGAGGTGTGCAGGTGGGTAGACCCGCTGGGAGAGGTACACGCCACAGCCCAGAAATTGTGCGAGGGCACCGGGAGATGAATCGGGGGAGTGAGACCCCAAATTGAAAAGCACCACAGTTTGGCCAATGGGAATTGGTTTTTAGAACCCATAGTGTAAGAGGGCCAATGGTTTGGCAGGAGAAAGACCCCGGGTAGTGTAAAGTTGTTAAAGTCATTTAGGAAATAGTTAGGATTGATGAACCTGTCGCACCATACGCAGCCACTTACCTGAGGTGATGATGATGACTCCACACCTGTGTTTTCTTTGTTCTGTTGCAGGAAGTAAGGACTGCTGTTGGATTGGTGAGACGCATCACGACGTGGATGAGACATTGGGGTGATTCCATCTCTCCCTCCTTAGGAGGGACTGATGATGAATTGGTAATGGCAAATTTTGATGTTCAGTTGGAGATGGCAAATTTTGATGTTGAGTTGAAAATGGCAAATTTGATTGGTTAGGAGGGAGAGAAGACGAATTTGGTTTATGGGATGAACGGGGAAGACAGTAGGGACATTTGTTGATTGGTAAAATAGATGTTTATGGGTAGTGTTGTGTTTTGTGGATACAGTAAGGGGTAAGGGAGGGGCCATGTAGGTTACCTGGTGGGGGGGGGGGCGTACGGTAGGAACGTACCTGTCTCACCTGGTTCCCATGTGCCCCCAGTGTGCATCATCTTATATTGCATGCACTTTTGCGCCCTTACCACCTTACTCACTTGTCTGCTTCTTTTGTCTCCCACCTCCGAGGATCTGGCTTTGGGGCAGAGAGAGAGGAGAGAGAGGTGCTGGCTACGCAGTTGTGGGCCTGCACTTTCGCTGCTTGCTGCCTGGATCGATACACCATATGGACCGCAATGTTGTGGCCACCCACAATGGACCGCAGTTCTTTTGCGGCCAAGCACCACCCATGGATGGACCTATGGGTCAACGTGGCACCTATGCCATACAAGGTGAACCACTAACAGTTGGCCCCCTGACGGCCACAATAGAGAAATGGACGCGGTTGGCGCCTTTCTTTATTTTTTTTGAAAGAGGCAAGAACACCAAGTGCACCACATGAAGGCAAGACCAGCGGCAGAACATCGGCCGGCTGCGACACCACCGGTGATTTATAAACACTTTATTGGTGCACCGGATGGTGCTGACTGTGTGATGGGGTGGTGCTTTTGGTGCTGGGAAGGGGTGCTCTGCACATTATTAAAGGCCGTAAGGCCACAGAGCACTCGTGGGTTGGTGTATCGATGCTGGCATGCGTGCTCTCTCTATGCATAACATCTGCATGTGTTCCTCCAAAAACAGGTCCTGGATCGTAGTGTAAATAGCAGCGTAGTCTTGTAAATAATGCTCCCTACCGGCTGTATGTTTAGTTTGCGAATTCTTTCCGGATTCGGTTATCCTGTGGGTGTGTTTCCGTGAGGAGAAGGGTGCAACGTCGCAGGGGGACATATTTACTCATTTGTGAATATCTGTAAAACTGTCGCACTCAGGGTAGAGTTAATAGTAGAGGGAACTACATCTGAGTGCAAACTAAAATAGGTAAAAATTTATCGGGTCGGGATGCCCCGAGGGTAGAGAAGGGTGCAATGTTGCGGATATGGGACTTGGCCTCAATATCCGCTTGTAAATACTCCCCTATTTCCCCAATACTCCCCAACTATCCCCAATCCCCCATTCCCTAGTCCCATTGCCTGTAAATAACACTCTGTAGAACCGACCTTCCCCTTTTTCCCCCATTAAATGTCGTGCCCAGGTCCACCGCATCTCACGTAGACAACTTTCGGACATCTTGCTAGTTATTCTTAGTCTATGTCAGTTAAGGACTCGTTTCCATTAATTCTGACTCTTCGTTGCACCAGAATGTGATTATATGGCACCAGTAGTGAGTTTAGGACCTTCCCATACCTCCTCCCATCTTCTTCCCCAAACAACAACTACAACAACAACTACAACAACAACTACAACAACAACTACAACAATGGCGCGCGGGGAGTGTGCGTCCTCACTCCGGCTCGGTTAGCCGCCATTACCCATGCGCTCCGACGGGGTTACCACGAAGGGGCTCCTTGTCAGCCCCTCGTCAAGGGCGGAGCCGGTAACCCCCCCGCACGCACCCAATGAGAAGCAACGGGCCGATTCCATCTGGGGCAGAGCTAACGAGCCGAGGGCGTGTCACTCCCCGCCGGATATACGCAGCGACTTACCGGATGTGAGGTCAGATGCGCCCCGAGCTTGAAGAAGAGACAAGTCGCGACCTCCAAGCGCTGAGCGAGCTCCACGCATCGACCCGATATTGCAGTACCTCCGAGAACGGTGCACCTTGAGCCATCGACTGCCCGCTTTCCTTGCCATCAATCCCCGTGTGAGTCAGCCTTTGTCCTGTTTATCTGTCGTCTGTCGGGGCTAATATAAGAGTGTGTCTAAGTGCCTGCCTTTCTATGCTGTCCCTCTTGTCGTTGTAATCTGACCTTCCGCCCTAATATAACCTCCTCCGGAGGTCTTGAGAACCGTATCCCTGGTGTCGTGTCATTTTAATCCCAGCCGTTGTGTCCTTTTCCTTCATTGAATTAGCGTAGCGCGACTCGGCAACGTTCGAGTATAATCGGGTAACTTGTGCGGACACAGCGGCCATTCCGCTCGGCCCACCATAACATCAAAGTCGTGTCTGTAACAATATATTGCTGCCCGATAAACGGGCTTTTCAGAGTGCCTGAGTGTTTGGTTTGATTAAAGCAACTCGGATGAATTCCAGCTTTTTGTTGCGTCCATTCTTCCGATCGACGTGGGAGCCCCAGCTCCTTCATTGGTGACCTACCGACATGGACACGGCAGTCGCCCTTAAACTGCCTACCTTCTGGGAGGCTCACGCGGCGGTTTGGTTCGCACAGGCGGATTCCCTGTTCGCCCTGCGAGGCATCACGGCCGACGACACCCGCTTCCACCATGTGGTAGCAGCGCTCGGTTCGGCCACCGCGGCCCGCGCCCTGAGCCTCCTCGAGAGCCCGCCAGCCGCTGACAAATACGGCGCGATTAAGAAGCTTCTCCTCGACGCTTTCGCCCTCCCATCGGCGGAACGCGCACGGCGCCTGCTCGACCTGCCCGAGCTCGGTGACACGCGCCCTTCCGAGCGAATGGACTACATGCTTTCACTGCTTGGCGAGCACTCTCCGGCATTCCTGTTCCGGGAGCTGTTCCTCCGTCAGCTGCCTAACCCGGTACGCCTCGCCCTGGCAAGCACGACGATCACAGATCCCCGGGCCCTTGCCAGAGAAGCCGACAAGATCTCCGCCGCAGGTCAGCGCATCGCAGCGGCGACATGGGACCCACCGCCGTCCGACGCAACACCCATGGCGCCCGAGCACCCGGCACGGTCGACGACCGAACTGCCGACGCAATTGGCGGCCGCTACACCGAGCCGACCACCTCCAGCACGACGACCGGGGCCTCCACCTGACCAAGCGTGGTGTTACTATCATGCCAGGTTCGGACAGAAGGCCCGGACATGCCGACCCCCGTGCACCTTCGGCAGGCCGGGAAACGGCCGGGCCGGCGTTCATTACCAGCCATGAGCGCCGGCCACACGGGCAACTTACTGTTCATCACGGATAAAGCGTCCGGACGGCGCTTCCTGTGCGACACCGGCGCCCAACTGAGCGTCATACCCGCCTCTGACCAGGACAGGCAGTCCGCGGTTTGCGGCCCCTCCTTGGTTGCGGCCAACGGATCGACCATCCGCACCTTCGGCCCGCGCAACGTCACCCTCTGCTTCGGCGGCCAATGCTTTGCTTGGACATTTGTAACCGCAAACGTGCCCATGGCTCTGCTGGGCGCCGACTTCCTCTGCGCACACGGACTGCTGGTGGACGTCCAACGGCGTCGTTTAATCAACGCTGAAACCTTCAGCTCCCTGGTATGCACATTGAGCAGCTCCGCGCCGACCGAGCTGGCATGCGCCGTCCCGGCGGCGAACGAGTTTGCTCGCCTGCTCACGGAGTTCCCGGCCCTCACGCGGCCGACGTTTTCGGCCGTCGCAGTACGGCATGGGATCGAGCACCACATACCAACCACGGGCCCGCCGGTCTACGCCAGGGCCTGCCGCCTCGACCCAGCCAAGCTCGCCGTGGCGAAGGCCGAATTCGACGCGTTGGAGCACCTCGGCATCGTGCGGCGCTCCGATAGCGCGTGGGCCTCGCCACTGCACATCGTGCCAAAGCCGGGGGGTGGATGGCGCCCGTGTGGCGACTACCGCCGTCTCAATGACGCTACCACCCCCGACAGGTACCCGATCCCGCATATCCAAGACTTCTCCGCCCGTCTGGCGGGACGGGTCATTTTTTCGAAAATTGATCTCATACGGGGATATCACCAGGTACCTGTCAGGGCGGCCGACGTCCCTAAAACGGCAGTCATCACGTCGTTTGGCTTATTCGAATTCTTGCGGATGCCGTTTGGTCTCAAGAACGCGGCTCAGGCGTTCCAGCGCTTGATGGATGGCGTGCTGCGTGACCTGCCGTTCCTTTTCGTTTACCTGGACGACATCCTCGTCGCCAGCACGTCCCGGGCCGAGCACCTCCTCCACCTCCGAACACTGTTCGGGCGCCTCAGCGAGCACGGCCTCATCGTCAACCCGGCCAAATGCCACTTCGGCACGACGGCCGTTGATTTTTTGGGCCACCACATCACCAAGAACGGGGCCGTGCCGCTGCCAACCAAGGTCGAGGCCATCACCACGTTCCCGCGTCCCCGCACCATAAAGGCCCTGCAGGAATTCCTGGGAATGGTGAATTTTTATCACCGCTTCGTGCCCCGCGCTGCTCAACTCATGCGGCCCCTCTACGAAGCCCTCCGGGGCAAGCCGGCCAAGCACGACATCGCCTGGTCCGCAGCAATGGATGCGGCCTTCCAAAGCTCAAAGCGCGCCCTCGCCGACACAACACTGCTCGCTCACCCGGTGCTCAACGCTCCCATCGCCCTCACCACGGATGCCTCCGACTACGCGGTGGGCGCCGTACATGAGCAATGGGTGAACAGGGTTTGGCAGCCACTCGCTTTTTTCAGCCGGCAGCTCCGGCCGAACGAGCTCAAATACAGCACTTTGACCGGGAGCTCCTCGGTCTACACCTGGCCGTCCGCCATTTCCGCCACCTCCTGGAGGGCCGACCTTTCACAGCGTTCGTCGACCACAAGCCGTTGGTTTACGCCATGGCCAAGGTCACGGAGCCGTGGTCGGCCCGCCAACAGCGCCACCTCTCCGCCGTGTCGGAGTTTACCACAGACATCCGGCACGTCGCCGGCAAAAACAACGCCGTGGCCGACTGTCTTTCCCGGGCCAGCGCGAACGCGGTCCACCTGGGCGTGGACTTTGCGCTTATGGCGGCGGACCAAACCACCAACACCACGGTGCAAGCCCTCCGGGCGGCGGACACGGGCCTCCGCCTGGCCGACATCCCCTTCGCGGACACTGTCCTGCTCTGCGACGTCTCCCAAGGCCAGCCTCGCCCCATCGTGCCCGTCACCTGGCAACGCCGCATCTTCGCCTCCCTCCACGGCCTTTCCCACCCGGGCCGGAAAGCTTCCCAGAAGCTGGTGTCGGCGCGATTCGTCTGGCACGGCCTTCGTCGGGACGTCCGCGATTGGACCAGCACCTGCACGGCCTGCCAACGGGCCAAGGTCCACCGACACACCCAGGCCCCGCTGGCACCTTTCACCGTGCCCGAACGACGTTTCGACCACGTCAACGTGGATCTGGTGGGCCACCTCCCCCTGTCACGGGGGTTCACACACCTGCTCACCATGGTGGACAGGACCACCAGGTGGCCGGAGGCCGTTCCCCTCGTCTCCACCACCACCGCCGACGTGGCGCAGGCTTTCATCGCCACCTGGGTCGCCCGCTTCGGCGCACCGGCGGACATCTCGTCAGACCGCGGACCACAGTTCACCTCCGAGCTGTGGGGCACGGTCGCCCGCAACCTGGGGGTCAAGCTCCACCGTACTACGGCCTACCACCCCCAAGCAAACGGGTTGTGCGAGCGATTCCACCGCTCCATGAAGGCCGCGCTCATGGCCGGCCTTCAAGACGGCGGTTGGGCCGACCGGCTGCCGTGGGTCCTTTTGGGCCTCCGCACGGCCCCCAAGGAGGACCTCCAGGCATCCACCGCCGAACTGGTCTATGGCCAGGCGCTACGCGTCCCGGGCGAATTCGTGCCTGACGCTACCAGTCCCTGGTCCGCAGCTCACCAGCGCTCGGAACTCCAGGAGGCCGCCTGACGGTTTGCCCCCGTGCCAACATCCCACCACGGTGACCCCCAGTCCTACGTCCCCCCAGCACTTCGCACAGCGGAGTATGTTTTTGTGCATCACGACGCACATCGGGGGCCACTCCGGCCGCCGTACGACGGGCCCTTCCGGGTGCTGCGACGGGACGACAAGTCGTTCGTCATCGACATCGGCGGCAGGTCGGACCGGATTGCGGTGGACCGCCTCAAGCCGGCGCACGTGGACGTCGACCACCCACCACGGGTGGCCCTTCCGCCGTGGCGAGACCGCCCCCCGTCCACGGTGCCCCCCACTCGACCGCCCACCACCACACCGGACCCCCTCCCACGACCCGCCAGGGGTCGCTTCGGCCGGGTCATCAGGACCCCCCTCAAATTGACCCTGCCGGTGCAAGTCGATTCTGGGGGGACGTGTGTAGCGGCTACCGCTGGGTTTTCACAATCGCCTTGCACCTATCAAGGACGCGGAGCGATCACCATGCCGGGCTCGTCCAGGACGCCCGGGCAGGCCCGCGCTCAACTTGCCAGGCCTCGGTCGGGACGCCCGGGCATGCCCGGGCATGCCCGGGCAGGCTCGCCCTCAACTTGCCAGGCCGCAGCCAGGACGCTGGGCCACGCCCCCTCTCGCCTTTCCTGGGCAAACGCTCCGGGATAATATGTATATATATTGCTGCCCGATAAACAAGCTTTTCAGAGTGCCTGAGTGTTTGGTTTGATTAAAGCAACTCGGATGAATTCCAGCTTTTTGTCGCGTCCATTCTTCCGATCGACGTGGGAGCCCCAGCTCCTTCAGTGCCACAGGAGCTCCACAGCATGGTGCTTTGGATCATGAAAGGTACAACTACAGTTAAAACTGAAGCTCGTGCACAAGAGTTTAATAGATCTGCGTCAATCGTCTCTCGGCAAATAGTACAAGCCCACAAATCTAATCGGCAACTCCTGTATGACCCAAAATCACCAGTGGCTGCGTCGTAATAGATGGCATGGCTCTCGTGCAGGAGATGGTTGTTCGGAAGGATGGTATAAAGTGTTGCCGAGACCCGTCAGGCTGTTATTCATTCAACATTCGAAGTGTTGACAACAAGTCGCGAGGCTACAGTGACATACGTAGTATACTTATTATTCGATAACTACACTGTTACAAACTCCATGAAGGACAGAACGAGACAGCTCCGAACAGCAGGAAGAGCACAAGACAAGGGATACAAAATAGAAGATTCCACACCGATCAAAGACTTTAAGGTATTCCAAGGAACCAAGGAAACCAAAGCCAACCTCGTGCTATACCTTGCACAAAAATCTGTCCAGCTGTGCAAACTGCCGATCACTACCCACACACACAAAGGTGTTATGTCTTCCCAATCAAACATGGTGAACATCACAAGTACACAGGAGGAAGCCGACACGTTACTGGTCATGTATGCAGTAGCAGTGAGTAGTTTGGGTAATACACCACATATATACTCCTCTGACACAGATGTGTTGGTGCTCGCTCTGCGCAGGGTCCCAAACCTCAACACAGAGAGTCTCATCATCATGGGCTCTGGTGATCGACGACGGAAGATTAAACTCAAACCTATCTACATGGCCATCGGCGCAGAACGTGCAGCAGCTTTGCCAGGATTCCACGCGCTCACTGGATGTGATACCACTGGCCACATCCAGGGAAAGGGAAAGCCTACTTGCTTCAAATCCTTCATGAAGGCTAGTGATGACGTAATCCATGCACTAGCTGGGCTTGGTGTTGGTGTGTATCCATCTCCGGAGGTGTTGGCTGGTTGTGAAAAGTTCGTGTGTCAGCTCTTCAAACCTGGTTATGAATCAGCTAAAGCACTCCGATGGCATATGTTCAAGCAACTCAAGGGCAACCAGGGTGTAGAGAAACTACCTCCAACTCAAGGATCCATAACTGAACACATTCTGCGAGCACACTTCCAAGCTAACATTTGGGTGCAGGACACAGTAGCTGTTCCAAGTCTTCTAGATCCAGTATCGTTGGGATGGAAACAACTAGATGACGGACGTTGTGTTCCTGTGACGTCGAAAGTTCCACCGGTACCAGAGGCTGTCGTCGGCCTCGTGAAGTGTTCATGTATTGCCAGCAAATGCAGTGGACGGTGTTCTTGCAAGACCAATAATCTGTCATGCACAGAGCTTTGCAAGTGTGAAGGTGCTGAAGGATCATGCACTAATGTTGCAAATGAGGAGACAGAGAGTGATGATGATGATGACAGCGACAGTGATGACTAATAACGTGGCAGTAATAACTAGCATCCGGATACATGTATAATTGAGCATCCAATTTGATATGTGTATGAACACCATTTTGTTTTCCCCATGATTGTTAGATACATAACATGCCTAGGTAAATTTCCATAACACAAGTATGTTGATAAATGGTTTGATTTTTCTGTATATGGTGGCCACCATCTTGGACTTATTCTACGACATTAATGAAAACATTGAAAACTTCTTAAAGAAGTAACATACTTGGTAGAAAATAATATATTGTAATCACAAAAATGTCCTCAGCTTATCATTATACATGTACGTAAATAAATGGTTCAGATATAAAAATATCGTATTTTTTCGAAATTTGGTGGACGCCATCTTGGATGTTGTCAATGGATATGAATGAAAACATTGAAGACAGTCTATTTCATACAACCATATGTAGATACAAATATATTGTAATCAAAAGCATGTCCATAATAAACTTATCATTGTGCATATATTGAATACGTTGGTTCAAATATAACGATTTATTGCTTTTTCGGTATATGCTGGCGGCCATCTTGAATTTTGCCACTGGACATAAATTAAAAAATTGGAAACAGGTTGTTTTGTGTTCAGTGTGATCATAGAAAGTAAAAAATCACAAGTTTGCAGATTCTATATGAACCGTTCACTAAATAACACAACGACCTACACTAATCGCATTCTCTTCCTGTGAAACTGTTTCTCCATTTAACGTTTCCAAAATCAAAACTTCAAAAACTTCTTCACTTCGATTCGAAAAAACTTCAAACTTCAAAAAACGTTTCCAAAACGTCACTCCATTTAACTTTATTAAAATGACGATAAAGACCATTTGACCATCGCCTTCGCCCAGCAGACGCCAATACGATGGTGTCGTAAGATGGCGTCGTATCGGCCGATAATCGGATGCTTTTGGGTCCCAAAGTCGGCGAATTCAGATTTTTCGAGTATGGCTGTACGTGATAAACAAAGAGCGCGGTTCGTGGATGGAAAATGCATTAGTGCCGTGGGCATCGGGTCACTGGGTGCGGCGTAAAAGGGATAACAAAGTCGAGTCCTTACGGTATTATTATATAGATATTGATATATATGTATATATATAGGTATGTATGTATATAGCTACTAGTGTGGTATGTATTGCGTAGGCAATAACAAACCGTGCTTCATACGTAGGTACATAAAACGAGCAAATGAAAGCTTTATGCTTATACTTATCGGCAAGCATCACCGACCTCCTGATGCACATCAATTTAGTTGTATTTATTTTAGAGACGCATTTACGGTTTTAACGTAAATTTTAAATGAGGTTTTTATTTCACAGCTTACAGTTACAGAAATTACAATTTTCAAATGCTCGATATTGATTGAGGTTTTTCTTTTTTTTTAAGGACGCGTTTGCGGTTTTATACATAAATTTTATTTTATGGACGCTTTTCTTTTTTTCGTTTACAGACATTATTATCATGTTTATTTCACAGTTTTAGTTAAATAACTTACAATTTTCAAATGCTCGATTTTAATTGAGGTTTTTTTTAACGTAAATTTGCAATTTACAGACGCTTTCCGACATTTCTGTGATGTTTCTTGATGTCCATCAGCACGCTACATTTCAGCTTTCCACTACACCCGGAAGGTACCAAACATTAATACAGTATGCATACTGTTGTATCCTGCTGGAAAAAAATCCTTCTGGAAAAATCCATCAGTCAGTGGTTAGAAAGAGCTTTATATATTTTTCATACACACACACATATATATATATATATATTATTATTATTATTATTATTATTGTTATTTACTAAATATATACACACTAGCAAGTGTGTGAGTGTGTCCCTGTGTGTGTGTGTGTGTGCCCGTGTGTGTGTGTGTGTGTGTGTGTGTGTGTGTGTGTGTGTGTCCGTGTGTGTGTGGTTTTTTAGATCTAAAGCTCAAAGGTCAAGGCTGCATAAAATCATCAATTTTCATTTTGTATTTTTTAAAAACTATTTTCGTTATTTTGACCACATGGAAGAAGAAGAAGAAGATCTCTGAATACAAACGGACGCGGACCGACTTTGCATTTTGAGACACTTTCTGGTTTAGCAGTTGCGACTGGTATTGTGATACTGATATAGTGCGACCCCCACAATGTGATAAGCCACAATGTGATACATATACCACACTGTGATAAGCTCCACAATGCCACAAAGTTGGAAGCACACAATTATTGTCAATAATTATTTCATTGTATGCTGTAGCATCAAGATTTCCCTTCACTGGAACTAAGGGGCCTAGCCCAAACCATGAAAAACAGCCCCAGACCATTATTCCTCCTCCACCAAATTTTACAGTTGGCACTATGCATTTGGGCAGGTAGCGTTCCCTGGCATCCGCCAAACCCAGATTCGTCCGTCGAACTGCCAGATGGTGAAGCGTGATTCATTAATCCAGAGAACGTGATTCCACTGCTCCAGAGTCCAATGGCGGCGAGCTTTACACCACTCCAGCTGACGCCTGGCATTGCTCATGGTGATCATAGGCTTGTATGCAGCTGCTTGGCTATAGAAACCCATTTCATGAAGCTCCAGACGAACAGTTGTTGTGCTGTCGTTGCTTCCAGAGGCAGTTTGGAACTCGACAGTGAGTGATGCAACCAAGGACAGATGATTTTTATGCATTAAGCGCTTCAGCACTCGGCGGTCTTGTTCTGTGTGCTAGTGTGGCCTACCACTTCGTGGCTGAGCTGTTGTTGCTCCTAGACGTTTCCACTTCACAATAGCCAAACTTACAGTTCACAGGGGCTGCTCTAGCAGGGCAGAAATTTGTTGAACTGACTTGTTGGAAAGGTGGCATCCTATGACGGTGCCACATTGAAAGTCACTGAGCTCTTCAGTACGACCCGTTCTAATGCCATAGTTTGTCTATGGAGATTGCATGGCTGTGTGCTTGATTATATATACCTGTCAGCAATGGGTGTGGCTGAAATAGGCGAATCCACGAATTAGAAGGGGTGTCCACATACTTTTGGGCATGTAGTGTATATACAGTCATGTGAAAAAGTAAGTACACCCCATAGTCAGGTTCACTATGTAATTTCGCTGGAATTTTTGGGGGATTTGGAAAACTATATATTTTTGGAAACTATATTGTACAATCAGTCAGAAAACCAATGTTGCTATTTGCACAGACTCCTGTATGGCGGCCATCTTGGATTTTCAAAATTGCTGCCGTAGAACTAATTTTTCTCAATATCTCAGCTTCTAAATAACATAGAGCTTTGATTCTAATGGCTAAACATACATTTTCAAGGGCCCCGAATCCAATGGTAACAAGTTCGATAAGCTAGACATGACCATAGATCTCCTATGTGGCGGCCATCTTGGATTTTTCAAACTGACCGCCATAAACTTGATGTTTCTCAATATCTCAGCTTCTAAACAACATAAAGCTTTGATTCTAACGGCTAAACATACATTTTCAAGGGCCCCGAATCCAATGGTAACAAGTTCGATAAGCTAGACATGACCATAGAGCTCCTATGTGGCGGCCATCTTGGATTTTTCAAACTGGCCGCCGTAAAACTTATGTAACTCACCTTCTAAAGAGCACAGAGCTTTGATTCATCATTGAGTAAAGTCATCATCATCCTCATCATCGCTTTCGTTCATCACATCTTGAGAGTCCTCATCATTTTGGCACTGGATGTCACACTGACAAAGGTCTGTACAAGCCAAGTTGTTTGTTCTGCAGGAACATCTAGATGAAGAACAGTCTGTTTTGCACTGACATCTAACCATTTGAATGATGGCCTTGGGGGCTGGAGGCTCCTCAGTTGTCGTTGGTTTCACTTGTCCATCCGTGTCTTTGTAAAAGCCGTTTTGCAGGGGATTCAGCTGAGGATCCTGTTGAGCAATGCTTGCCTGACCCCACACTCTGGCTTGGATATGGACTCTAAGGATGTGCTGCTTGAGAGCTCCAAGAGTATGAGGAAGCCTGTCACTTTCTGCCATGTGTTTGCAAAAGAGATACCATCGTAGTTCGGGGATGCTGTCGATGTGGATGCCATTTGGAGAGTAAGCAGCGCATACAAAGTTAGCTAGTGTGGACAACATGTCCTCCATCACTTCAGTTGCATCTGAAAGCATTCGCACGGTGTCTATGACATCTTCACTTGCTTTGAGGTAGACATGCAGCCAGGTTGCTTTGCCTATTCGAGAGAACCTCCCAGTGTTGTCTGCCCCTGTGAAAGCATGAAAGGCTGGCAACGCCTTTGCTCTTTCGACCCCTAGAGCAGTCCACAGTGGCTCTATTTGAAGTATTCCAGAGGCCATGGAAATGGATGTATTCCTCAGCAGTAGGTCATAGTTTGCTATGACTAGTACCAGGACATCTGTGTCGGGAGAGAAGAACACAAACTGCGCATCATGTGGGTTTCGCTGGGATGCCAGCACGGCCTGGTGGATCAACAGGGTGTCAGCTTCTTCATGGTTGTTGTCCTCGAAGAGCAGGTCACTGTTGCTCCTAGTACGCCCTGAAGCAGACGTGATGATCAACTTGGATGAGTGACTGTTGTATTCTAGAGTTTTCGCTGCCAGATAGTCAGTCAGATCAGCCTTTGTTTTGTCATGAGAAAGGAATCTGCTCATTGGGATGTGTTTGATGTTGGTGTCATCTCTGACTTGATACTGTACTGCATCCTTTCCTTGCCTTCTTTTAGCCCTGGTAGCACTCTTCAGAGAATCGTTTTTGTATGTGTCAAAGACCAGTATGATCTCATCACAATCTTTTGTTAGAGACATGAGTCTGTCATTGAAGCATTCACCCAGATCGTTGACTTTCACTACAGTGGCTGGTTTCTTTGTCAGCTTATGCACAAGTACCATCCCATCCACCAGTGCAATCTTCCGACTTGTAGGTTTACTAGATGTGGATGCCATAGTTCTTGTGTCCATTGGATCTTCTTGTAGAACACTTGCAGCTGGTGTCTGCTGCTGATCTTCGGGGTGAATTTCTGCTCTTGCTAACTTGTCGAGGAGATGAATTAACTTCGACTTGTCAGTGCATGGAAGAATTGTCCCATCTGGAGCGAACAGTGCTCTTGGTGTCACAGTGAACTCGTAATTTCCGATGGCATATTTCTGGTTGACGTCTCTGTTTGACTTGGCAAGGACCATGAGCCTTCCGTACAGTTCCTTAGTCTCCTTCAGATCCACCGTCCTGTCTCTGAGTTTCACTGTGGTTCTCTTGTTCCCAGACGTGAACATCTTGTTGTTCTCCTTCTTGACTGGTGCCCAGAGGCTAACATCTCCATCTCCATTGTGGTGGTGGACGACACGTAGTCTTCATACAACTTCTGACCAGTGACATCAATGTTCAAGATCTGTGGTACATACTCGTCTGGGATGAAAGCATTCGTTATCACATTGTGCAGCTTGTCACCTTCAGTGTCAAATGGATTCCTGTGACTCAGTATCGCAGCCTTGATCTTGTTGATTGCTTCATGCTCCCTCTTGACTGCACTTGGACCAAGGTCATGATGTTCTGTGATCTTGTCACCTTCCAGGCCAAACTGACTCTTGAAGTCTTTTGACAGGCGTGATAATTCTGGTGTAACCATGAAGAATCTCTGTCTAGCATTGGCATTGTTAGAGATGCCAATCAGTCCAGAGTGAATCTTCATCAGCTTATTCAGATGTTCACATGCATGATCTGGTCCAATGGATACAAATGGGATGTCATTCTTGGTTACTGATAGATTGCCAGCTCCTAGTTCTTCCCAGGTCCTAGGGTGATTGGTTCTTAGGTCATACATGTCTGCGATGTATCGGGGCCAGAGCCGCTTGTATTTGATCCGGTCCATGGCAAAGAATAACTTGATCAGTTCTTCTCCAGCTTGGAGGTGAAGCACCAGGTCAGCACTCCGTGATGCTGCCATGAATAACAGGATTGTCTCCACCCGATGTAGATAGTTCATCATTGACTTGAACATTGCATTCTTGGATCTCCGTGCTTCCCACTCCTCGAGTGCCGTCACCACCCCATCAGATGTCAAGACTTGAAGGAGTTTGGTGTTTGCTTGTTTTACAGATTCAGCTTTCGTGCACTTGTTCGTCTCAGCACAGGCCGCTTCTACTCCCTCTGTTGCCTCGAAACACACATCCTTTACTTGTGGGTTGTCTTTCAAGAACTCCTCCAGAACCATTTCATAAAGTGCTACATATGAATATATATGGGCACGGAGAGACCGCTTGTAGTGGGTACATTTCAGGATTTGCCGCGTCGTGGCTGGACCATAGACATCAGCTTCTACCCAAGCATCATCAATGCCTGAGTTCTCCATGGAGGCTCCGAGGGCTCGGAGAGCCGCCATGACAACATGCAGCTCACCCAGTCTGGGGACGACTGTGCGTTTCAAGACAGGTCTTGCATCCAGCAGTTGCACCACCGTTTCGTAGAGGGCCATGTCAAATGAAATTACAGTGGGATGATCTTCACCAACTGCCAACATCTGCCAACAACATAGTATTTCTCATTACAGTCAACACAGTCAGGTTCAGCATGTCCAGATTTTAGATTTCGTTGGATTGTTTTTGGGATTTAGAAAAATCAAAGCTCCGTCTTATTTAGAAGATGAGATCCTGAGAAACATCAATTTTACGGCGGCCAGTTTGAAAAGTCCAAGATGGCCGCCACATAGGAGCTCTATGGTCATGTCTAGCTTATCGAACTTGTTACCATTGGATTCGGGGCCCTTGAAAATGTATGTTTAGCCGTTAGAATCAAAGCTTTATGTTGTTTAGAAGGTGAGATATTGAGAAACATCAATTTTACGGCGGCCAGTTTGAAAAATCCAAGATGGCCGCCACATAGGAGCTCTATGGTCATGTCTAGCTTATCGAACTTGTTACCATTGGATTCGGGGCCCTTGAAAATGTATGTTTAGCCGTTAGAATCAAAGCTATATGTTATTTAGAAGCTGAGATATTGAGAAAAATTAGTTCTACGGCGGCAATTTTGAAAATCCAAGATGGCCGCCATACAGGAGTCTGTGCAAATAGCAACATTGGTTTTCTGAGTGACTATACAATATAGTTTCCAAAAATATATAGTTTTCCAAATCCCCCAAAACATCCAACGAAACTTTAAATCTGGACATGCTGAACCTGACTACCATGTAAAGTTTTGACTTTTTCAACATATTTCAACATACAGCTATTTGATCTTCATTGTAACAATATTGATAGATAAAGGTGATATAATATAACAAATATCATGAAACATTTACATTTTTTCGTCCATTGTATAATTTAAATAAACATAAAGGCAAATTTCACATGTGGAAAAAGTAAGTGCACCCCTAAATTTATCACTACTTCAAATACATAAAATTATAATCAGGTGCACCAGCTCAGGTGCAAATGATTAGAACATCGTTAGAGAGGATCTTGGAGGAACCTGTCTTATTTAAACCTCAGACATTTAGTTTGGTTTGCTCTTTGTTGTTGAAGTGTGCGGCGTCACCATGCCTAGATCAAAAGAGCTCTCTGAGGCCTTCAGAAAGAAGGTTATAGATGCCTACGAGTCTGGGAAGGGATTTAAAAAGATCTCCAAACAATTTGAAATCAATCATTCGACTGTCCGGAAGCTCATCTACAAGTGGAGAGGATTCCAAACAACTGCCAACTTGTTCAGGCCAGGCCACCCCAGCAAGTTCAGCCCGAGAGCAGATCGCAAGATGCTGAAAGAGGTCTTTAAGAACCCCAAAATGTCATCACGGGACCTACAGGTAGCTCTTGCCACTGTTGATGTCAAAGAGCACGAGTCTACCATTAGAAAGAGGCTGCACAAATTTGATCTACATGGGAGGTGTGCCAGGAGGAAACCTTTGCTGTCCAGAAAGAACATCAGGGCAAGACTAAAGTTTGCCAATGAACACCTCGGCAAAGTCCAGCACTTCTGGAACAATGTGCTCTGGACAAATGAGTCAAAGGTAGAGCTATTTAGCCACAGTACCAGAAGACATGTTTGGCGAAAACCAAAGACAGCATTTGACCACAAGAACCTGATACCAACTGTAAAATATGGTGGTGGAAATATTATGGTTTGGGGCAGGGCCTGGGCAGCTCACCATCATAGAATCCACGATGAATTATTCATTGTACCAGAGGGTGCTTGAGGATAATGTGAGGCCATCTGTCGGAAAGTTGAAGCTCAACCGAAGGTGGACCTTGCAGCATGACAATGACCCTAAACATACCAGTAAATCCACCAAGGAATGGCTGAAAAGAAAGAAATGGAGGGATCTGGAATGGCCAAGTCAAAGCCCGGATCTAAATCTCATCGAGATGTTGTGGGGGGATTTGAAACGAGCTGTGCATGCAAGAAACCCCTCAAACATCGCACAGCTGAAAGAATTCTGCATGGAGGATTGGGCAAAAACTTATCCCAGTCGATGTCAGAGACTGGTAGACAGTTATAAGAAACCCCTACTTGAGGTTGTTTCTGCCAAAGGGGGCAATACCACCTATTAGAGCCAAGGGTGTACTTACTTTTTCTACATGCGAAATTTGCATTTATGTTTATTTAAATTACACAATGGACACAAAATGTAAATGTTTCATGATATTTGTTGTATTATATCACCTTTATCTATCAATATTGTTGAAATGAAGATCAAATAGCTGTATGTTGAAATATATTGAAAAAGTCAAAACTTTTCCTGGGGTGTACTTAGGGTTGCAAAATTCCCGGGAATTTTGAATGCGGTAAATTTCCACTGGGAATATTTGGAATTTTGCGGGAATATTGGGAATTTTCGGAAACTTTCGGAAACTTTGAGAATTTTCACACAATTTGAAATTTTGATGTGAGAAAAAGATGAGGGATATTGGATTAAGGTTCTCTGGTTAACTCAATAATGTTTTAAGAAAAAAGAAACATGCTTCAATAGTTTTATCACTAAAACCACTGATTGTAAGTGATCTAAACATTTTTATTACTTACTGAACTGTGGAACATATCATTACACATTTTTTACGACATGTGTAAAAACAACACACATAATGCCCATGAGTCAACAAGCACTGGAATAGTATTATACCCCAAATCACATGTGATTAAATCTTTTTCTTGAAGATCACATTTGTTAAAAGTTACAAACATTTTGAAGTCTTATTCTTGAAAGTTTTTATCAGTGTTACAAACATTTTTATCTCAACTGTTTGGGTAAAATGTTCACCTACACAAACAAGGTTAAAATTTGATTGGTCAGTAGAATAATAGATGTTGTTTTCAAAATTACCCAGGGTAAATTATTGGCATTCATTAATATATATTAAATAGTTAAAGAGCATATGTTTTGTTTTGCAATAATTAGCAGCAAGATTCTTGAATAAAGAATTAGCTGACATAATGAACAACTTGTGAACATGTATCATGGATACATACTTTATATGTGCAATAGATTTACTTGATATATGAAACAACCATGTCCATGAATTGCATCTAATACTATCACGATGGAAACTTGTTTAACACAAACATTGTTAACACAAAATTCCTGATAACACAACATATTTTAAAAGTCCCATGCATGTATCGTTATGCATTGTAATAACCTGATAACACAAATTTCTGTTAATACAAACTAAAATTGGTGACCCTGCCAACTTTGATAGAACTTACAAAATGATAGATGAGAAGGGGGTATACCAAAATGACACATTCATATTCTTTAAGACAGAGACTTTCCAGACAAATCACAAAGTAAATTTTGGAGCAGGTCACATTACCAGTCATGACATCATCATTTGAAACAAATGTTACCCTGTATACATTGTGTATATAGTGGTACATCATTCGCACATATCCTATATTTGAGCCAATTAAGCTATATGATTAAGCTATATTCTCTAGCCAGCCCACAAAGCATGTGAAAACTCTTTTATTTATGTGAAGAGTAGTATAGAACACAATAATGTTGTTGCTTTCTAACAAAAATAACATTATTTTTCCATTTCTAAGATAAAATGAAAATTCCCAAAATTCCAAAAATTTCCAACCCATTCAAAATTCCCGAAACTTTCCATGGAATTTTCCAAAATTTCCGGAAAGTTTCCGACCCTTTGCAACCCTAGGTGTACTTACTTTTTCACGTGATTGTATATATGTATTGTTACGGATTTGTCACTTCCGCCTTTGTTGTTATTATATACTTGTAAGATTTTTTTTCGTTTCAGGTAATATTCTTGTTAAGATTTTTGTGTGAAATGGAGATGATTTTAGTAAAAGGTAAAAATAAATGTTTGTGAAGGAAAAAGGAAAACGTGGCAAAGAAACCGGAAGGGGAGAGAGGAGGAGATCAGCAGGGAGATGAGTCGGCCATGAGAGAGACAGCCGTGAGTCGCATCGAAGCTGCGAGCGGACTTTTTTTAAATATTGGACGCAATGAGTTGAGGCTACCCGTGAAAGGGATTGCCCACGACATTGTCCTATATTGCGATTGCAATTAAACCTGCATCTCAGGTTTTATTACCAAGCGTGAGCTATTGATGGTGGGAAAGCAAGAGCCTCCATTACAGGCCGATTGGCCATTTTTTCCTCGAAGAGGCCGTCTGCCTGGTGCTTTGTGTTTTGTCATTGGGATTCCCATATCAACATCATCGCGTGGATCGCTGTTGACTCCCATATCGGGTCAAATCCCATTTCGACCTCTCACCTCGTAACTCGTCGTTTACAGCCACGCAGATAACTGCCTGTTTTTGTCGTTCTGCACGACTTCGACCTTCACCCCGCATGGGGATTCATGCACGGACTTTGGGGAATGTTACATTCTACTCACGTTTGGTGTATTGTGAGTTTATTGCTTTGATAGCATTGGGGAATGATAGTACCATCATATGGATTGTTCATTTTATGCAAGTGTTATTTTTATGGTACTTTCTTTAAGAGTGTTATTATTGTGTATGTGAGAGTTCTTAATACAATTATTTGTTTTGTTCTGCAATTGCATTGGTGTGCTTTTACCATGGTTTATTAGAACACTCAAAATAACTAATCTTTCTGCCGCGTTCCCTCTCGAGACTCTGAGGGGCACCGTAACCGGGGTTTTGGGAGGTAACACATAACATAAATTGGGGGATCGACTGAGATTTAATCCCATGACATTCCCAAATTTGACATTCCCAAAATTGAATTCCCTAACATTCCCAAATTTGATAATTTTTGTGTGAAGGTTAACAGGCTTGCTAACTAATAGTCACAATGGTATTTGACGTGGAAAATTTTGTGACGTCCCTTAACGAGGCACAGTTCCAGGTGTTAAAATGATCGGAACTTCGGTCGTTGGCCAAATACTGTAACTTGGAGGTCTGAGTCAATATTAAGAAGACAGAGATTCAGACGTTGGTGGTAGAATCTTTAGTGGGGAGAGAAAATGGGAAGAGGTAGCATTGGATTGGTTACCAGAGGAAAAAGGAAATATGGAGCTCTGGAAAATGGAGATGCAACTGCAGAGCCAGGAAAGATGAAAAGAGTTGGAATTTGAAGAGAGGAGTCAGCAACAAGAGGAAAGAAAAGCAGAAAAGGAACGAGAACTCGAGGAGAAAAGTGCAGAAAAGGAATGATAACTTGAGAAAAGAGCAGAGGATAGGAAAGCTGAAAGGGACTTAAAGGAATGGGACATGGAGTATCAGAGGGAAATTAAACTCAAGGAGCTTGAATTACTGGGAGGATGGAGAGAAATCTTATCCGTGCCGGCTAGTTCGACAACAAGTCAGAATTCTTGGGATATTGGTCGGCATGTAAGACTGGTTCCACCCTTCAATGAAAAGGAGGTAGGCAAGTTATTTTTGTCCCCCGTCGCACCGCGGAGCGAAAGGGGGACTATGGTTTTCCCCTCCGTCTGTGTGTCCATCCGTCCATCCATACGTCTGTCCGTCCGTCCGTGCATGCGGGCGTGCGTGTGGGCGTGCGTGCGTGCGTACATGCGTGAGCGAAGGACCGAATTCTAATTTGGTGTGTGGGTGCAACCTACGTCAAAATCAAAGATGGCCGCCGCCAGTTATGTCTGACGCCATGTATGTCTTATCCTTGTGAGCAGAATATCTTGAAAAATAAGCGAAGTACCAACTTCTAATCTGGTGTGTGGGTGTATATAGGCATAAGGAAGAAAGCTATTGAAAATTGGGTCGCCACGTCAAAATCCAAGATGGCCGCCTTGCGTCTTCCACTTTGTCAACTCGCATCACTTCACCGATGAGGGCCTAGGCGTAACGCTTGTTACACTTTGAAAAGGTGGCTCAGATGTTAAAATGGCCTGTGGAGTCATGGACTATGTTAGTACAAATTGTTCTGGTGGGTAAAGCTCAAGATATCTATTCGGCTTTACCGATTGACCAATGTGCAGATGATGAGACAGTTAAGAAAGCCATTCTCAAAGCTGATGAATTGGTCACTGAAGCTTACCGACAAAAATTTAGGAGTACCAGGAAGCGGGACAATGACACCCATGTGGAGTTTGCCAGAGAGAGGGAAACTATGTTTGATAGGTGGTGTGACTCGAAAGAGATTGGGGAAGACTTTTACTGTTTACGACAATTGATATTGGTGGAAGAATTTAAACAGTGTGTCCACGCGGACATTAAAGCTCATTTGCAAGTAAATAAAAGTACCTGAGTTGTATGAGGCAGCAACAGTGGCAGATGACTGTGCCTTGACACACAGGATGGGGTTTCACAAACCTAACTTCCCACCTAGAGTTAGCCAGGGGAGTTACATGAAATCAGGTTTGGAGAGCAAATTCTCATGGAGGCGGCCCAGAGAGGAGTATCGGGAAAACTCTGGTACCTCAAATTTTAGTAATCAAAAGACTGACTGTCCAAGTCAGACCAACCTTCCAGGGGGGCCGAGGCAGACAATGGGATTTTCCTCCGGGCCTACTTGCGCTTTTTGTAAGAAACCTGGGCATTTGATGTCCCAATGTTACGCTCTGAAAAGGATAAATCAGCATCGGAGTCAGGCTAGTTCAACTCCGAATGCATTGGCCAGTGTGAGAAATCGTCCTTGGAGGACAGTGACTTGTGAAGGTCTCCATGCCAAACTTACTGCATCAGAGAATGACCTTGTCCAAGAGGGTTACAAACCTTTCATTTCTGAGGGGTTTATGTCACTGGATGGGGGATTATCTAACGGATTCTAACCAGAGACCTATTAGGGTATTGAGGGACACGGGAGCACATCAATCTTTGATGCTCGAGGGCATTTTACCATTGTCTGAAAAAACTGCAACTGGGGTTAGTGTCCTCTTAGAGGGGGTTGGTGGCTTCGTTAAAGCTCCTCTTCATGTGATCCATTTGATGTCTGAGTTGGTGTCAGGACCAGTCACCGTAGGTTTACAAGCCACTCTTCATGTGGAGGGAATTTTTTTTTATTATCGGGAACGATTTGGCTGGTGGTCGAGTTTCAGGTAACCCGATGTTGGTTGAAAAGCCCAGTATGGAAGATAACACAGCACAGATAGAACAGGAGTTTCTGGGTATCTTTCCATCATGTGCAGTGACTCATGTTATTGTAGTGCAGCGGCATAGCAAACCAATTGTGCATTTTGTGATGGAAGCACCAAATTTGGCAGAATGATAGAATATTATATGGAGAACATTTTCAGATATGGAACCACTTTGTAATTCACCCCAATGTGGCCGCCATATTGGATTTCAAAATGGCGGCTTAAAAATCTTTAATTACAAATATTTCTGGTTCTATACCAGCTACAGCCTTGATTTTAGTGTCTGGATGTACAAACTTGAGGTCAAGGAATTGAATGGTTCTACTTAGAAGTTGATTTACTGACGCCATATTGGATTCCAAGATGGCGGCTTCCGAAAATCTGCTGACCGATATCTCTGGTTCTATGCCAGCTAGATACTTGATTCTGGTGTCTAGATGTACATTTCTGAGGTCAATGAATTGAATGGTTGTATTGAAATATGTTTTAATGCACATAAGCAACTGATAATCCCATATTACGTACATTGTATACACACGTTCAGCAAGAGAACTAGCGAGCGTATTGCATCAAGCCATGCCAAGTGTCACAGTTCCAACTCAATGTGAGCAGTCACCATCACAGGCACACAGTGCTGTGCATTTCAGAGCCGCTTTCTTGCACTTGCATCTCCCACTGCAACCGTTTTCGCACCCACAACAGATGAGTTCATAGCAGGATTTGGCAGCTTCTGGTAGTGTTGTCCACAGAGGATCGAACTGTCCGTCATTGTCCACCCACCCCCAGTCGCATGGTGATGGGAGATAGCAGTGTGGGACAAGAGACTGTCCCCAACAATGTCCACCCTGGTAAGTTGCTCTCTTCACATGTTGTACTAGGGCGGCCTGTGTTGGAGGTATTGCTTCAATGGATCGAGATTTCTTTGCAAAGAGTTTCTTTCTTGCCAGATTCACCTCAGAACATGTGCATGTGCGGTCGTACAGAAGCACTACGTATCTCTCCAGGGTTGCCAGTGTATCCTCAGAGATCTCACTTGGTGCAGATGCCAGGTCCAGGAATGCATTGGTCACTTCTGGAAAAGTTTCCCATACTGCCCATGCTGTTTTCTTGCCACGACCTGCAAAGTTCGAGACGGTATCACACCCTGTGATTGCATGGAAGATTGGCAGTGCCTTGGCTTTGTCTGGTCCCAGGGTAGCAGACAGCTCGTGTGCTGCTATGTAGCGGAAGTTCTTTCCGGTTCCAAGCGCTAACCAGAGTTCGTCCACTACCTCATTAAGCTCCTGGGCCATCCACACAGCGAGAACCACCACATCTGTGTCCACGGTGCGGATGAGTACTCTGCGGTGTCCAGATTTCATAGCAGCTGCTGCGTGGAGCATCATGCGCGTGTCTGCTTCCTCGTGATTGCACGGGGCCAAAGCGGCTGTGTCTGCACATGGTGGTACAGCAATGACCTGTTGGTGTAAGCATGAACAATACCGTGATGTAAATTAAATGTGAATTCCTTTGGTGTAGGTGGTCACGAATAAAACTTTCACTAACACACACTAACATACATCATGCACATTACCCGTTCACCGTCAGTAGCAATCAGCTGTTTGTCTGGCACATTGATGGACTCCGTGACCTGCTTAGACAGAAAGCTGAAGAGTTCCTCCTTGTTCTCGTCGACACGGAGGAAACTGTGCCAGTTGCCTGGTAGGAGGGCAGAGCCAGTGACACGTCTGCGTATTCCCTTGCCTCTGTTGGTCCTTGCAGTTGCCTTCAGGCTGCCTGACTTTGCATAGCGGTCCCACACTAGATCGAGACGAGATCGATGTTGAAGCTGTGACATAATGTATGGAACGAATACTTTTGTGGCATAGTCAAGAAATGTTTTGGTCTGGCCTGGGCTCAGCATTTGAACTATTACAGCTCCATCGAGGATCACAGAAGATACTTGTGGTGGGTCCGACTTTGTTTCGACAAGCTGTTCTAAGGGCTGCAACAAGTCAGCTTTGGAACCAAAGCGGAGCTGTCCATTTTGCGAGAGTGCTGGCGGATGTGCGCTGTTCTCATGTTTGAAGAACTGCTCGAGACCCCCATCTCTGGTTTGGCATGCGATGTATAGTCTGGAGAAGAGCTCTGAATCACACTTTGCAGAGGCTACTTGTTGTTTGCTCTTCTGGGCAGCTTTGACCTTGATGGATGAAAACAACGGGAGTTTGTTGCGTTTGATGACATCATTGAGTGGCTTGGATCTGTCTGCCAGACGTTCCTTCTCAAATGAATGGAACTGATCTCTCCCAATCTGTACAGCTGTACGCACAGTATCTACAACAGCTGGGCCCAAGATCTCCAGTGTGCCCAGGACCAGCAAATCTGTGCTTTCTTCTTCAAAGGGGCTGCCCATCTCTTCGATGACTGTTGTCAGTGCACGGACATCTTGGACGAACTTCTTCTGCACACTGTCGGTTTGCTCATGGTGGTGGGTGTGCTCTCCCCTTTGGCGCAGTTGCTGTGAGGTCTCAAATTCTGTGATGACCCGAGCAACTTCGGGGCCAGCCACCATCCACCGTCGAAGGGCACTTGGATTTTCAGTTAGGCCCACTGCCCCGCCATCGCCTTTGACCGTGGCATTGTTTTGTTCATGAGCCTGGTCTAGGGAGATGGCGGAGAAAGCATGCCTAGTCTTCTTGGATGTGAAGTGCCCCGCATGGAACTTGGCAGCAACATCTGGGTGTTTCTCTGCAATGCCAACCATGTCCCTGATGTGGACTGGTAACCAGCGAGCATAGTGGATATGGTCCAATGCAGCGAACCATGTAGCTAGCTCTGGTAGGGTGTCCATGTACAGCGTGAAGTTGGACTCTCTCAGTGAACGTATGTAGAGGAATATACAGAGCTCCAGGTTAAGTACAGTGGCCCAGTACTGAAACTGTGGACATGCTGCTGCTCTCTGGTCACACCATGCCTCGAACTCCAATGGTTCCTCATCTCTTGCAGTTGCTCTTTCGTTGTATATGTCATATGCACGATGCTGCAGTATGTGTAGGGCAGCAACAGTTACTTGGTGGGCGCGTCTTGTACGGCTGACGTGAGCTGCACGCAAGAAGGAGTCTGCTGTGCCAGCTGTTGCTATCTCTGCCTGAACCAATGCCTGTGTCCAACCGCTGTCTTGCAGCCAGTCTCCTGCTGTCTTCAAAGCTGCCATCTCTGTGTGTAGACCACCCAGCATGACCACAAAGAGATCTTCACCATGTGTGTCTGGCCAGTTCCATTGCACCTGCTTGGCGATCGCATAAAGTGGTTGGTCCAGTGTGACGACGGGTATCTGTCCAGGGTTTAGCTCATTGATCGCTGCTTTCACGACATCCATGGCATGGCGGATCATTGGCACTGAGTGGGCTTGGTCATGGAAGAGGGGAAGCAAGGCAGTGGGTGTGATTGTGATACTAGTATCCTTGGCCGATTGGTTCTCTGCGTGATGTGCAGCCCAAGAAATGTTTCCTGGATTCTGTGTGTCACCACTGTCACATGCATCCTTCACAGTCTGGAGCCACCTCTTCTCTTTATCCAGTTCAGCTTGTGCAGGATTCCTCTGCAGCGACGCCTGGGTTCCAGCTGGTACAGGGTGGCTTTTGGCAAGTGAACTAACTGGTTGTACATCTGTGTAATACCGTGGAAGGTCCTCCACAGTCTTGACATTTGAGACACCCCCGATGATGACAATACCTCGGTCTGTGCCTTGATTGTCATAGTCTGGATGTTGTATCAATGAAATACCAGTTCCGTGGAAGGAGTCGTGTGCTGTCGTGGAACTGGGATTGTGGTCTATATTATCCACAGCTGATGTGGTGAACACTCCACCGCGGAGCTTTGGGGGACAGACCACCTTCTCCGCCCGAAAGCGCTGACAGACCCCGTTCCCCAGCTCTGCAGAGATCCGTAGCACTCTATCATAGGCAATGCTGATCCCTAGTCCAGATAATGTGTCAACCAGTTCCCTCTTTCTCGTATGGGCTTGAAGCATCAAGCCAAGATATTGTCGCGCAACCGTGATTAACACCACAGTTACGGATGACCGATTTGCGAGACTTTAACTCCCGAGGCGGAAACTCAATGGTGGATTCAAGCTCAACACGAAGTTAAACGCGCGGGATGGCGGACGCGGCGAAGCTCCCCCTCCGCCGCCTTATCTATTAAAATCAAACACCCAGGAAAACTGCGTTCAGATATTATGTACAAAAAGTAATATAAGGGTTTATTAAGAAAAGTAAAGACAGTGAAAAAGCCCGCCGGTAAATCTAATAACTCTAATCGGGACGTCCCCACACGACAGATATCAAACACAAACGAGGGAGATTAATCACGAAAATAACACGGCTCGTCGTTCAAAATGTACGCGGAGATCGGGCTTATCTGGCTCCTGTCGTCTTTGTGTCGGCCGTCCAACACCGCTCCTTCCGGCCCGATCGCACACCACGAGGTCCCTCGCTCCAAGCACCACGCGTCCGACGCAGGCCAGCGGCTCCACTTGACCAGGGACAGGAAGGACTCCTTTTAACTCCACTCGACTCGACGCGGGAGTGCTGGCAGCCAAGTGCCAACGAACTGCTGCCTCTGCTGAGTGCCAACTGTTCAGTCCAACTGTTCAACGAACTGCTCAGTGCCAACTGGGTGTGCTCTCGTGTGTCTCCTGCGACTCTCTACAACCCGAACTGCACTCGAACCGCGACTGGAACTGCACTCTCAACTCCACCACGAACTGCACTGCGACTGCCCGAAATGGCGTGTCCTCTCCAACTCGTACTGGCGAACTGCCGAAATGGCGTCCGACCGTCGCCTATATTGGTGGCCGATGACGTCACATTGGCGCACTCCTCAGCCAATCAAAGCCTCCCGCGACTCCTGACATCTCCCCCCTCCGCCACCCTGCGGTCCCGGCATAACACGTGCCGGCCAGGTTTGTAGGCCTTTGGAGGTGTACACGGTGGCGGCCAATTGTGGCGGTGTTTTTGACCTGGTTTCCTGTCAATTTATTACGAAGTCCTTGTCAGGGAAAGGGGGATTATTTAATGTTGCGCTAAGGACCTAACTAATGTTTATGTGGTTTGCAGTGCCATAATGGACAAAGGTTTGATTACTAGGTGATACTCACAGGGGCGTTACCTTTAATCCCTCACTATTTAACACTCGAATCTCCAGGTAGATCCACACTCATACATCTTACCCCGACAACGCCTGAACATCAAGAACTTATTACATGTAGAGTCCCTGTCACGACAGCCGAATACCTACCTATTCAGATCTACCTAGCTCTAGATGTTGCTCTACCAAATTCATAACAATATATTGGTAAAGGAGTCTCTTGACTAATGCTGTGTCGTACGTCTGTGCCTGCACCTCTCCTCTCATGCTTCACACTGTTGTATTTGAGAAGTTGAGCTATTGTCACAGATGCCGATGCCGATGACTGACATGCCTGATCTTTGATGCCTGCGCCCTCTAAAATCATGGAGACCATTGTCAGCAGCAGTTGTGGCACAGACTCTTCTTGACATTTGTTTGAGAAGGACCCATTGAAAGGCTGAGATGACTGGAACATATCCTTCCTTATAATCCCTGCAGCTCGTGCCAGGTGCACAACATCACTGTCAATATCATGTTGACATGCCTTGGCTAATGCACTGCCAATGTCTTCCTGAAACACCAGCAGGACATCTCTTCCCTGCCTGTGCTCCTGCAGATCAGGGAAGTGTGCCAGGATACGCTCCTTGAGTCTGGTTGTATGGACTCGTGTTTCCAGCACAACTCCGAACTGTTCCATTCTCATTGTGTAGAGCTTGGTGAGGTCTGCCATCTTGAATACAGGAGCAGTGTCTTCTTCTTTAGCAGTTTCCTCTATGTACGTTACCAGTTCAGCAAGGACTATTGCTGAAATGACATGACATCTACCGTGCTCTGGCTTTGCTCAGCAAGCTTTTTTGCTGCCCTCACGCGGTTGTATAGGGATGTCAAACATTTCTTATGGTACTTGGCCTCTCTTGCGACCATGTCCCCGGCACTCAGTTGGGCTAACAAAGTGGTATCCTGAAGAAACTCTGCAGCCTTGCGAACGTGTTTATCTCGTTCCAATGTCGCTGCTTGATGAAACTCCAAACCAAGCTCTTGCTGGCAGAAGAAGCACAAATTGTCGCATATGCTATCAACATAAGCTGCCTGAGACCTAGTAAGCTTGTACTTATCTGTGATTGTACTGGGGATAGGGCTTCCCTCTGAATGACTTCTCTTCTGTACCCGCTGTAGCTTGGTAGTGTTATATTTCACCCTGCATGACTTGTGCCACTTGGCTTGGTGGGCAGCTAGAGTGGCAGCTATCCCTTGGCCTTCATCCAGTCGTTGCAAGTCCACGTCTTGTGGCAGCTTGCCTAGTTTATTGAATGCTGATAGATTGTCTTCAAGTGTCTTGTATCCAGCACCTGCATCAGTTCTTTTCGTGACAGCAGGACACTGTAGGGACTCTCCTATATCAACTTGACACAGAACACAGAGTTCCCAGTCCAGTGGCGTCTTTGGCGTTGAAGTTACATGCTTGGTAACATGAACTAACTTGAACTGCTTCGACATGATTGAAACCTGGATGGAGCAAACAAACAAAAAAGTCGTTTAATTAGGGGTTAATCAACGGACCAGCATGTTTTATCTACAGGACAATACACGACCCCCCCCTGATTTTTTTTTTTTTTTTTTTTTTTTTGTATACAAGATCGAGGCTCGTGAAAGAGCGAACATTAATCACACAGAAAGACAAACAGACACATAAAACAAATAACATCGGGAGCGGTAGACAAGATGGGGAGAGAGGGGGAAGGACACAAACACAACATTTGAGAGCAGGCACCGAGAGACATGGAGACATCGAGAGATCTGTGGGAGGGAGAGGGCTTTGGGGGGGAGGCATGTGAAGGGGGGGGAAGCATGTGAAGGCGGGGGGGGGGGGGGGTGGGAGAGGTATAAACATATGGACACTGCCAGGATTTCCAGGAAAGAAGTTGGAATTTCAAACAAGGTGGATCTGGGGTGAATTAGTGGGGGTAGAAAAGATCAAGGTTATGGATCGGGGAAGATAAGAGATGGTGGTGAACAGCTGTTTTAAAGACCTGGAGGGAGGAGAGGGATTGAAGGGAGTGTGGGAGTTTGTTCCACAGGCGGGAGAAAAGAGGAATGAAAGAGTGAAGGTGAGCAGAGAGCCGAGATTTCGGCAGTTTAACCATCAGAGGGTTGCTGGCAGATCTTGTGCGACCTGTAGGAATATTTGGGGGACAGAGCACAGAGAGAGCTGGGGGAGCAAGGCCGGAGAGGAGTCGGCAGAAGACAGAAAGGCCACCTACCTGCCTGCGGTGAGTGAGTGAAAGGCCCTCAGAGATAGCTTCATCGCGGGAGATTCCAATGATTTTGAAAGCTTTGGATTCAACAGCGTGAAGCCGAGCCAGGTGTGAGGCAGGAGCACCAGCCCATAGGGGAGAACAGTATTCCATTGAGCTGCGGATGAAAGCCTTGTATGTGGTGAGGAGCTCAGGTGTGCCGAGGAAGGACTTCGCACGACGGAGGATGCCCAGTCGGCGACTGGCTTTGGAGGCCAGCTTGGAAATGTGGTTTTCCCAAGAAAGATCATGGCAGATAGTGAGACCCAAAAGCTTGAGTGACAGAACTTCTTGGAGAGGATTGTTGAGAAAGTAGATGGGAGGGTTGTCCAGTCGATCTTTTCGGAGAGACATAGTAAGAGAGTGAGATTTGTCAGGATTGAAAGACATGTTCCACTTGTTTGACCAGTCTGTGATTTTGTCCAGGTCTTCAGAGAGTGAGGAGGCTGCAGACTGCCGATCTGAGGGAAGAGGAATGGAGCGGCAGAGAGTGGAGTCATCAGCAAAGAGATAGAGAGGATTTTCCAGAGAGTCAGAGAGATCATTGATAAAGACCAGAAAAAGCACAGGGCCCAGCACACTTCCTTGGGGAACTCCAGCCTGAACAGGAAGGGGAGATGAGAGAAATCCATTCAGGGCCACACGTTGACTACGACCAGAGAGGAAGTCCGCAAGCCATGCATGGAGATTTCCATGGATACCATAGGAGGAGAGTTTGGTGAGCAGAGCTGGGTGCCAGACCGTATCAAAGGCCCTTGATATGTCAAGGGAGACAGCTCTGATTTCCTGTTTGGCATTGAGGACCTCCATCCATTGTTGAGACAGCAGAAGCAGCATGTCCAGAGTAGAGTGACCTGGTCTGAAACCAAATTGATGATCAGAGATCAAGCCATTGGAGAAGAGGAAAGATTTCATATCCGAAGCAATGATGGATTCCATGACTTTGCTGATAATTGGGAGCAGGCTGATTGGTCTGTAGTTGCAAGGATCTGTTTTTGCACCTTTTTTGTGTAAAGCGGTAATGTTAGCTGATTTCCAGGATGCTGGCAGATGACCTTGAGCAAAAGATAGGGTGAAAAGAACAGAGAGAGGGCGAGATAGAGCGGCAGAGCAGGATTTTAGGACCCGTGGGCTGATGCCGTCTGGTCCAGTTGCAGAATCAGAGTCGAGGTTTGACAAAAACTCCTCCACCTTGTCAGGAGAGAAGGACACAGAGTCCAGGAGCAGTTGGGTTCGACTGGGAAAGGTGGGAACAGAGAGAGATGGGTTTGGGACTAAGGATTTCGAGGCGAACACAGAGTTGAGGCATTCGGCTTTGTCACGTGCGATGTCAACTGTGTGGCCATATCTGAAAATGTTCTAAATATAACATTCTATCATTGTGCCAAATTTGGTGCTTCCATCACAAATTTGACACCAAATGACCTCTTTTAGGGGTATTTTTGGCCGAAATTTTCAAATTTTTCACTCCGCAGACCCCTAGATGTTCCCTTGAGCTCAGAATCGCCGCTGTAATGTGTCTACTGATGTTAGAAAAGATATAGGGTGAATGGGGCAATAATTGTGCCTGTAGGATTTGTTTCCGCCACCCCCCCGAAGGGTTACAGATTTTTAAAGCCGCCATTTTGAAATCCAATATGGCGGCGACCTTGGGTGAATTTCAAAGTGGTTCCATATCTGAAAATGTTCTAAATATAACATTCTATCATTGTGCCAAATTTGGTGCTTCCATCACAAAATGCACAATTCTTCTTAAATTTTTGCTATGCCGCTGCACTATTGGTAGGAAGCGCTCTGAAGAGAATGAGAAGGAAGGTGATGTGGATTTGGGTTCCATAGATATATTGGGGGAAAGGTCTGGGAGACATGGTAGGAAAGGGAGTGACACCAAGGAACCTAATGATAAGGTTTCATCTGGACCAGGGGATAAAATGGAGTGTCCGTCGGAGACATCTGGGAACAAGGTTGAACAAACGGTGCTTGTCCGAAAGAGACTTGATGAAGAGCAACACAGAGATTCTGAACTCCGGAGTCTGATTGGTAAAGCCATTACAGAGGAAGAGGCGATGAAGGTACCTGTTGGTTACTTCATGAAAGGAGAAATACTTATGAGAAAATGGAGACCACCAGAGGTACCAGCGAATATCGAGTGGAAAGTCCATTACCAAATTGTGGTGCCACAACCGTACCGGAAGGAGATATTGAGTTTGGAACATGAAACACCTTTGGCTGTGCATCTTGGAGTGAACAAGACGTGTGAAAGAATTCTGGCGCATTTTTTCTGGCTAGGATTGCGACGTGATGTGGCGGAATTCTGTAAATCTCGTCATTCTTGTCAGCTGGTTGGCAAACCTAATCAAAAAACCCCTTCAGTGCCTTTAAAACCGATTACAGCTTTTGGAGAACCATTCAGCCACGTCATTATTGACTTTGTAGGTCCTTTACCTAAAACTAAGGCTGGACATCAGTATCTGCTGACCATCATGTGCACTTCCACCAGGTTCCCAAAAGGGATGCCTCTTAGGAAATTACTGCGACAGTTATTGCAAAGGCCTTGATTAACCTACCTAAGGTCATCTAGTCTGATCAGGGTTCCAACTTCATGTCAAAGCTTTTTCAGCAAGTGATACACCTGTTGGGAGTGGAGCAAGTGAGGTCAAGTACTTATCATCCCGAGAGCCAAGGGGCCTTGGAAAGATTTCACCAGACATTAAAGAATATGATCAGAACTTACTGCTTTTAAAGAGACAAGGATTGGGACGAGGGAATACCCTTATTGCTGTTTGCTACGAGGGAGTCTGTTCAGGAGTCATCGGGATATGGGTATGGCTGTCCTTTTGAACTCGTGTTTGGACACACAGTTCGAGGACCGTTGAAACTGGTGAAGGAACAGTGGCTACAGGAGGAGCCGCAGTCAACAGTGTTGGGGTATGTGACAACTGTTAGGCACATATTGGCTAAGGCCTGTGAAGTAGCTAGAGGAAACTTGAAAGTAGCACAGGACAAAATGAACGTGAGACATGACAAGACTTCTCAGATAAGAAATTTCAGTCCTGAGGACCGAGTGTTAGTGTTGCTTCCAGATCCATGTCAGCCACTACAGGCGAGGTATTTTTGTCCCTGTGCCATCGAAAGGAGGGTCAATGAAACGGATTATGTGGTGACAACTTCCTACCGAAGGAAAAAGCGGCAGCTGTGTCACGTGAACCGACTCAATAAATATTATGAGAGGAAGCCTGTGGAAAAAATGGCTCCTGTCTCAGCTGTCGTACCTGTAGTTGGTGTGCAAGAGAATCGAGATTTTGAGGCCAGTGTGAAGTTCGATAGCATTGATGACCAGGCTGGCCCCAGATTGACGAACACTGAAGTGTTAAGGAACCTAGACCAGAAATTAGGTCATTTGATGAGGGAACAACAAGGACAATTATTGAACCTCATTTCTGAGTTTGCACATTTGTTCACAGATGTACCTAGTTGTACCGACCTGGTATATCATGATATTGCTGTGGGGGGAGGCCATTCCCATGCAACAACACCCCTACTGGATGAACCCTGTTAAGATGGATTATCTCCAGAAGGAGGTTCAGCATATGTTGAGGAACGACATCATCGAACCAAGCAGCAGTGAATGGAGCTCCCCATGTGTGTTGGTTCCAAAACGCGATGGCAGTTTTTGCTGTTGTACAGATTTTAAAAGGGTTAATGCAGTGACCAAGACCGACTCGTATCCCATCCATAGGATTGATGACTGTATTGATAGAATAGGCCCAGCTAAATTTGTAAGCAAATTTGACTTGCTAAGGTGTAATGGCAGATTGCTCTTACCGATTGGGCAAATAAAATTTCGGCCTTAGTCACACCAAATGGATTGTATCAGTACAAGGTTCTTCCCTTCGGATTGAAAAACGGGCCTGCTACATTTCAACGGCTGATGAATAAGCTTATTGCAGACCTTGAGGGGGTGGCGGCTTATTTGGATGATGTTAGCATCCACACCATGACAATGGAAGATCATCTTAAACAAATTCATGCATTCTTCAATAAATTGACCGAGGCAAGGTTGACCATCAACTTACCTAAGAGTGAGCTTGTAAAAGCACAGGTGGTGTTCCTGGGCCATGTAGTTGGTCAGGGTCAGGTGCAACCAATGACAGCCAAGATAGAAGCCATTGATCGCTTCCAAATTCCAAAATGAAAAAAGGAGTTTATGAGATTCTTGGTTATGGCTGGTTGGTGCTGGCGGTTCTGTATGAATTTTTCTGACGTGGGAATTTTGCGCAAAAATTTTGTGGACAACATAGCCCTTTAATGAATTTGCTGAGGAAAGAGACCAAGTTTGTTTGGGATGACCAATGCCAGGCTGCCTGTGCCCAAGTCAAAGCGACATTGATGAGCTCTCCTGTCCTAGCAGCGCCGGATTTTCGAAAACCTTTCAAGTTGGCCATCGATTCAACTGATGTGGGGGCTGCGGAAGTTCTAATGCAGGAAGGTGATGATGGCATTGATTAAAGATGATTCAATTGATGATGATTGATTTCAATTGATGAGGATTGATTTCAATTGATTCAATTGATTGATGATGGCATTGAAGGAGTGTTACTATTCGAGGAAGTTTGACAGACATCAGAAAAATGATGCCACTGTGGAAAAAGAGACCCTTGCTCTCCTCCTAGCTCTACAGCATTATGAGGTGTATCTGGGAACTACTACCTCTCCGATAAAGGTTTTCACTGATCACAACCCCTTAACCTTCATGCAAAAAATGAAAAATAAAAATCAGAGGTTGATGAGATAGAGCTTGTCTTTGCAAGAGTTCAACTTGGAAATTAGGCATGTAAAGGGCAGAGACAATGTAGTCGCCGATGCTTTAACCAGAGTGAATTAACCTTGAGGATTCCTGTGCGTTGTTTGGAATTTTTGTTGCGTACGGGTCTTTATCAGCCATAGTTTTGATTTGTAGCTTTATGGGGGTGAGTGTTGCTTCTGGTTGTTAAAGATACTTTTTGTATGGAAAGAAAGTTTTCACCGTGTTCAATCTTTCTTCCTTGAAGGTGGGGAGTGTTATGGATTCGTCACTTCTGCCTTTGTTGTTATTATATACTTGTAGGATTTGTTTTAGTTTCAGGTAATATTGTTAAGATTTTTGTGTGAAATGGAGATGACTTTAGTAAAAGGTAAAAATAAATGTTTGTAAAGGAAAAAGGAAAACGTGGCAAAGAATCCAGAAGAGGAGAGAGGAGGAGATCGGCAGGGAGAGGAAACGGCCATGAGAGAGACAGCCATGAGTCTCATCGAGGCTGCGAGCGAACCTTTTTGATATTAGTCGCAAATGAGTTGAGGTTTCCAGTGAAATGGATTGCCCACGACATCGTCCGAAATTGCGATTGCAATTGCAATTCAACCTGCGTCTCAGGTTTTATTACAGAGCATGAGCTATTGTTGGCGGGAAAGCAAGAGCCTCCATTGCAGGCCAATCGGCCATTTTTCCCTGGAGAGGCCGTCCACCTGGTGCTTTGTGTTTTGTCATTGGGATTCCCATATCGACATCATCGTGTGGACCACCATTGGTTCCCATATCGGCTCAGTTCCCATATCAACCTCGTAACTCCTCATCGCAGCCACGCCGATAACTGCCTGTTCTTGTCGTTCTTCATGACTTCGACCTTCACTTTGCATGGGGATTCATGCACGGACTTTGGGGAATGTTACATTCCACTCACGTTTGGTGTATCATGAGTTTATTGCTTTGAGAGCATTGGGGAATGATGGTACTATCATATGGATTGTTCATTTTATGCAAGTGATATTTTTATGGTACTTTCTTTAAGAGTGTTATTATTGTGTATGAGAGAGTTTTTAATGCAATTACTTGTTTTGTTCTACACAATTGCATTGGTGTGGTTTTACCATGGTTTATTAGAACACTCAAAATAACAAATCGTTCTGCTGCGTTCCCTCTCGAGACTCTGAGGGGCACGGTAACCGGGGTTTGGGGAGGTAACACGTAACAATATATATTGTGGATATGAGAATGTTTTTTTTTTGTTGTTGTTATTGTGTAAATTGTTGTTAAAATATCGCCCTCCTTACTCCAGTGTTGTATAAAGGTCAAAGGGCGTTCCCGTAGTTAGTTCCATAAAGCATACATGAAGGACACCATAATATCCCTGTTCAGTAGTTTATTTCCTTATTATGTGTATTAGGGTAAGGCCTTGTCTTCCATTAAGATGACACTCCATTGCACCAAGTGAAATAAGCGTAGATTCCGTTCACATTCCCCTATAGTCAATTGCCAACTACAATTGCCGCCATTAAGCATGTGCTCAGCTCGGGGAAGAAGGGCGTGCCCGCCCATCGTCATCAAGGGTGGAGTCAGAGGGCCTGTGCCCACCAATCAGGGCCGAAGTGAGCTCACCGAGGGGCGTGTCCTGAAGGCCGGCGGCTTGATCGCCTGAGGTGCTATAAAAGCGCGCGCGCAAGAGCCGAGTGTGTGGTTGGACCAAGAGAGACGTGCAAAGAGAGGTGCGTCAGAGAGTTGGCAGTACACAAGCAAGCATTGAGAGAGAGTCCTGAGAGCAAGCAAGAGGAGTACCACGAGCAGTACCAGCAGCTTTAAACTCCACCAAGCAGCGTTGGCTCCACCAGGCAGCTTTAACTCGACCGGTGGAGCTCGTCCCGCGGCAGCTCGCACGACCGCAGCTTGGGCGTTGACGGCGGTGCCGACCGTGGCCGCGGAGGAACGGAGCTGCCGCTCCCGGCCCGACCGTGACCCAGTTCCAGTGGACCTTCCTCTCCCTCCAGCCATCCACCTCCTGCCATTCCTATCATCATTCCCCGCGTGAGTCTGTCTTTTGTTTGTTCTGTCCTGGGTTTAATTAAGACTGTAGGTAAGCTAGCGTTGCACTGTCTCTTATATCTTTTGTAAATTGTTTTATTATCCTTCCTTCTCCTTGGTTACTTTGGGCCTGTAAATAGCAAATAAATTATATTCGTATTCCCTATTTCTCCTTCTTCTTCTTCGCATCCGTGTCGCCTTAGTCTTTTCCCCATTGAATATCTGTGGCGCGATTCGGCCAATGTTCAGGAATCGGGTTAGTCGGGGTAACTCTTAGGGCCGCGGTGCCATCCGCTCGGCAAACCAACATCTTATCCGCGGTCCGTAACAATTGGTGTCAGGAGTGGGATTCGAACCCACGCCTCCAATGGGGGAGCAGATAGACAGCAAACATGAGGGGTTGACAACGAGGTTGGACGAGGTGACAGAAGTAATGGAGACAAAGGACCGTGAGGTGAGGACGCACATAGAAACGGTTAAAGTGGCATTGGAGGAAGAGATAGAGGGGGCGCACCGGGAGATGAAGGAGGTAAAGGAAAAATTAGAGGAGGTGGAAGAAGGGGTGATTGAAATTAAGAAGAGACGAAGGGAAGCTGAGAAATAGATAAAGGAGGAAGTAATGGAATTGGTACAAGGTCTGTGCTCTAATCATGATGGTGTGCTCGCTAACCAAATAAAGAGTTTGCAGGTGGCAGAGGAGGTGCGACGACGAGGTACCGAGGTGAGTGGCGATATACGTGGAAATGTATATGATGTTAGGGGAGCTTCAGTCGGCTTGGGGGTTGATTTGGATCTGGGTGTTCGTGAGAGGCCGTTGGTGAAGTGTGCGACAGGTACGGAGTGCGAAGGAGGAGGTGTGCGAGAATGTCCGACTCTGGGGTGTGTGAGGAAAAAGTGCGCGCCGAGGAGTGAGTGTGCTGTCGAGAGTGAGTTGGTCGTAGCGCGTGTGCGAGGGGGCACATGGAAGCGCAGAGTGCGGAGTGTTACAGAGGATGTAACGAGAGAGTGTACACCTGTGGTGAGTGTTACGGAGGGAGTAACGAGAGAGTGTGCGCAAGAGGATGCATGAGAAATGTGTGTAACGGATGGGTGCATGAGGAAAGAGTGCGCTGTCAAAAGTAAGGGTGAGTGCGTGACCGAGTGTGGAGGTGAGAGTAGTGAGAGTGACACGGAGCGTGAGTTGGTTGTGGCAGGTGAGAGAGGATGTACACCTGGAATGGAAGGATGCACACCTGGAATGGTAGAGCGTGTGTGGGAATGCACACTTGAATTGGTAGTGAGGCACGTGATTGGCTGTGCAAGTGAGAGCACACCTGTGGTTGTCACAGAGGAGGTGACCGAGGAGGGGGCGCGAAGAGGTGTGTTGGTGAGGTGTGCGAACGATGAGTGTGTGCAAAGGTGTGCGGTGGTTAGGTGTGTGACCAAGTCTGTAAGCAGATTTAAGTGTACCTGGGTGTGTCAGGGAAGGTGCAATGACAAAGAGCATGGAGACAGTTGGATGTATGAGCAAGGAACGGGCTGCGGGGTGTGAGCATGCAAGTGGAGCATCGACGGTGACCGGGTTAGCGGTTAGAGCAACGTATAGCCGAATCGGGCCTTCGGTGCGAACCGGGCAGCTTTGCGTGCCGCGGGGATCCGCGGCGGTTTCAAAAGAACCGCCGTGCGGGATTCACGCCGGGCCGCGCTTTGAACGGCCGCGTCCGTGCTCCACTAGGCGGAGCGGGCAGCCCGATAGGAAGGGTCGTCATGGCGACCCCTTTTGGTTGAGGCGTTCCAGCAGGTCGAGATCGGGCCATTGGATGGCTCTGTGCCGAGATGGTGCGTGGGATCTCGGCCCGGGTAAGCGTCCTTCCCTGCACCGAATGCCGGACGTATCCAACCGCCGGCACCAAGCAACCCGCATTCATTGCTCGGCTTTACGAAGCCGGGCTTTGGAGATGAATTGGCGCACCGAGAGGCTCTAGTGAGTAGACTGTGGTGATGAGGATAGTGTTTTGGACCCGAAATTGAAAAGCAAAATTTGATGATTGGCAAAGGATTGGCAGAGTGATGATTGGCAGATGATTGGTAGTGATTGGCAAATTTTTGATTGACTGAAATTTGGTGTGCAAAATTGGTAGTGGAAGATGCCCGATGTGGTGGGATGGCAACTCTGCCATCTCTCACAACGGGGGCAAAGGAGCACTAGTTTATGGGGTTTGGCAGTGAAAACTAGCCCGGGAGGGTTAGGATATAATGATAGGGATCTAGAGAAGATGACAATAGGTAACGTTAAGATTAGGTAGTGACAATGATACCTGTAGTGGGGACGCAGGTAGATTAGTGTGGATGATAATGACGTGGTATGTGCTTAGTTTAAAGGGAAGACGGGGAGCACTAAGTTAGCAGGGCAACAGGTAGATTAGATGATGCCGTGTGAGTGTTGGAGGTGTATTCAGAAGTGTATTGTGAAAAGTGTGTGAGGAACAGGTGTGATTGCACAGGTGTGCAACTGGACAGGTGGATGGAGCAGTGTATGAGAGTGATAGTGATGCGTTGTGCTGACCAAATGGTCCAGGAAGGAAGGAGGGTGCAGGTGGCACCAGGTGTGGTTGCACAGGTGTGCAACGACAGGTGTATGGAGAATGGTTGTATGGAATAAATGGTCTGGTATATGGAGTATTGGAATGGATGGTCGTGGAGTGAGTATGGTGGAAACTGTGGAGTGGAGTGAATGGTGCGAAGGTGTGAATGGGGGAAGGATGGACCCCCATCACGAATACCCGGGGAGGGTAGTGTAAGTGTTAGGTAGAGGGTACAGGTAAATTGTGGTTGGATATTGGCATCTGTGGTGCGAGGTGAAAGAATGGTATTTGGATGGGTGCATTAGTGTTGTGGAAATGGCTGGGCGTGTAGCCTGTTAGTGTGTGTAGTTGGTTTGGGCACTCCACCACTGTGAGGATGTCGGCCAGGTGAGGCCGCAGGTGGGCTCTGGGAGCCCGTAGAGTTGTTGTGGATGGGGCCCGAGGATCCGGAGGACGGACCCGGGTAGCCCAGTGCCAGAGGGCACCAAGGGGTGACAGAGCCAGGAGGGGCCTTCCCCAATTAGATAGGTTAGGGTGAGGAGCTAGGTAAGCTCGGGTGGCAACTGCAGTGGTGGAGGTGTGCAGGTGGGTAGGCCTGCTGGGAGAGCTACACGCCCCAGTCCTGAAATTGTGCAAGGGCACAGGGAGTTGCATCGGGGGAGTGAGACCCCAAATTAAGGAAGCACCACAGTTTGGTCAATGGGAATTGGTTTTTAGAACCCATAGTGTAAGTTGGCCAATGGATTGGCAGGGAAAGACCCCGGGTAGTGTAAAGTGTGTTAATGTCATTTAGAGGATAGTTAGGATTAGGAATCTCCTCGCACCATCTACATCCACTCACCTGAGGTGACGTATCTCCACACCATGCCATGTTTTATTATTTTTATGATGCAAATGTTTGGAATGTGAGACGCATCATGACGTGGGTGTGACATTGTGTTGATGTTCCATCTCTTCCTCCTTATGAGGATTGATGATGAATTGGGTGATGGCAAATTTTGGTTAGAGGGATTGTGGAGACGAATTTGGTATAGGGGAAATATGGGGAAGACGTGACATTAGCGACGAATTTGTAAAGGTGTAGATTTTGTAAATATGGGGTAAGGGCAAGGGTAGGGGTAGAGTAGGTGATGGGGGGGGGGGGGTGACGTAGGGTAGGGACGAGCTTTCTCACTTCGCTCTCCGTACGCACTTCGCCTTGCATTGCCTTGATTGATGTGTACCCTTGAGACCTTACCCCTCGCTCATCTGTCTTTCCCCCCCTTTGTCTCCCACCTGAGGACCTGTGCGCCACTGGGCGCCGAGGGGAGCGTGCGTGAGTCCGCCATTGGGCGCCCGGAACTCCCAGAACCAGCTGTCTGCATCGATGCACCACATTATGGACCACATGTCTGTGGCTGAGCACCACTTATGGACCCCATGGGTTGGGGCATGGCCCCTCTGCTGGAACCGGCCATGAAGGCCCGAGATCTTGCTGGCGGACCTTGGCCACAGTGCACTGATGCCCCACAGGTGAACCACACTAGTCGGCCCTGTGGGCCATAAATAAATAAAAATGGACTCGTTGGGTGCAGGTTTTATTGCAAATAGGCCGCCAGCAAAGAAGATGACAACATCTGGAAGAAAGCAAATAGCCAGCAGAGGGAGCCGAAGAGCAAGAGACCACCAGCAGGATTAGGGGTTGTTGGTTTATTTTTATTGATGAACAGTGATGACTGTGCACCGATTGGTGCTTGAGGGTGTGTTGGTGCGTTTTGGGTGCTTTCATGGTGTGTCGATGCAGAGCAGACCGTCTCCCCCCCCCAGAAAGAACAATCACAGGTCCTGGGTTAGTTTTGTAAATAAAGTAACGTCATTGTAAATAATGCTCCCCACCGTCAATGTGTAGTTTGAAGACCAATCCGCAATTCAGTTAGCTGTGGGCGTGATTCTGTTAGGCATGGTGCAATGGAGCAGCGGGACATAGTTATTTATGTTTTAAAACTGTCGCACTCAGGGTCAGGTTAAATGTAGAGGGAACTACACCTACGTGCCACACTAAAAGTTAATATTATAGGCCCGGGATGTGCCTAAGAGGAGGAGGGTGCAGTGTTGTGGATATGAGAATGGTTTTTTTTTGTTTTGTTGTTATTGTGTAAATTGTTGTTAAAATATCGCCCTCCTTACTCCAGTGTTGTATAAAGGTCAAAGGGCATTCCCATAGTTAGTTCCATAAAGCATACATGAAGGACACCATAATATCCCTGTTCAGTAGTTTATTTCCTTATTATGTGTATAAGGGTAAGGCCTTGTCTTCCATTAAGATGACACTCCATTGCACCAAGTGAAATAAGAGTAGATTCCGTTCACATTCCCCTATAGTCAATTGCCAACTACAATTGCCGCCATTAAGCATGTGCTCAGCTCGGGGAATAAGGGCGTGCCTGCCCATCGTCATCAAGGGTGGAGTCAGAGGGCCTGTGCCCACCAATCAGGGCCGAAGCGAGCTCACCGAGGGGCGTGTCCTGAAGGCCGGCGGCTTGATCGCCTGAGGCGCTATAAAAGCGCGCGCGCAAGAGCCGAGTGTGTGGTTGGACCAAGAGAGATGTGCAGAGAGACGTGCAGAGAGACGTGCAGAGAGACGTGCAAAGAGAGGTGCATCAGAGAGTTGGCAGTACACAAGCAAGCATTGAGAGAGAGTCCTGAGAGCAAGCAAGAGGAGTACCACGAGCAGTACCAGCAGCTTTAAACTCCACCAAGCAGCGTTGGCTCCACCAGGCAGCTTTAACTCGACCGGTGGAGCTCGTCCCGCAGCAGCTCGCACGACCGCAGCTTGGGCGTTGACGGCGGTGCCAACCGTGGCCGCGGAGGAACGGAGCTGCCGCTCCCGGCCCGACCGTGACCCAGTTCCAGTGGAGCTTCCTCTCCCTCCAGCCATCCACCTCCTGCCATTCCTATCATCATTCCCCGCGTGAGTCTGTCTTTTGTTTGTTCTGTCCTGGGTTTAATTAAGACTGTAGGTAAGCTAGCATTGCACTGTGCCTCTAATATCTTCTGTAAATTGTTTTATTATCCTTCCTTCTCCTTGGTTACTTTGGGCCTGTAAATAGCAAATAAATTTTATTCGTATTCCCTATTTCTCCTTCTTCTTCTTCACATCCGTGTCGCCTTAGTCTTTTCCCCATTGAATATCTGTGGCGCGATTCGGCCAACGTTCAGGAATCGGGTTAGTCGGGGTAACTGTTAGGGTCGCGGTGCCATCCGCTCGGCAAACCAACATCTTATCCGCGGTCCGTAACAATATATATATATATATATATATATATATATATATATGTATATGTATGTATATATATATATATATATATATATATATATATATATATATATATATATATATATTGTTGCGGTTGTGCCATATAGGCAAACCCCCTATGGTTCATCACACGACAGCATGTAGCTTGCATTAGTCAATTATGTCTTATTGAATGTAAAGATTAGCCCTTTCCATTGTATCGTAAAAAAGATCAAATATGAGTTAGGCAGGATGGGCCAAATGGCCTCTTGTGAAAGTTTAATAATCGGGCGTGGCCAGAAGCACAGGCCCACGTGACCAGTGAGGGGGCGGCAACCCGTCGCCATGATGCGACAAGCGTCAGCCAATGGGAGGCTGTGGAACATTTTGAGGGGCATGGGCGGATCTGGTAAAAGCCACGCGGATTGCAATTTCACTCTCTTTTGCCTTGGATTTCGCCACGCCATGACCTCTCTTGTTATTACGCCGCGCACACGAGGATAGTGCTCTTACCTTGGATTTCGCAACGTGGACGACACCCTGCTCTGAACTCTTGTTTTGGCTCTACCAGACGACACGTGTTTTGGCTTTGTTCAACGCCCGACACCCATCGCGCTTTGCCGATCTTTTGCGCCAGCTGGCTGACCCGCAAGCATTGGCAATTTCAGCTCATCCCACCTGCGCTGAATTTACCTCATCCAGGCTGCACGTCTCATGATCGAACTACGAGCCACGCACACCCAGACCACGTGGGCACCAGCGAGGAATCTCAGCACGTACATCGGTATGCCCTTAACCAGAGTGTTATTCCCAGTGTGTGTGTGTGTGTGTGTGTGTGTGCCAGTGTGTGTGTGTGCCAGAGTGTGAAGGCGCCAAGTCGGGGTTATTATTAGGTAATATTTGGTAAGCTGAATCTTAGTCTCTGTTTCTCTGTGCCTTCTGAACAAAAGGCTGTACATTTTGTTTCTTTCCAACCTGTTCGGTATGTCCTTTCACCAATTGGCCAAGCATCATCCGAGACCAAATTTGGCTAGATTCAGGTCCATAAATTTCGTGGGGGTAACACTGCTTTCCACACTGTGGGCAAAACCGCTCGGCATTCCATAAGGTGTGGGAAAGTGAAGGTTCGATTGCGCGGAGGGTTCGGCACGCGCGTGCACCTTGACATGTGCTCTGCACCTTGAATTTGGAACCCTCCCGGTCCGGTCGACGTACGACTGTAACAAATTGTTGTCAGGAGTGGGATTCGTACCACTTCAACCTGGCCCCTGTAACAATATATATATATATATATATATATATATATATATATATATATATATATATATATATATATATATATATATATATATATATATACATACACACACACACACACACACACACACACACACACACACAGTCATGTGAAAAAGTAAGTACACCCCATGTAAAGTTTTGACTTTTTCAACATATTTCAAAATACAGCCATTTGATCTTCATTTCAACAATATTGATAGATAAAGGTGATATAATATAACAAATATCATGAAACATTTACATTTTGTCATCCATTGTATAATTTAAATAAACATAAATGCAAATTTCGCATGTGGAAAAAGTAAGTACACCCCTACATTTATCACTACTTCAAATACCTAAAATTAGAATCAGGTGCACCAGCTCACGTGCAAATGATTAGAACATCGTTAGAGAGGATCTTGGAGGAACCTGTCTTATTTAAACCACAGACTTTTAGTTTGGTTTGCTCTTTGTTGTTGAAGTGTGCGGCATCACCATGCCTAGATCAAAAGAGCTCTCTGAGGCCTTCAGAAAGAAGGTTATAGATGCCTACGAGTCTGGGAAGGGATTTTAAAAGATCTCCAAACAATTTGAAATCAATCATTCGACTGTCCGGAAGATCATATCTACAAGTGGAGAACATTCCAAACAACTGCCAACGTGTTCAGGCCAGGCCACCCCAGCAAGTTCAGCCTGAGAGCAGATCGCAAGATGCTGAAAGAAGTCTCGAAGAACCCCAGAATGTCATCACGGGACCTACAGGTAGCTCTTGCCACTGTTGATGTCAAAGTGCACGAGTCTGCGATTAGAAAGAGGCTGCACAAATTTGATCTACATGGGAGGTGTGCCAGGAGGAAACATTTGCTGTCCAGAAAGAACATCAGGGCAAGACTAAAGTTTGCCAATGAACACCAAGGCAAAGACCAGCACTTCTGGAACAATGTGCTCTGGACAGATGAGTCAAAGGTAGAGCTATTTGGCCACAGTACCAGAAGACATGTTTGGTGAAACCCAAAGACAGCATTTGACCACAAGAACCTGATACCAACTGTAAAGCATGGTGGTGGAAATATTATGGTTTGGGGCAGCTTTGCTGCATCAGGGCCTGGGCAGCTCACCATCATAGAATCCACAATGAATTCTTCATTGTACCAGAGGGTGCTTGAGGATAATGTGAGGCCATCTGTCGGAAAGTTGAAGCTCAACTGAAGGTGGACCTTGCAACATGACAACGACCCTAAACATACCAGTAAATCCACCAAGGAATGGCTGAAAAGAAAGAAATGGAGGGTTCTGGAATGGCCAAGTCAAAGCCCGGATCTAAATCCCATCGAGATGTTGTGGGGGGATTTGAAACGAGCTGTGCATGCAAGAAACCCCTCAAACATCGCACAGCTGAAATAATTCTGCATGGAGGAGTGGGCAAAAATTTCTCCCAGTCGATGTCTGAGACTGGTAGACAGTTATAAGAAATGCCTACTTGAGGTTGTTTCTGCCAAAAGGGGACAATACCACCTATTAGAGCCAAGGGTGTACTTACTTTTTCCACATGTGAAATTTGCATTTATGTTTATTTAAATTATTCAATGGACTACAAAATGTAAATGTTTCATGATATTTGTTATATTATATCACCTTTATATATCAATATTGTTGAAATGATGATCAAATAGCTGTATGTTGAAATATGTTGAAAAAGTCAAAACTTTACATGGGGTGTACTTACTTTTTCACGTGACTGTATATATATATATATATATATATATATATATATATATATATATATATATATATATATTGTTACGGGTCGCGGACAGATGTTATATTGACCGAGCGGTGGTGTATTACCGCGACCTAACAGGATCCCCGACTCACCCGATTCCACCCAAACGTTGGCCGGATCGCACCGCAGCTAGTCAATAGGGAAAAGACAAAGGTGACACGGATGTGAAGAAGAAGAAGAAGACAAAAAGGTTGGAAATACTACTGAATTTATTTACTATTTACACACATAAGCAAAAAGAAAGCAGTCACGTTTATTTACAAGCACATAAGACGCAGGTGACACAGTGAAAATACTAGCTTACCTACACAAGCTTAATTAACCCAGGACAGAACAAACAGAACAAACTCACGTACACAAGAAGGATGGAAAGGCAGGAGGTGGATGGCTGGAGGGAGAGGAAGGTCCAAGGGGGTCCTGCAGCACGATCGGCGCGTTTAGCAGCCGCCGTTCCTTCACGGCCTTGCTCAAAACCGCCGTCCAGGCCCCAAGTGGCTGTGGGGTGTTGTTGCTGCTGTGGCCTCCGCTGCTTTCCCAGGACTTGTCTGACGCATCTGGTCCAAACCCTCAACTCTTTCTTGGTTCACTCACTCCTCACCACCGACTCCTCACCGCAACCAACGCAACCAACTGACCGCCACCACCGACTCCTCACCGCAACCAACTGACCACCGACTCCACTGACTGACTCTTCACGACTCTCTCTCTTGACGACCAACTCTCTCTGGCAACCGACTCACTTGCATCCGCCCTTTTATAGCGCCTCCGGCGATTAAGCCGCCGGCCTTTTGGACACGCCCATCGGGGTGCTCACCTCGGCCCTGGTTGGTCGCGTGACCCTCTGGCTCCGCCCTTGATGACGACGGGCGGGCACGCCTTTCTTCTCCGATTCGAGCACATGTTCAATGGCGGTTATTGGAGGGGAGGTAATTCAGCAATCGAGGCCCGGCAATGACGGAAGGGGGTGTGAAAGGAAATGGAGATTTTGGGGATGGGAAGGAAAGGGGATCTATTCTCTTTCACTGGTGCAATGGAGTACTTCAATTAATGGGAGACACAGCCTTACTCTAAAACACAGAATAAGAGATAACTATCAAACAGGAGTATTCTATTACTTGGCTGACGTGTATGCTTGTGGACTAATTATGGGATGCCCTTTCACCTTTACACAGCTCCGGATGTAGGGGGGCGCAGAATAAACAATAATAATAATAATACAGCACACAATCAAAAAAATACAGTCCTCATCTCCGCAACACTGCACCCTCCTCCTCTTAGGCACGTCCCGGGCCTACAACTTTTATTTTTAGTGTGACACGTAGGTGTAGTTCCCTCTACTTTTAACCTGACCCTGAGTGCGACAGTTTTAAAACATAAATAAATGTGTCCCGCTGCTCCATTGCACCCTGCCTAACAGACTTACGCCCACAGTTAACCGAATTGCGGAATGGTCTTCAAACTATACACTGACAGTGGGAAGCATTATTTACACTTGACGCTACTTTTATTTACAAGACTAACCCAGGACCTGTAATTGTTCTTTCTGGGGGGGAGACAGTCTGCTCTGCATCGACGCACCATGAAAGCACCCAAAAACGCACCAATACAAGCACCCTCAAGCACCAATCGGTGCAGTCACCATTGTTCATCAATAAAAATAAACCAACAACCCCTAACCCTGCAGGTGATCTCTGGCTCTTCGGCTCCCTCTGCTGGTTATTATTATTTCTTCCAGTTGTTGTCATTCTTTTGCTTTGCTTACTGGCGGCCTATTTGCAATAAAGTGTGCCCAATGTGTCCTTTTTATTTTCTTTATTTATGGCCCACAGGGCCGACTACGTGTGGTTCACCTGTGGGGCATCGGTGCCCTGTGGCCCAGGTCCGCCAGCAAGATTTCGGGCCCTCATGGCCGGTTCCAGCAGAGGGGCCATGCCCCAACCCATGGGGTCCATAAGTGGTGCTCGGCCACAGACCTGTGGTCCATAATGTGGTGCATCGATGCAGACAGCTGGTTCTGGGAATTTCGGGCACACAATGGCCGACCCACGAACGCTCCCCTCGGCACCCAGTGGCGCACAGGTCATGTGGGAGACAAAAGGGGAAAGACAATTGAGCGAGGGGTAAGGTCACAAGGGTACACATCAAAAAGGCAATGCAAGGCGAAATGCGTACGGAGAGCGAAATGAGAAAGCTCGTCCCTACCGTACGTCACCCCCCTGTCACCTACACTACCCTTGCCCTTACCCCATATGTACAAAAATCTACACATTACCAATCCGTCGCTACTGTCATGTCTTCCCCATATTTCCCCTATACCAAATTCGTTACCACAATCCCTCTATCCAAAATTTGCCATCACCCAATTCGTCATCAATCCTCATAAGGAGGAAGAGATGGAACAACAAAGCACAATGTCACACCCACGTCATGATGCGTCTCACAATCCAAACATTTGCATCATAAAATAACAAAACATGGCATGGTGTGGAGTACCTGTCACCTCAGGTGAGTGGATGCAGATGGTGCGAGGAGATCCTTCATCCTAACTATTTTCTAAATGACTTTAACACACTTTACACTACCCGGGGTCTTTCCCTGCCAATCCATTGGCCAACTTACACTATGGGTTCTAATAACCAATTCCCATTGACCAAACTGTGGTGCTTCTCAATTTGGGGTCTCACTCCCCCGATTCATCTCCCGGTGCCCTCGCACAATTTCTGGGCTGCGACGTGTAGCTCTCCCAGCAGGTCTACCCACCTGCACACCTCCACCACTGTAGTTGCCACCCGAGCTTACCTGCTCCTCACCTTAACCTATCTAACTGGGGAAGGCCCTCTCCTGGCTCTGTCACCCCTTGGTGCCCTCTGGCACTGGGCTACCCGGGTCCGTCCTCCGGATCCTCGGGCCCCATCCACAACAACTACTACCGGCTCCCAGAGCCCACCTGCGGCCTCACCTGGCCGACATCCTCAGTGGTGGAGCGCCCAACCAACTACACACACTAACAGGCTACACGCCCAGCCATTTCCACAACACTAATGCACCCATCCAAAGACCATTCTTTCACCCGCACCACAGATGCCAATATCCAACCACAATTTACCTGTACCCTCTACCTAACACTTACACTACCCGCCCCGGGTATCCGTGATGGGGGTCCACTCTTCCCCCATTCACACCTTCGCACCATCCACTCCACTCCACAATTTCCACCATACTCACTCCACGACCATCCATTCCAATACTCCAGATATTCCACACTACCATTTATTCCACACAGCCACATACACCTGTTGTTGCACACCTGTGCCCTCACACCTGGTGCCACCTGCACCCTCCTTTCTTCCTGGACCATTTGGTCAACACAACACGCAATCACCACTACTCCCTCATACACTGCTCCACACACCTGTTCAGTTGCACACCTGTGCAATCACACCTGTTCAATCACACCTGTTCAATCTTCAAACACACGGCATCATCTCAGCGAACTACTCCCCTCTGAAACTTGCGCTTCCCAGTCGTCCCTTTAAACTATTGCGCTCCCACGTCATTATCATCCACACTAAACTACCTGCGTCCCCACTACAGGTATCAGTCACTAACTAATCTTAACGTCACCTAATGTCATCTTCGCTAAATCCCTACACACGATATATCCTAACCCACCCGGGCTAGTTTTCACTGCCATCAACCCCATAACCTATAGCGCATTTGCCCCACCTGTGAGGGATGGTGGATTTGCCATCCCACCACATCGGGGGTCTCTCACTATAAATTTTGCTCGTCCAAATTCCAACCAATTCAAAAATTTTCCATTTGCTGCCAATTCTACCCACTATTATAAATTTCGTATCAAATCACTATCACTATCACTATCACCATCATCACAGTCCACTATATCCTAGCCTCGGTGCGTCGTGACATCATTAAACTCGGTTCGTAAAGCCGAGCAATGAATTCGGGTGGTTTGGTCGCCTGCAGGTTGAATCCGTCCGGCTTTCGGTTCAAGGGAGGTGGTTTGGTTGGGCCGAGATTCCACGCACCGTCTCGGCGCGGCACCTTGCGGTCCCGGGCCCGATGGCTCAATCTCCCCTGGTCGGAACCCCGTCCCCACGTGGGGGCACCGTTCCGCCTCCTCCCACTCGCCCTTGAACCGGACCGGTCGCCTGGCCCGACAAGGCCCGGACTCGACCGTGCGGGGCGGGGCCAAGCCCGAATCGGCAACGACGCTTCGAAGAGAAGCGACGCAGCATCGATCCGCGCCGGGCCTCGCACCCAACAAATCACACCGCGCCCCGAGTGCTCGCATCGGCTATCCGTCGCCCTAACCACTAACCCGGTTACCGTCGATGCTTTACTTGCATGCTCACACGCATACGCTACCCCTTTCACCCTCACAAAACCTGGCGTTCCAACGCCGTCCGTACAATCCACCAACGCTCTCCCTGTTACACACCACACCTCTCGCGCACACTCTTGCGCACACTTTGGTCCACACCTCTCCTCCGTTACGTCCTCCGTAACACTCACCATGGGCGTGCACTCTTGCATCCACCCACTAACGTGCTCACACGGGCTCTCCCACACCCGCGCTACCACCAATTCAGGTGTGCTTTCTCGCACACGTTCCACCACCACCTTACTCTCCGTGTCACACTCCGTACACCCCGACGTGCATTCTCGCTCGCACTCGGTTTCACACCCACACTTTATAACACGCCCACTCGCCGACGCACACTTTTTCCTCACACGCGTGCCATTTCCACTCACACGGGACCCTTCACCAACGCCCGGATGCTTCCTCGATCCCTCGATCCCAATTATTTTGTCACCAAACATCCTCTTACAAAATCTACCCGCACAATATACAGCACGTCTCACCTTCGGGGTTCTTCTTCCTCCCTGCACCAAAACCTGCAAACTTCCATTTGGATTAGCGAGTACAGCATCAGGATGTGCATTTAGACTTTGAGCAATTTCCCTTCCTTCCTCCGATTGTTGCTCTTTTAACTTTAAGTCCCCGGTCTCTCCAATTTCAACTATACCCATAATTTCTTTGTTCACCTCGACGACCGTTGGCTTTAATAAAATTCCCTCTACCTCATCGGTCGCCGGCTTTTCCAAACCCCGGGTCGCGATTTCTACCCCCGTCATTGTACCCGTGCTTTTCTCCGCTTCGCTCAACCGGCGCTTCTCGTCCCGCGTTAACTCCTCGTGCACCCCTGGGACCCTTTCGCCCAACTTGCGGTCTCTGTTCCTCTGCTCCCTTTCCTCCCTATCGGCCCTCATTCCGTTCGTTGTTGCTTCAATTTGGTTTCCCCATTGTTCCATTCGCTCACCATGAGCATCCATTTGGTTCCCCATTACCCCCATTTGGTTTTCCAATCGTTCCATAATGTCGTTTTCTCTCTGCATTTCCACCATGAATTGGGCCATGAAGGCTTGCATTTGGGCCACCGTTGGTAGTACCAAGGGTGCGGCCGCAGCTGCCCCAACCTCGTGCACAAGAGCGCCATTTTGTGCGTCTGAAACCTCCGCAACCACATTGCCATTTTTCTCCTCCTTTCTTTCCTCCACATACATTTCCCCGAGGTCCTGGGTCGATTCCACCCCGTCTATCTCTCCCACCGACATCCGATCGCCTTGATTGTCCATGGCGCGATCTCAAAATTCGGGTTTTATAAAACAAAATAAATTTCGGCAGCTTGTAATTTTGAGCGTGTTAAGCGCGCTTCGGGTCCGATCTCACTCCTCGACACCAATTGTTACTGATAACACAATTGGTGTTCCAAAATTTGGGCCTAACAAATTTAGTCCCAGGTCCGAATCCAACTCCTGACAACCAATTGTTACGGGTCACGGACAGATGTTATATTGACCGAGCGGTGGTGTATTACCGCGACCTAACAGGATCCCCGACTCACCCGATTCCACCCAAACGTTGGCCGGATCGCACCGCAGCTAGTCAATAGGGAAAAGACAAAGGCGACACGGATGTGAAGAAGAAGAAGAAGACAAAAAGGTTGGAAATACTACTGAATTTATTTACTATTTACACACATAAGCAAAAAGAAAGCAGTCACGTTTATTTACAAGCACATAAGACGCAGGTGACACAGTGAAAATACTAGCTTACCTACACAAGCTTAATTAACCCAGGACAGAACAAACAGAACAAACTCACGTACACAAGAAGGATGGAAAGGCAGGAGGTGGATGGCTGGAGGGAGAGCAAGGTCCAAGGGGGTCCTGCAGCACGATCGGCGCGTTTAGCAGCCGCCGTTCCTTCACGGCCTTGCTCAAAACCGCCGTCCAGGCCCCAAGTGGCTGTGGGGTGTTGTTGCTGCTGTGGCCTCCGCTGCTTTCCCAGGACTTGTCTGACGCGTCTGGTCCAAACCCTCAACTCTTTCTTGGTTCACTCACTCCTCACCACCGACTCCTCACCGCAACCAACTGACCACCGACTCCACTGACTGACTCTTCACGACTCTCTCTCTTGACGACCAACTCTCTCTGGCAACCGACTCACTTGCGTCCGCCCTTTTATAGCGCCTCCGGCGATTAAGCCGCCGGCCTTTTGGACACGCCTATCGGGGTGCTCACCTCGGCCCTGGTTGGTCGCGCGACCCTCTGGCTCCGCCCTTGATGACGACGGGCGGGCACGCCTTTCTTCTCCGATTCGAGCACATGTTCAATGGCGGTTATTGGAGGGGAGGTAATTCAGCAATCGAGGCCCGGCAATGACGGAAGGGGGTGTAAAAGGAAATGGAGATTTTGGGGATGGGAAGGAAAGGGGATCTATTCTCTTTCACTGGTGCAATGGAGTACTTCAATTAATGGGAGACACAGCCTTACTCTAAAACACAGAATAAGAGATAACTATCAAACAGGAGTATTCTATTACTTGGCTGACGTGTATGCTTGTGGACTAATTATGGGATGCCCTTTCACCTTTACACAGCTCCGGAGGTAGGGGGGCGCAGAATAAACAATAATAATAATAATAATACAGCACACAATCAAAAAAATACAGTCCTCATCTCCGCAACAATATATATATATATATATATATATATATATATATATATATATATATATATATATATATATATATATATATATATATATATATCCAGATCTACTCTGCAAATTTGAGCAAAAATGCAAGAGCAGAGCTGGTCTCAAGCAAAGTTCACCCGCTTCACAACAGGCTTCCTCCGGCCAATGGACCCCAAGTCTTGGTTTTTATTCACCATGTCACTGCTTCCGGTCACGAGCTGGTGCTCAAGGTTAGATGGAGGTTTTTTTTTTTTAAATTCCTCCGCCCCCGACTGTGTCCGGGGACATTATGTTTTCAGGCTGTCCATCCGTCCTTCCATATGTCTGTCCATCCGTCCGTCCGTCTGTATGGGCGAAGCCTCGTTTTTCTCAGCAACCACATGTCCGATTGAGACGAAACTTTCAGGGTAGGAGTGACACCCATGCAGAATGTTTTTATCATAATTTTTATGTCATAGGTCACGTGCTATGGCAGCCATCTTGGAATAAATGCAAATAATTTATAAATCATTTTTTGGAAACCGTTGAATGGAAAAAATTGAAACTTGGCACATTGTCAAGTCCTCCCAATTGGGAAGAAAAACATGATAATGATGACATCATACGTGAAGTGGTGTTCCAGCTGGCAGATCTTGTGCGACCTGTAGGAATATCTGGGGGACAGAGCACAGACAGAGCTGTGGGAGCTAGGCCGGAGAGGAGTCGGTATAAGACAGAAAGTCCACCAACCTGCCTGCGGTGAGTGAGTGAAAGGCCCTCGGAGTTAGCTTCATCGCGGGAGATTCCAATGATTCTGAAAGCTTTGGTTTCAACAATGTGAAGCCGAGCTAGGTGTGAGGCAGGAGCACCAGCCCAGAGGGGAGAACAGTATTCCATTGAGCTGCAGTTGAAAGCCTTGTATGTGGTGAGGAGCTCAGGTGTGCCAAGGAAGGACTTCGCATGACGGAGGATGCCCAGTCGGCGACTGGCTTTGAAGGCCAGCTTGGAAATGTGTTTTTTCCAGGAAAGATCGTGGCAGATAGTGAGACCCAAAAGCTTCAGTGACAGAACTTATTGGAGAGGATTGTTGAGAAAGTAGATGGGAAGGGTGTCCAAACGGTCTTTTCGGAGAGACATAGTGTGAGTGTGAGATTTGTCAGGATTGAAAGACATGTTCCCTTTGTTTGACCAATCTGCGATTTTGTCCAGGTCTGCAGAGAGTGAGGAGGCTGCAGACTGCCGATCTGAGGGATGAGGTATGGAGCGGCAGAGAGTGGAGTCATCAGCAAAGAGATAGAGAGGTTTTTCCAGAGAGTCGGAGAGATCATTGATGAAGACCAGAAAAAGCACAGTGCCCAGAACACTGCCTTGGGGAACTCCAGCCTGAACAGGAAGGGGAGATGAGAGAAATCTATTCAGGGCCACACGTTGACTACGACCAGAGAGGAAGTCTGCAAGCCATGTGTGGAGATTTCCATGGATACCATCGGAGGAGAGTTTGGTGAGCAGAGCTGGGTGCCAGACCGTATCGAAGGCACGTGATATGTCAAGAGAGACGGCTCTGATTTCCTGTTTGGCATTGAGGACCTCCATCCATTGTTGAGACAGCAAAAGCAGCATGTCCAGAGTAGAATGACCTGGTCTGAATCCAAATTAATGATCCGAGATCAAGCCATTGGAGAAGAGGAAGGATTTGATATCCGAGGCAATGATGATTTTGCTCAAACTCAAATTTTCAAATTTAAATTAAATTTCAAAAAAATTCAAAATTCAAATTTTGCTTAAATGAATATGATTTTGCTCAAACTTGGCACAAGTACAGCACATGACAGCATATACGTAAACCTCACTTTATTTTGCGATTTGATCCATGGTGGCCGACTGGTATACTGGTGGCCATTTTAGTTGCAAAAAGAAATCGATATTGAACATATCCTCAATGATTTCTCGGACATGCATTTACCGATCTTGTTCGAACTTGGCACACAGATAAAGAATGTTGGCTTACATAGGTAGAAGATTCTGTTTTGTAATCCAACGTAAAATGGCCGACTGGCGGCCTTTAACCCCATAGAGCATAATGACTAAAACCACGGGGGCTATGACATTTTATGTCCTTTTCTCCTTATTCATTTGAGACCAAGGAACACGAATCCAAAGGTGGCTCAAACATTTGAGCCCTCTGAGGGTCAGAGGAGGTTCTATATTCGTTGCTCAACCAGTGCGTGACATTTCAAATCACTATAAACCTCGTCATGTTTGTTATCAAAATAAACACTGTGAGAAGACAAACACTTTAGTCCCATTTTGACTCGTTTTACTCAAATTTGACCTCATTTTAAGATCGAAAAATGTACCGGTAACTAGGAAAATTATTCAACATCATGAAACCTAGGTATGTTGGGTATCAAAATTAATGTTTAGATAAGACAAATACTTTTGACACACTAGAAACACCCACTCCCTTCAAGCGCATTGGCAAGTCATTACCCTGGGTACTACCAACATGTATGCAAAATTTGGTGGAAGCCAGGCCAGCCCTGTTTTTTTTTTTCTATGATTTTCAAATGTGCAGTGCATATACACACATACATACAGTGCATGCATAAAAACAGTAAATACATACACACACAGAGAATTGCCTTGTTGATATTGTCGGATAACTAGATATTTTATTATGTTACACAATAAAATGAATCTGATATGATTAAACATACTAATATAAACTATGAAGAAATGCCACTTCTTTGTAAAGCAATTTTGTGCAAAGTCCATTATCCCTCATGTGTATTTCTCCATTTTCAGATAATAGACTGGACCATGTTTGAGATGCAGGGGAGAAAGTCAACTACCCCCTCTCAAACAATGATTCCACTCACAAATCTACATGTCAGGACTTTTTGACCCAGGCCTAGCAATTAAACGAGTTGGGTGAAATGCAAAATAAATTTGACACCGAATATCCTGAATTGTGGAAAGAGAAATGGGTATCATGGAGCGCATCATGTCGGAGGCAATTCTCGGCCGACAAGTGACAAAGGGCAGAAGCTAAAAGCAAGACAAAAAAGCTGGTTCTCTAAAAACATCCTCTTGACAAGCTGACCAATTCCAAAAGGAAAAGGGCTTGTTATGACAAAGCAAAATATATCCATAAATTCTCCACGATGGATATGGACGAGTTAATGAGAGAGATGACCTTTACAATGAACGATGAGCGCTTGATCAGTATCCTGGCAGAGGGTGATGCCATTGCTCTGGACCAACGGATGTCTGAAATTCAACAGGAGATAGCAAACGGGATAACCGTCTTCTCCATGCATGAATTGGTGGATAGGTATCAAGATGAAGATACTACTCTACTGATCAATGCAACTCCTCCCAAGAATGAAATTCTAGGAAGCTTTCCTGACTTTGAAGAATGAAGCCATGAAACTGCACTTCTATCCTGGCAATAAGGATCATGTCATGCACATTGGGCCTGGAAATGAAGTGATGGAACTGTCAAATCACGAAGAGGCAGTTACAAGAACAATTCTGCAGTTGGTAAATGCACTTCAAACTTGTGACTCCATTGTCTTCCGAACAGGAGATACTGATGTCATTGTCATTATCATGGGGACAGTTCCATCATTGTACGATCACGAAATCCTGATGTCTGGATCGTATTTGGAAGTGTTAGAAATCACCGATTCCTCACTCTTGTCGAGCAACTGCATCCGGAGAGATGCACTGGCATAATCATGTTCCATGCTGTGTCCGAATGTGACACAACCACCAAATTGAAGAAAAAAAGGCAAATGACTTTGGTGGACAATGTGGAAGAAATATCCTGAAGTGACAAAGCTATTGGCAAAAGCACACCGATGCCCCTTCCAGTCTTTAGAGGAAGATTGACTACATATGATGGAATACTTCCTGCACCGCCTCTTTGATCCAATGTTGGATCCTGTGAAAGTTAACATTCTGCACACGAACATGTTCAGCCAGAACAGCGAGGATGTGGAGCGGATTCCAGCAATACAGGACGCATGGCATCTTCATGTTTGATGGGCACTCTACAAGGCATCAATCGGGACCACAGGCCATCTGGCATCTCCTCTAGATAAAGACTCCTGTTCTTTTGGATAGTGTGTAGAAAACGGATGCCTTATCCCAATTTGGACATTCGAGGGCACAGTCCGTGAAGGGTTTCAGCTGAAGATCAAGTGTGCCTGTCAAAAGCTACGCAAAGTTCCGTGCAAAAGTAAGGAGGACGATTTGGTGTGTAATAAACTATAAGTGTCACTGCATAGATTAATGACTCATCTGAACTTGCGAAGCCCAATTTTCCACTTTGTTGTACTTCTACAATTTTTTATTATTTTATGATCATGTATTTCTGCTAGAAATGCAATGTTGTGATTTTTCTAATCAGGTATTTGTCTTTTAAACCTCTATATTTTGCCGAGTAATGTAATAAAACATTTAGTTGTGTGTCTAAATAATTTGACTTTATCAAATCATTCATTTTGATACCCAACATAGCGCAGTTTCCGGAAGTTGAATAATTGACTTAATTACACTTTCTGACCTTAAAATTAGGTCAAATCTGAGTAAAACTAGTCAAAAATGGGACTAAAAATAGACTTTGTCAACTCACACTGTTTATTTTGATACCAAAATGACTACAATTTTAGCAATTTCAAATTTAACCCGATGGTTGGCCAGCTAGTTGACCTCACCTGACCTTTGGAGAGGTCAGCTTTTTGGGGTCTTGTTCCTTGGGTCCAAATTCATCGGAAAATGTTGAAAAGTCGATTTTCCCAAACGTCGTACCAAACTCTGAATGATTCAGTGGGTCCTCATCTCCACTAAAGGAAACGTCTTTTCAAAACCACCTGCAAAAGAAAATTCCGTCAATCTATTGGAGACAAAAGATCTGATTCAGTTGAGGACATTATCTCTGAAGCTTAATTAATGCAACCTGTACATGAGCCCGTCCCTTCATAATGTATCTGCTGTGCCTAACAACCTTAACCCTAACCCTAACCCTTAATCATGTCCATTATATCGGTTATCTCGAGACAAAATGGCAAGGTTCCAAAAACCAGTACAGACATCGTAAAGAAAACATTAACTCACAGCACTGACGTAACATGCCAGTGTGTGGACATAACATTCCCCCTTCCTCTTCCCCTTTGGGAGGTTCAGGTATGGAAGCAGGATACATAGTCCCATAAGTAACCTGGACAGGCCCAGATCTGGGCAGGATGACGTTGAGGCTGCGGCCCAGGCAATGGGGAAGCAGGCATGTTCAGTGGTGCAGCAGTCGGCAGGTTGATAGGCACGTCTAGCAGGGCCATAGTTGCATCCAGCGACGCTGCAGGTATAGCCAGAGGAGCAGGCATGTCTGCATCAAAGTCGAGGAAGCTGGCACCTTCCGTAGCTGCGTAATAATACCAACGGGAGCCGTCATTCAGCTCAAATGTAGCTGGGCCAAGCTGACGGCTGACCGAAAGGGGTGAGGACCAGAAGGAGCGCAGTTGGTTGTCACGATAAGGATGACGGGTTCTGACCCAATCCAAGACCTTTATGGTGGGCGTCCTAACCCTGTGCGCCACGTAAAAATGCTGCTTCTTCTGGTGTTGACACTTGCTAACCGCAGCCTGAGTGCTGCCAGCAGGAGCCTGAGCTGCTAAGTGCCGTAGCCTATCCAGAGGCAACTGCAGCTCACGGCCACCTATCAATAATACCATTGAGACCCTGGTGGTAGAGTTTTGTGTTGTTCTCTAGTGTAGCCATGTCTGAAGTAAGGCCATTTGAAAAGTCCAGCCCTGGGACAGGTCTGCTTGGATACCATTATTCAGCATTTGATTGAGGAGCTCTACCCCCCTCTCTTCCCTTCCCCAGTTAGTCTGGGGATGGTAGAATGCTATGCAAATGTGGTGAACCCCACGGCTCTCCAGGAATTGAGAAAACTCTGCTGAAGCGAATTGAGGCCCATTGTCAGTGGTGATTGCTTGAAGCAGCTGCCAGAATGTAAAGAGCATGTCAAAGATGTTCACCATTGCTCTCATAGTGACTGTCCCCATGGGGGTTACCTTTGGCCATTTGGAGAGCTGGTCATTGGCCACCACCTGTAAGCACTAGTGATAAGGATTTCACCACAAATGTCTAATTACCATCACCAGAGGAGAGGGTATTGCATTTGGGTCAGTTTGTTTATGTGTTTGTTTGTCCGCACAGAACGTGAGTATGTTTATAAATTACATTAGACCCTTTAAAACTAGACTATGATCCCATGGCGTTTACATACGTATGACGTGTGACTACATCAACTATGTCTGTTACACTCTTGTTTACTACACACACCTGGCATGACTACCCATTAGTCACCTAGATGTACATACCCATTTCCTCAATGGCGGGTTCACCATGCAACATGGGTCTCAGAATCCTTGTGGAAAAATCCTTGCAGATCAAGTGATATAAGAAACTGTGGACAAGGACACAGACACCTGGTAGTACCAAGAGGTTTAGACAAAAACCCGCATCCCTTAACCATTACTATATGACCGCAGAGTACCGAAACAGATCTCTGCGACAGTTGCGAGATATGGTAAGCCAACACAATTCCAAGTTCATCCATGCAGATTTTCATGTAACCAGGATCTGCAATGATCATGTTACTGAAGCCTTAATTGATATTCTAGAGTATGGATGGATAAATCCCATGAGTGGGGAACAACTCCAACTTGTTAACATCTCAAGAGTGTGAGTAGCTCCACAAACATCACAAAATCCCTCAACAAAGCACATGAAGTATGGGACAAAGCATTCCAAAACTTCAACTTGAATCACCTTGAGACTGATCCTCATGCAGAGACATTCCATGGCAAGTTCACCAAACAGGGGCTGAAACCCTTCTCTGATTTGACCAAGAAGAAGCTGGTGGTAAAAGACAATGGCAAGAAAACAATTCTACAAGCTGAGAGAATTGCTGCTTGTTTGCGCACATGATAATTGCTCCCTGAAGCTGAGAGGTGGATCTATGATAAGTGCAAGCACATCAACTACCGTAGGACCTATTCCCTGGGCTCTGGTGACTCCAGATGGACCTCTGTGAAGGACCAACAAAGCAGCCTTTGCGATAGTGCTAGTTCAGAATATAGGCACAGCCGAAACAATCCCTATGCACATCGCCTGCATCATCGATTGGATGGGTCTGGTAAAGCGACTTGAGGGAGAGAATCATACATTTGACCAGCTTGCAAGACAGACTCATGTGGGTGCAGATAGGCAGAACATTAATGTAGTGTTTGACATCGACCCAGAAGTGTCCATAAAAAATGCAGAGAGATTCAACTGTGGAGCAAACTTCAAAAACATAGCCGTGGGTCATGCAATTGGTGAGTGGAGAATTTTTTTTGCACATTCCATCGAACGGAACCAGCCTCATCAAATTAGTGGTCAACGAATGGAAGAAGCCAATACACAAAGGCAGGCTGGGAAATAAGATTATATATGCCACAACACTGCTTTATATAGTGAGGAGCACTGCTTGAAGTTTGCAAAAGACAACTGGCAAGGGACCCGTCAGCTAAAGTTTCACGCATGAGGATGTTGACTCGCATATTCTACGACATAAAGCAAAATGCAACAAGCGATGAGAAATTCAAGAGAAATTAAAGCAGAGGATACGGACATCCTTGTTTTTGCCCTTGCCTTCAATCACGAAATACCTTTCCTGCTCTTCCAGAAAGTGGTGACTCAAACTCGACAAAAATACAACGAGACGGCATCTGAAAATGCAAAGCCCGTCCGCGTCCGTTTGTATTCAGACATCTTCTTCTTCCGTATGCTCAAAATAACGAAAACAGTATAAACAAAAAATACAAAATGAAAATTGATCATTTTATGCAGCCTTGACCTTTGAGCTTTAGATCTAAAAACTAATCAGCTTCTAGCTTTTGATTGGTGGACCAATTCTGCGACCCAATATGCAAATTCTTTCAATTTCAGGTCAATTGGGTGAAAGTTGGCAATTTTACGCAGACTTGACCTTTGACCTTTTGATCTAAAAAAAAAACAATCAGCTTCTAGCTTTTGATTGGTGAACTAATTCAGTTACCCAATGTGCAAATTCTTAAAATTTCAGGTCAATCGGATGAAAATTGGCGATTTTATGTGACGCTGATCTTTGACCTTTTGACCAAATTTTTAATTTGCCTTCTCCGTATTATCATAATAAACTTTGTTGAAAATTTGATGACAAAACTCAAACTCCTCAACTACTGACATATCACGTGCCTTCGGTATGGTCTGGCACCCCGCTCTGCTCACCAAACTCTCCTCCTATGGTATCCATGGAAATATCCACACATGGCTTGCGGACTTCCTCTCTGATCCTCTGGTCGTAGTCAACGTGTGGCCATAAATGGTTTTCTCTCATCTCCCCCTTCCTGTTCAGGCTGGAGTTCCCCAAGGCTGGAGTTCCCCATCTCCCCCTTCTGGGCCCTGTACTTTTTCTGGTCTTCATCAATGATCTCTCCGACTCCCTGGAAAATCCTCTCTATCTCTTTGCTGACTGACTCCACTCTGCTGCTCCATTCCTCATCCCTCAGATCGGCAGTCTGCAGCCTCCTCACTCTCTGCAGACCTGGACAAAATCACAGAATGGTCAAACAAGTGGACCATGTCTTTCAATCCTGACAAATCTCACACTCTTACTATGTCTCCGAAAAGACCGACTGGACAACCCTCCCATCTACTTTCTGAATAATCCTCTCCAAGAAGTTCTGTTCCTCAAGCTTTTGGGTTTCACTATCTGCCATGATCTTTCCTGGGAAAACCACATTTCAAATCTGGCCTCCAAAGCCAGTCGCCGACTGGGCATTCTCCGTCGTGCGAAGTCCTTCCTTGGCACACCTGAGCTCCTCACCACTTACAAGGCTTTCATCCGCAGCTCAATGGAATACTGTTCTCCCCTCTGGGCCGGTGCTCCTGCCTCACACCTAGCTCGGCTTCACGCTGTTGAAACCAAAGCTTTCAGAATCATTGGAATCTCCTGCGATGAAGCTATCTCCGAGGGCCTTTCATTCACTCACCGCAGGCAGGTTGGTGGTCTTTGTCTTCTACCGACTCCTCTCCGGCCTAGCTCCCCCAACTCTGTCTGTGCTCTGTCCCCCAAATATTCCTGCAGGTCGCACAAGATCTGCCTGCAACCCTCTTATGGTTAAACTGCCAAAATCAAGACTCTCTATTCACCTTCACTTCTTCATTCCTTTTTCCTCCCGCCTCTGGAACAAACTCCCTCACTCTCTTCAATCACACTCCTCCCTCCAGGTCTTTAAAACAGCTGTTCACCACCATCTCTTATCTTCCCCCATCCAAAACCTTGATCTTTTCCACCCCCGTTAATTCACCCCAGATCCACTTTTTTGAAATTCCGACTTCTTTCCTGGAAGTCCTTGCAGTGTCCATGTGTTTTTTTTTTACCTCTCTCACCCCCTCCCCTTCCCATGCCCCTTCCCCAAGCCCTCTCCCTCCCACAGATCTCCCGACGTCCCTGCTCTCTAGTGTTGTACTTGTGTGCTTCCCTCTCTCTCCCCATCTTGTCTCCCGCTCCCTTTATCATGTTTTATGTGTCAGTTTGTTTTTATGTGATTAATGTTAGCTCTTACATGAGCGTCGATCTTGTTCACAAAAAAAAGGTAAATTCAAATTCCAGGTCAATTGGATGAAAATTGATAATTTTAGTCGATGCTGACCTTTGACCTTTTGACAAAATTATTAATATGCTTTCTCTGTATTGTTATAATAAAGCTTTGGTGAAAATTTGATGACAATAGCTCAAATGGTAAGAAAAAGTTACAACCTAGAAAGACACACACACACACACACACACACACACACACACACACACACACACACACACACACACACACACACACAAGTGATTGCAAAACCCCGTCTCCTGGACGGGATAATGATGTCGATAACGTAGTATAAGCAACGTGGGTACTGGGGTATGTTCCAGGCAATGGATAGATAGTCGCACTGAAACTCACAAAGAAAGGGAAGGCATACCGAGTGTGTCAGTACGTTTGGGCAATCATGGGAGCTTTCATTGGAACTCCTTGGCAAAATCGAAGTCTTCCCTTGCCATGTATATATCTCCAAGGGAAGTTAATGAATGCCTGTACCAGCTCTCCTGTGCCAAGACTGCATGTGCCACGAACTCCGCGCAGCTGCCCCATGTATGGATTGTTTATCTCTGCATGCCCAGGCAATAGCCTCATGGTATGTGATTACTCCTGTCCCTGGGATGCCAAGAGCCGCCAATGTATTGGCAACAGCCTTAAGGACACACAGATGTGTCGGTTGCAAACCTGCACCAAGCAGAGGGAAGAGATGGGGGGTGACGAAGCCCTTCCAGATCTCGAGCTCGATGGCGATGATGATGAAGATGCGCCATTGAATAAACACAGGAAATCACAGTGTTTCATATGATTGTCAGTTCACATTGACGTTGTTAAAAGACACAGCATAGTTTGTCAGGAAATTAGACTAAAAATAATTTTGTGCTGTGACATCATCATTTGACACTTCCTCAATAGTGAATGACCTAAATAAATAGTGTGTAAAGTTTCTGCTCTCGAGAAATGAGCTACGTATAGTTTTAAGCACAGTGTCATTTTTACAGACATCTCCTGTCTGGTGGAAATAGATGAAGTAACCATCTGCATTCATCTCAAGGATACATTGCTAAGTGTTATTAACATTTAGTATAACAGATGGAACCTGATTCATCATTTGGCTTATGAGCCCGTGATCCTTTATGGGGTTCTGATTCTGATGTACCATACTCTGTTATAGAGTTTCGGTATTACCAAAGCAGTTTACTGGTGAGGATTATGCAAAGTGGTTTGCTTTTTCTGTTTTCTTTTTTTTTAAACAAGGTCAAGGCCTAACCCTAACCCTAATAGTGGGGCGGCTTAGCCCAAATATTCAAAAGAATTGTGCATTTTGTGATACAAGCACCAAATTTGGCACAAATGTACATTAATATGTTGCGAACATTTTCAGATATTGGGCCACTTGAAATTCCGTAATGTTTTTTTTCAAATTTTTTCAAATTTCGTAATTTCAAATTTTTCGGGTGACACCGTCACAATTTCGGTCTTCGAGGCCGGCCGATAGGCAAAGTGTGACCGGAAGGGATGAGGTTCTGACCACGTGGCCCTCGATCTGGGAAGCGAGAGGCGTTCCATTAGTGGACGCGCCCCTCACGCCCGACTTTTGGGCGGCCCCGGCAGGCCGTTTGTTTTGACGTTCCGTGACAGGCCCCGCACCCCCACCTCCGGCCGACCGGAAGCTTGTGCTGAGTACATCATACCTGAACAACTCAGTGAGGCAGAACACAGCAGTGCACACCAGGGTGACCCCTTCAGTGCATAAACCAATTAACCTGTCCACTGCAGGGCATATAGAAATGAAGTTATTTTCTGCATATAATAATAATATAAGTTCAGTTCTATATAACAATTTCTGTTATCACCACTACCACTACAACTACCACTACTACAAGCTTTGTCTGGAATTTTGTGGACTAACAGACAAACAGACATACAGACAAGCTGGGATCAAAACATTACCTCCTTCCACCATTGAGTGTAGAGGTAAACATCATGGAAATTATATCATGCCCTAGATTTAATTCATGCTTACCCGTGTATTTGCTTCACTGGTTCACAAGGTCTTTTGCATACATGTAATTCAGACTCTCGTCTTCATTGCTGACCACACAATGTTCGCAACATATTAATGTACATTTGTGCCAAATTTGGTGCTTGTATCACAAAATGCACAATTCTTTTGAATATTTGGGCTAAGCCGCCCCACTATATCGGCCGGCCTCGAAGACCGAAATTGTGACGGTGTCACCCGAAAAATTTGAAATTACGAAATTTGAAAAAAAAAATTACGGAATTTCAAGTGGCCCAATATCTGAAAATGTTCGCAACATATTAATGTACATTTGTGCCAAATTTGGTGCTTGTATCACAAAATGCACAACAGGTTTGCTATGCTGCTACACTATAACCCTCCTGCAAGAGCTAGAACAGATAATGGTTCAGGACGCAACAGAACAAAAGAAACAGTAGGGGGTACAACAGCAGCAGGGTTGAAGGACTAAATAGAAGAGGAATGAATGAATGAATGATCGCTTTAAGGCCATGTTCCCCGCTGGAGCAGGGGTTAGCCTTGCGGGTCCCATGACAATCATGGTTCCCTGTTTGAGGCAGTGTTTTTGTGCCAAATTTTGAGGCTTACGATGCGCAGGGATACGGTGTACCTATTCTAAGCCGGGGTACACACCAGGATCATTCATCCCAGCAAGCTGGTACTCAATTTGCCGACCTCGGAAGGATGAACATGCTGAGTTAACCCCCCCCCCCCCCCATGTTAATTCAGCAATCGACTGGGATTCGAACTCAGGATCCTAGTATCCCAAGCCAGCACCCTAACCGCTAAGCCAACACCAGGCTTGCTAAATAGAAGAAGACTTGGACAAATAATGGGTGTGGGGAGAATGAGGGTCGGGAAGATCGCATGAGGTGGACAAGATGGATATGGAAGAAAACTCTTCTTGATAAGGTTTTGCACCTTTTTATGTAATGTGGTGATGTTGGCTGACTTCAAGCAAATGAAAGATGACCTAGAGGAAAAATGGGAGTTTGGAAGGAGATGAGCTTGGGATGGGCAGTTACTGGGGTAGAAAAGGTCATCGTTTTGGATGGGGGTGATCTGAGATGATGGTGAAGAGCTGTCTTGAAGACCTGATCGAAGGAAAGAATGAGATTGAAGAGGATGTGGAAGTTTGGTTCCACAGGTGGGAAAAAAATAGGAACAAATGAGTGGAGGTGATCAGTGATTCTGGATTTCGGTAGTTTCCCCAGAAGAGGGTTGATGGTCGACCATGTATGCCTTGCAGAAACCTTTGAGGGGAGAGGGAGACAGACCATGGAAAGAGCAGAAGAGGGTGAAAGACCAAAAAGGTCTGAAAAGAGGGAAGAGGCTGCAGCCTGGCAATCTGAAGGATGAGGGATGTCACGTTAGAGTTGAGGGGGTGGTTAGGGGGGCAGGTTCTTCAGCGCATAGATGAAGGGGATTTTCCAGAGAGTCAGAAAAAGATTGATGATGAAGATTCGGCATAAGACTATGCCCGTGGAGCACGCCAACCTTGACAGGGAGAGGAGATTTAAGAATTCTGTTGAGAGCCACACGTTGGCTACGAGAGTAGAAGAAGTCAGTCATCCATGTGTGGAGGTGGTCATGGATGCCATAAGCAGACAGTCTGGAGCGCCAGACTGTATCAAAAGCACAAGATATGTAAGGATGGTTTCACATGATGCATGATCATTTGTAACCATCTCCACATCCTTTTGCATTAAAAATGTAGTGTTACGTTTTTTCGTTAGATTGTCCTTAAAAGTGTCCATGTGCAAAAAAATTCTTATGTTGAGAGAAGCAAATAATGAGTTTGCTCGTCCTGGTGGAATTCAAGAGGAGCGAGGACGTGATGTTTTTGGATTTGGAGGAGGGCCTCGTCAAAGAGTGAATCTCGTCGGTGTTTATTCATCCATCATCTTAGAATATTCCTGATGCACAACCCCAATCACCCCCTCCAACCTCCTGCCCGACAATCAGTCGAGTGATGTCCCAGTTCTCCTGTCCCCTTCCACTCCCCAGTGAAACTTGGGAAATGGAAAAGATTGGACGTGGACGTGTCTCATCGACAAGGAATAATAGACTAAGAAATTGAATGTTTGGGGTGTGGATGTAGCACAGGCATGATAGGCCAAATGACCTCCTCCTCCTTTGTCCAACCTCCTCGTGTTTCCTTATTACATCAGTAATGAAAGGGGAACACAAAACTAGACCAAAAAGTAAGCGTTTACATTTCTGTTCATCGACTACTTGTACTCGCAGAGCCTGAACAAATATTTGTACGATGTCATTATATTCCACCACTTTTGGAAGCCTTTCTCATCAATGACAGATGGTATTCGTCAAGAGATGGAAAACTCAGAGGATATCAGGGTTTTTGTTCCAAAACCTTTCACCATGATAGCGCAGTGTGGGCCTCAGGTCCATTAGGAAATTACACAAACCTGATCAATCTTCTGATGATAGTTGCTGGGCATTTGTTTCGACAGTTCATGTTAAAAATCACAAGTAATTTGTTAGGAAATCCAGATGGCCTATTGACTGTACAGTCTCTTTTCACGGGCTGCACCAGAGTGTGAGCTGAGAAATATGGTAGGACAGAGCATTTTTTCAACATAGTGACTGGGCGACATTATTGTTTGTGACATTATTGTTGCCCAGCCCAAAAAAGTGGTCGTCCATTGAATGGGATTTCAGACTACTGGGTGACAAGATTTCCCAGCTAACGCAACAACATTGGGCCAACGTTGGAAAATACACGTCGCGTTTACAACCAATAAAGAACGTTGGGCCAACGTTGGGAAATATACGTTGCGTTTACAACCAATAAACAACTTTGGGCCAACGTTGGGAAATAGACGTTGTGTTTGCAACCAATAAACAACGATGGGCCAACGTTGGGAAATATACGTTGCGTTTACAACCAATAAACAACGTTGGGCCAACGTTGGAAAATAGACGTTGTGTTTACAACCAATAAACAACTTTGGGCCAACGTTGGGAAATATACGTTGCGTTTACAACCAATAAACAACTTTGGGCCAACGTTGAAAAATAGACGTTGTGTTTGCAACCAATAAACAACATTGGGCCAACGTTGGAAAATACACGTCGCGTTTACAACCAATAAACAACGATGGAAAATACACGTCGCGTTTACAACCAATAAACAACGTTGGGCCAACGTTGGGAAATATACGTTGCGTTTACAACCAATAAACAACTTTGGGCCAACGTTGGGAAATATACGTTGCGTTTACAACCAATAAACAACTTTGCACCAACGTTGGGAAATATACGTTGCGTTTACAACCAATAAACAACTTTGGGCCAACGTTGAAAAATAGACGTTGTGTTTGCAACCAATAAACAACATTGGGCCAACGTTGGAAAATACACGTCGCGTTTACAACCAATAAACAACGTTGGGAAATATACGTTGCGTTTACAACCAATAAACAACGTTGGGCAAACGTTGGGAAATATACGTTGCGTTTACAACCAATAAACAACTTTGGGCCAACGTTGGGAAATATACGTTGCGTTTACAACCAATAAACAACTTTGGGCCAACGTTGGGAAATATACGTTGCGTTTACAACCAATAAACAACTTTGGGCCAACGTTGAAAAATAGACGTTGTGTTTGCAACCAATAAACAACATTGGGCCAACGTTGGAAAATACACGTCGCGTTTACAACCAATAAACAACGTTGGGAAATATACGTTGCGTTTACAACCAATAAACAACGTTGGGCAAACGTTGGGAAATATACGTTGCGTTTACAACCAATAAACAACTTTGGGCCAACGTTGGGAAATATACGTTGTGTTTACAACCAATAAACAACTTTGGGCCAACGTTGGGAAATATACGTTGCGTTTACAACCAATAAACAACGTTGGGCCAACGTTGGGAAATATACGTTGCGTTTACAACCAATAAACAACTTTAGGCCAACGTTGAAAAATAGACGTGTTTGCAACCAATAAACAACATTGGGCCAACGTTGGAAAATACACGTCGCGTTTACAACCAATAAACAACGTTGGGAAATATACGTTGCATTTACAACCAATAAACAACGTTGGGCAAACGTTGGAAAATAGACGTGTTTGGAACCAATAAACAACGTTGGGAAATATACGTCGCGTTTACAACCAATAAACAACGTTGGGAAATACACGTCGCGTTTACAACCAATAAACAACGTTGGGCCAACGTTGGGAAATATACGTTGCGTTTACAACCAATAAACAACTTTGGGCCAACGTTGGGAAATATACGTTGCGTTTACAACCAATAAACAACTTTGCGCCAACGTTGGGAAATATACGTTGCGTTTACAACCAATAAACAACTTTGGGCCAACGTTGAAAAATAGACGTTGTGTTTGCAACCAATAAACAACATTGGGCCAACGTTGGAAAATACACGTCGCGTTTACAACCAATAAACAACGTTGGGAAATATACGTTGCGTTTACAACCAATAAACAACGTTGGGCAAACGTTGGGAAATATACGTTGCGTTTACAACCAATAAACAACTTTGGGCCAACGTTGGGAAATATACGTTGCGTTTACAACCAATAAACAACTTTGGGCCAACGTTGGGAAATATACGTTGCGTTTACAACCAATAAACAACTTTGGGCCAACGTTGAAAAATAGACGTTGTGTTTGCAACCAATAAACAACATTGGGCCAACGTTGGAAAATACACGTCGCGTTTACAACCAATAAACAACGTTGGGAAATATACGTTGCGTTTACAACCAATAAACAACGTTGGGCAAACGTTGGGAAATATACGTTGCGTTTACAACCAATAAACAACTTTGGGCCAACGTTGGGAAATATACGTTGTGTTTACAACCAATAAACAACTTTGGGCCAACGTTGGGAAATATACGTTGCGTTTACAACCAATAAACAACTTTGGGCCAACGTTGGAAAATAGACGTGTTTGGAACCAATAAACAACGTTGGGAAATATACGTCGCGTTTACAACCAATAAACAACGTTGGGAAATATACGTTGCGTTTACAACCAATAAACAACGTTGGGAAATATACGTTGCGTTTACAACCAATAAACAACGTTGGGAAATATACGTTGCGTTTACAACCAATAAACAACGTTGGGCAAACGTTGGAAAATAGACGTGTTTGGAACCAATAAACAACGTTGGGAAATATACGTTGCGTTTACAACCAATAAACAACGTTGGGAAATATACGTTGCGTTTACAACCAATAAACAACGTTGGGCAAACGTTGGAAAATAGACGTGTTTACAACCAATAAACAACGTTGGGCCAACGTTGGGAAATAGACGCGTTTACCCAACGTTGGAAAATAGACATTGCGTTTACAACCAATAAACAACGCTGCGGCAACGTTGGAAAATAGACGTCGCGTTTACAACCAAAAACAACGTTGGGCCTACGTTGGGCCAACGTTGGGAAATAGACGCGTTTGCAACCAATAAACAACTTCACCCTGACGCCAACAATGCGTTTGCGACCAATCGACCAGATTCCAACGTTAGCCCCAAATTGTTGTATTAGCTGGGTCTTAAGCTTTAAAGTTGTTTCTCGAGGCACGAAGTATGAAACAGATGATTGACTGGACACGAGTTTTTTGTTTTGTTTGTTTGTTTGTATACAAGACCGAGGCTCGTGAAAGAGCTAACATTAATCACACAAAAAGTCAAACCGACACAAACCGACACATAAAACACAAAATAAGGGGAGCGGTAGACAAGATGGGAGAGAGGGGGAAGGACACAAACACAACATTTGAGAGCAAGGGCATCGAGAGAACTGTGGGAGGGAGAGGGCTTGGGGGGAGGTGGGAGAGGTAAAAAAAACATATGGACACTGACTGCAAGGACTTCCAGGAAAGAAGTTGGAATTTCGAAAAAGTGTATCTGGGGTGAAATAGCGGGGGTAGAAAAGATCAAGGTTTTGGATGGGGAAAGAGAAGAGATGGTGGTGAACAGCTGTTTTATAGACCTGGAGGGTGGAGTGGGATTGAAGAGAGTGAGGGAGTTTGTTCCAGAGGCGGGAGAAAAGGGGAATTGAAGGAGTGAAGGTGAGCAGAGAGCCTAGATTTTTGCAGTTTAACCATAAGAGGGTTGCAGGCAGATCTTGTGCGACCTGTAGGAATATTTGGGGGACAGAGCACAGAGAGAGCTTGGGGAGCAAGGCCGGAGAGGAGTCGGTAGAAGACGGAAAGACCACCAACCTGCCTGCGGTGAGTGAGTGAAAGGCCCTTGGAGTTAGCTTCATCGCGGGAGATTCCAATGATTCTGAAAGCTTTGGTTTCAATAGCGTGAAGCCGAGCTAGGTGTGAGGCAGGAGCACCAGCCCAGAGGGGAGAGCAGTATTCCATTGAGCTGCGGATGAAAGCCTTGTATGTGGTGAGGAGCTCAGGTGTCCCAAGGAAAGACTTCGCACGACGGAGGATGCCCAGTCGGCGACTGGCTTTGGAGGCCAGCTTGTTTTCCCTAGAAAGGTCATGGCAGATAGTGAGACCCAAAAGCTTGAGCGACAGAACTTCTTGGAGAGGATCGTTGAGAAAGTAGATGGGAGGGATGTCCAGTCGGTCTTTTCGGAGAAACAGTAAGAGTGTGTGATTTGTTAGCATTGAAAGACATGTTCCACTTGTTTGACCAGTCTGTGATTTTGTCCAGGTCTGCAGAGAGTGAGGAGGCTGCAGACTGCCGATCTGAGGGATGACGTATGGAGCGGCAGAGAGTGGAGTCATCAGCAAAGAGATGGAGAGGATTTTCCAGAGAGTCGGAGAGATCGTTGATGAAGACCAGAAAAAGCACAAGGCCAAGAACACTGCCTGCCAGAACAGGCAGGGGCGATGAGAGAAATCCATTCAGGGCCGTACGTTGACTACGACCAGAGAGGAAGTCCGCAAGCCAAGCGTGGAGATTTCCATGGATACCATAGGAGGAGAGTTTGGTGAGCAGAGCTGGTTGCCAGACCTGTACGTCACTGGTGCCAGTGGTTTTTTGGGGGAGACCTCTGTCACATAATTCTGTGACGAAGTCATCGGACACTTTCTCTTGTGGAAACCTTCCTGTATCACGTGATGTTACAGATGGCACTGAGAAACTGTATTCAGAGAAGGTACAAACGTATCTGCCAACGACTCCTCACGGTAATGGACCTGAACATGCTGTTTCATGTCACACTATCCTGAAGGGCCCCAAACAGTCTAGCTACACGAGAGAAGCCATCAACAGTCACATCACACTCAACACAAATGCACATCACACTCAACAGTTATGGGAGGCACACTTTGATGATCCACAACCGGCAGTGGCGAAATTTTTACAGACGAAAGAGCGCCATTTTCTTTGCCGATGACAGCACCTTTTAACGATTATTCAGATAATTATTCGTCTCTGTGTTGATCGTTGTTGGTTCTCAGGAATCCTTTAATAAATATTTTTTGTTCAAATCACCACTTTTCTTCACTCTTGTCGCCCAGTGAATCTACTATGAATGGATGAGGTGTGTGTGTGTGTGTGTGTGTGTGTGTGTGCGTAAGGCATCCTTATTGTGTCAATTAATTACATATGTCTATTAATTCATTACGTACAATGTACTATTGAAATGTATCTCCTCTTTAAAATGCTGAGACCCCTTTGACCTTTTAAGACCCTTTTAGACACCTAAGATCCTGAAGACCTCAAAGACCCCTAAAGACCCACAGGACCCAAAAGACCCAGAAGAACCAAAAGTCCCCAAGAACCCATAAGACCAAGGTGACCCAAAAGGCCCTGAAGACCCAGAAGACCCAAAAGACTCTGAAGACCCAAAAGACTCTGAAGACCCAAAAGACTCAAAAATCCCCTAGCACCCAAAAGACTCCGAGGACCTAAAAGACCCCCGACTCCGGCAGGCAGGCTCTCTAAATTTGAAAAGACAAAAGATAAATGATAAGACAAAGATCAATCAATCAAAGAAATGATCAATTTGAAAAGACAAATGAAAATTTGGTCCAATGGATCTTCAGCAAACTGGGGGCCAAATTTGGCTCTCTAGATTGCTTAAACAAATGCTCTGTGATAGGAGGCCGCACTCAAAACACCGACATCGCCCGAAGGTGTGCAGCAGAAGCGCTTTCTTTGTATAGCCCCATATTTTACATGCAGTGTGTGTGTGGCTTTCTTTATGAAACAAAACAAGTGAATCCTCTTGGATTGCGCTGAGGTTCGGGCATGGAATTTCTAGGAGGAAGTATAATTTGTATGCAATGAAAGTACATGTAATATGGGATCGAGTAAGATCGAGTAAGCTTCACCAGTGCGCGTGCGCGAATTTACGTCACGTCGGCAGCGAGAAGGCGTTCCCCAACACGAACCAATCAGGAACTGCCACGCCCACTTATATGATCTCTGAATTCCTGTGACAGGAATTAGCGTTATACTGGCTGGAAGTCAATCGCTAAAGGCGCTTCCTCAGCGCCAATCACCAGTGCGCGTGCGCGAATTTACGTCACGTCGGCAGCGAGAAGGCGTTCCCCAACACGAACCAATCAGGAACTGCCACGCCCACTTATATGATCTCTGAATTCCTGTGACAGGAATTAGCGTTACACTGGCTGGAAGTCAATCGCTAAAGGCGCTTCCTCAGCGCCAATCACCAGTGCGCGTGCGCGAATTTACGTCACGTCGGCAGCGAGAAGGCGTTCCCCAACACGAACCAATCAGGAACTGCCACGCCCACTTATATGATCTCTGAATTCCTGTGACAGGAATTAGCGTTACACTGGCTGGAAGTCAATCGCTAAAGGCGCTTCCTCAGCGCCAATAAAAAAGGTACGGATAATGAAGTTTTAAATATTTAGCATTTAATTTACTCACCAGATACTCTATTGTGTTTTTTGTGCCTCAAAGGTACGAGAGCAAAAGGAAATGAAAGTAATCTTGTTGCAAGGCAGTAGAGGACCCATGGAGTCAATATCAAAGAGTGATGCGATGGTGTTCATCCTGGAAGGAAGGAGAAAAGTTATTTATGATTAAAAAATAAATAAACTTAACTTGAAGAAACACTTGGACAGTGGCTCTGGCCTCCGGGAACATCATATTGGACAATGCATCATTTAGAGAGAGGTTTTAAAATTGGACAGCAATGCGACATCCGGTAACAAAACGCTCAAAACAAATTACCCTTTAAATTCGTAATATCTGCTGCTTGATGTCTGCTGCTTGCACACTTCCAATCTCAACACTTGTCAATTGCTTTTACCAGCTTGTCTGCCGCGGTGCATCATGGGTGAAGATTATTTTTCATGAAAACACGTTTCAAAACGACCGACGTCACAAGGTGATGAAGGCACAGGTAAAGGTCATTTGGCCCAGCATGCCTGCGCCATATTCCAGCCGCAGATCTCCCAAGGCTCAAGGCCCTAAGATCTTAACCCAGCCACCTTAACCGTTAAGCCAACACTGGGCTGAAACACACACTAATCACAGGTAAACAGGCTGATGCAATAACCAGGAGGTTGTGCACACAAACCTTATACAGATACCAAGGATTTCGCAACTTATTAGCCCCCGTTGGACTTAGTCTGAAATGGATTATGGATTAGGTCTCATCCGTCCGTGCGTCCGTGCATCAACAGCGTGCATCAACATATCTCGGACATGTACGGACTGATTTTGTTCAAACTTGGCACAAACACAATACATGATGGTATACATATGCACATCATTTTGTTTCACAACGATGGCGATATTATTTGTAAAAAGATGATGTTGAATACATCATCAACCGTTTCTTGGACATGCATTTACAGATCTTGCTCAAACTTGGCACACATATAATGAATGATGGCTTCCATGTGCACGTTATTGTTTTTCGAGATCAGATCCAAGATGGCCGACTGGTGGCCATTTCATTACTTAAATGTGGACCCAATCATTTATCGGACATGCATGGACCGATTCTGTTCAAACTTGGCACAAGCACAGTACATGATGGCATACATGTGCATCTTACTTTATTTTGCGATCTGGTCAAAGATGGCCGACTGGTACATTGGCGGCCATTTAAGTTGTAAAAAAAAATCGATATTGAACACGACCTCAATCGCTTCTCAGACATGCATTTACCGATCTTGCTCAAACTTGGGACACATAGAATGAATGACGGCTTACATATGCAAGTTGTTGTCTTTCCGAGATCAGATCCAAGGTGACCGACTGGTGGCCATTTTGTTACTTTAACATGTTCCCAATAATTTCTCAGACATGCATGGTCCGATTTTCTTCAAACATACTACTCTCAATACATGAGACTATACAAATGCAGAAGATTTTGTTTTGTGGTCCGACCAAAGATGTCCAACCTGCGGCCATTGCAGTTCATTGTTTTGCAATATGATCAAAGATGGCCGAATGGTGGCCATTTTGTACACCATTCCTTTCCCATTCCATCTCCAGGCGCTCCATGACGTCATCGCCGAGCACCAAAGGGGGCCCTGAAATGATGCACACTGAAAGGGAGGAGCCAGTTTTCACTCCGGTTTCTTTTTTTATTTCTTGTTTTCTTGTGTGTTTGTCTGGGCGATATCTCAGCCATACTTTAAGCAAGAAAGCTGAAATTTGGGCACAATAGTGAGCAAGTGCTTGGGCAAAACGATATTTTTTGTTTTTTTGATGAATCAATTAGTTGATCAATTACACAATTATCATCTATTATATTCATCACTTATTTATTTTCTTTCTCTTCTAGGCATTATCTCAGGCACCTTTTGAGCTCGGAAGCTGATATTTGGACATGACAATGACCAAGTGATTTGGCTATAAAGGATATTTTTACTTTATTGTTTAATCAATTAATCAATTAATTATTTATTGATTAATCAATGAATCATTTTATTTTTGAATGATTAATTAATTAATTACTTTTCAAAAAGTTAAAGCTTCAGATGAAACACTGCTGGTTTAGGTATGCTATTCTCCAATTAATGAAGAAATTAATTATTTTACGATTATTATTTATTTATTTAATTACACAATTAATGAATCAATTATTGTACATCTCTCCCTTCCAATACTACAGCCTGGTGTCGGCTTAGCGGTTAGGGTGCAGCTGCGGATCCTAGGATCCTGGGTTCGAATCCCGGTCGATTGCTGAATTAATGGCAGGGGGGGATAACTCGGCCTGTCATCCTTCCAAGGTCGGCAGTTCACTGGTATTGTGACAATAACCCCTGTGCTTTACAAGGGGCGACCAACAGGGTTGGCGGCAGGAAGGGCATCTGGCTGTAAAACATTGCTTCAAAAAGGGGACCACGGTGCCCAAAAAAGGTGGGAAAAATGGCCTCTAAAGGTGGTTCTACTTCTCCCTTCCAATGCTTTCTCTATGTGCTGCATGGACGGCAATCCACTTGAATAACAGGGCTTATAGTTGACCGGGGCAGCTCCAGCAGGGCAGAAATTTGATGAACTGACTTGTTGGAAAGGTGACGGTACCATGTTGAAAGTCACTGAGCTCTTCAGGACGGCCCATTCTACTGCTAATGTTTGTCTATGTAGATTGCATGGCTGTGCGCTTGATTATATATACCTGTCAGCAATAGGTGTGGCTGAAACAGCTAAATCCACTAATTAGAAGTGGTGTCCGCATACTTTTGTTCATGTAGTGTATAAAATAACCACGGGGGCTGTGACAATTTTACGTCTTCTTCTCCTTGCTGCTTTTAATGTTTCAGCTCAGCCTTACATGCTTTCTATGCACATATATTTATTTTTATTATGGATTTTGTACATGAGCATAAATCATACATTTTACTTGCGGTGCTAAAGCTCAATTCAGCGTTGCCGCTTAACAAAAACAACCGAGGTTAGTTCAAGGGTAAGAGGAAGTGCGGCGAACGGCAAAGGAGAAATTGAACCAGATGATGGAAATTCTTGCAAAAACCCCAAGACTGACTGATTTTTCTTAGACTCAACTTAGCAGATCAGCAGATGAGCCATGATGTATGATCCTGATCAGTCACCTGATCCCAATCATGAATCTCACAAAGTGGTTGAAGGGAAAGATGGTTGTGAGCCCAAGGCTGCTGATATAGCTGAGGATAGTGAATCGGTCTTGAACGGCCATTGATTGCAAAGAGAAGGTGAAGGCCCAATCGATAGATTCTGGTCTTCTTGATATTTTACATCCCAAACTTCAAACCATGGAGGAATCTTGCATTGACTATTGGTCAAACTTGGGCCCTGAAATGGGCAGAATAAAGCACCTACTGGGAAATCATCTGAATCAAAACGGTTTTACCCACCGACCCCAAATAAGCCCAAGGGGCACTAAAGATTTTTCCCAAACAAATATGGTTTATCCTTTTCCGTAAAATGCAGAAAGTCACAAACGAAATTGGCTTCTGTACAATCCATCCAATGGTTTTGGATGTTGCTTTTATTGCACTTTGATATATCATCAATCATCATGCACTGACATGTTTCTGTTCACTTCACTCCATTTCAGGAAAATATCGTCCGGACTCATGGACATTGTGGTTTGAGCATCCCCTCTGAGTCTGGAAGCTCGGAGTTCGATTCCGACCCCGAGTGAATCAAACTAAAGACGTTTTTATCTCTGCTACCGGAGGTGGACGGAGGTTATGTTTTCATCCATGTCTGTCTGTCTGTCTATGTCTGTCATTCAGACGAAATTTGGTGGCGAGGTTGGGTATGTGCCAAGGGCTAATTGATTCCATTTTGGTGAAGATCCAGTTCCGGATCCGGTTCAGAGAATTTTTAAGTGATTCTTCACCATTGAGAGATAGTGCAAAAAAAGATATAGAGCATGACATCTCAAAAAGTTTTGCACGAGTTATGACAAAACTTGGTGGATGAGTTGGTAAGGAGACAAGAACAAGCCGATTCGATTTTGGTTCAGGTCCGGATCCAGATCTGGCCAATCAGTGGGATATAAAACGTAACCTGTTCAGCCTCGTGGAGGTATGCGCTCTACCGAGTTCCGATCTAGTTGGTAAATGTAATGTGCTGCTTCCTTGCATGGTCCTCAGCATTCAGAGTATAGAGCAGGACAAACCCTGTGGATTCTGCTCATGTTCTGAGCTGCTAAAACTGATCTGCTCGTATTCTTTCAACTTTCCTTTTGAATGAATCTCTACCCTGGTTTTATTTATTATTATTCTTTAATTCTAAATACTTTACATTTAAATTATTCCCCAAGGCTAATTCCACGATTAATTTGTAATTGGTCACTGGCCTTGACACCAACAGAAAAGACGCGAGGCATCAAAAAACTCCATATATCAAACAAATACTTTCAAATGGAACTCCTCGCCGCCATTAAAGTATTTCCTGTAAATTGCATCCGATGTGCTAACAAATGTGAATTATTGCTCCCAGCTTTCCGGCTTGATGACAGAAGAGGCCATTTGTATTTTTCCGCCTGCATCCATACACCAATTGGAATGGTGTGCGGGCACAGACAACTTGCTAGTCATTCCATATATTCGAGAATACAATTGTTTTTTCAGATTCTGATGCTTCAAATGTGCTGTATAAGTGATAAAATTTAATCGATTCTTCCTTGTCACACACACAACCTGTCCAACAAGTTTCGTTCAAATCCATCCATAACTTTTTGAGATATCCTGCTATGTATATATATATATATATATATATATATATATATATATATATATATATATATATATATATATATATATATATATATATATATATATATACAGAATTCGCATTTAATATGGAATATTTTTTTGTGGGGATGAAATTACTTTTCAAGATGTCTTAGAACCAAAAGTACATTGGAATTATGTTGAAACTATTCTAGATTTTGTTAATGTGACCTTTAGAAGAAACAAAAACCACATTTGACATTTCGAAACAAATAAATTGATCCTTGAAAGTGATGTAAACTGATATCGAACTCAATTCATGGACAGTACTGTGTTAAACTTCTGTACGTTTTCCAGAAGTATCTCTTTATTTTGCACATCAGCCAAAAATTTTTTTTAACAAAAACAAAAGTTAAATTACGACTGGGATTACGGACAGTAAAATTACAGTTCAGTACTTCGTGTAACCCCCACGAGCATTCAGGAGAGCACGTACACGTTGAGGCATGCTGTTCACGAGATTTGCCAAGGTTTGGACAGGAATCGCTTGCCATGCAGTGACAATAGCCTGCTGCAATTCACGCACAGAGGTCGGCTGCTGGTCCAAGTGGTCGATTTGACGCGTTAATTCTGCCCACAAGTTCTCTATCGGATTCATCTCCGGGGACATGGCAGGCCACTCCATATGCTCTACACCACGGTCAGCAAGAAAGTGTTGGATCATGCGAGCACGATGAGGCCGTGCATTGTCATCTTGGAAGACAAAGTTTCCTCGAAATGCTGCACGAGCAAATGGAAGCAATGTTTCTTCCAGAATGGCCCTGTACTTGAACTGGTTCAGGTTTCCATTCAGAACAACCAGGTCAGTTTTGCCCCCTGCATGAAAAGCAGCCCAAACCGTCACCCCACCACCTCCAGCTTGGACTCTTGGCACTATTCAATCTTTGTTGTAGGCTTCATGCATTTGTCTGCGCACTCGGACGCAGCCATCTTGACGATAGACCAGAAATCTAGACTTGTCACTGAAGATCACGTGATTCCAGTGTCCTGGCTGCCATTGACGGTGCTCTCTGGCCCAATGCAATCGGCGCTGGCGGTGTTGTCTGGTCAGGCGTGGCTTTCTCAGGGGACGCCTGGCACGATAGCCTGCTTGAACCAGTCGTTGGTTGACTAGCCTTTTGGATACAGGCACATTTGTCAGTTGCTGCCACTCAGCCCTATGCCGATTAGCTGACTTGGTACGGCCATTGCGGACTAACCGGTGCAGCTGGCGATCATCCCTCCTTGTGGTTCTGCAGGGACGTCCTGGCCTCGGGATTAGAGGAGTATGGACACCCCTCTGAGCATTTTGTTTCAGGATCTTTGACACCTGACCTTGAGTGATGCCATACTGCCGAGCAATAGCACGCTGTTTCATGCCGTAATTTCGTAAAGCCACCACTCCATGACAAACAGCATTGTCGAGTTGACGGACCATCTCCAGAGGAAGCGGCAATAACTTTTGGAGACGTGCAGCAGTTGTTTTCCACTAATACAGAATGCAACAACCCTTGTATACCCGACTGTGAAGCCAATCATCAAATGCACCTGTCCGTACATTTTGCCACGCCACCTGTGATATAATCCTGTTGTTGACTTCTTGCTGCGACAGACAATCAGTGACATGGTTATTTTAACAAATAAATCACCAAAGTGTAAAAGAAACTCACCAGATTGATATACTGAGTTAAGAAAGTAAACCCAAGTCAAGAAAAAAAAAAAATTCCATATTAAATGCCAAGTCTGTGTATATATATATATATATATATATATATATATATATATATATATATATATATATATATATATATATATATATATATATATATACATACATACACACACACACACACACATATGGTAATGTTATCAATATGTTGACGCTCTAGGCGGTCACCATGTCCTCAGAACGTGGCAATAAAGCTGCTATCCATCTTTCCAGTCGATCTATTTTTGTTGTACGCTGTAAGTTCAAACCACTCGTGCTTGACGGGATTTAATTCATTAATCATCAGCTTTCGATGTCGATGTATTCTACTTTTCAGAACATGTCCAGAGTAACAATGACGTTAACTTCATCGAACATGAGGCAGAAGGTGAAAGAGTGAAAAGGTCGTTCTTTGTAAGCCAGATCATAATTTCCCATGGCAGCCTGTCAGGTAAACACCACTTTTACATTAATGTAATTGACTTGATTCTTGGAATGGAGTACAGCTCGACATAATGCACCCAACTAAATTACATATTCAAGTTGAATGACATAAATCTGGAATGTGTTGTATGAGTGATAAATTTCATTACATCCTACAGGGGATGAGTGCCCCTCACCTGGCCCCCTTCTCCCCAAAGCTTAAGCAAGCCTTACCTGTACAAATATGGCCGACTGGTACATTGGCGGCCATCTTTGTCTTGATGGCGGCCATGATGGTACATCTGCCACATGTTGGACGTGTTCAAATATATTCATTTGGATCCTGATACGTTTCCCTATAAATTGACGTGCCCGGGTTCATTATCAAGCTAAACATTTATAAAGTCCACAGGTATACATAATAACAATAATATATGGTAGTACCACATACTGGCAGGTGCTGCATTCCAGAGCACGCATTCTCATTCTCTCCGCTACCGAATGTGGATGGAAGTTACGTTTTCACCCTTGTATATTTGTCTGTATCCTTCATTTGCCAAATTCTTTCCCGGATTTGAACCATTACCCGAGTCCCTAATTTACTTCATGTATTACGCACCCCCTTTTTGCAATGGCACAATCCACAACTCCCCCCATTTTTGTAATGGTACAACCCTAACTTTGAATTCGGTAAAGGGTGCTAACTTCACTGACTGATATTTCAAAAATTTGTGAACGGATTATGGCAAAACTTCGTCGACAGGTTGAGTAAGTGACAGTGAAGATTTGATGCGATTTTGGTTCAGGTCCGAATCCAGATCCGACCTATCAGTGGATACAAAACGTAAACTGTTCATCCTGTCGGAGGTTTGCCCTCTACCGAGTGCCATTCCAGTTATATTTGTTTCCTCGTGTGAATGAATGAAAAACCATTTACATATACGTTTCTCTTTCAGCAATTGCCACATATGTAGCTATCTATTTATTACATACACACATGGGTGCTGGTTAAATTTAGAAAAATTAAACTGAAAAAAGGGAAGAGTAGTGCAGATGATAACTGAATTTCTTCTTCCTGTCTGACAACCAGCCTTACTGGAGGAGGTAAGCTGTTGTGCAGCATGATCAGCAAGAAAATGGCTATTACTAAAAGAAGGTAAATTTGTGTCTGTTTAATCACAAGGATTCCTGTTTTAAAATCCACTCTCTCCGGGATTGAGGAAGAAAACGCAGAAATGGGAGCTTCATCTGGCGGTTCCAATGGTAACACTTTTTTTTTTAATGTTGGAGGCTCCACGCACGGACTAATTATTAATACGGATATGATATGGACTAATAACTACCTACAATGGCACTGAGTAGAGAGCATACCTCCACCTGGTTGGCCATATCACTCAATTGGGAAGAATCACTTTAAAAATTCTGCTACCTGGACCCGGATTCAGAACTTTACCAACAATTGAATAGATTCTTCCTTGTCACACACCCAACCTGTCCACCAAGTTTTGTTCAAATACGTCCATAACTTTTTGAGATATCCTGCCATGTATCGTTTTTGGCCCAATCTCCCAATGTTGAAGAATCGCTGAAAAAATTCTAGTAGCCGGATCCGAATCCTGATCTTCACCAAAATCTAATCATTTCATCCTTGTCACATACGCTACATGTCTGTCAAATTTCGTCCGAATCCGTCCACAACTTTGACATTTTGTTCACAAACGGACAGACAAACGGACTTCCTGCTATATATCGAATGTGACAAACAGACAGACAGGGGTGAAAACATAACCTCCATCCACCTTTGGTGGCGGAAGTAATTATTAATTTATTATCTTAGCATCGTATCTATTATAATCTATCATATTATCTTAGTACGATATCTATTAAAATAGCATGGACTAATAACTAATTATTTATTATCTTATAACAACAGGAACCCTTTTGAAGGATATGTGGAGAACATACCAAATTATGTACAATAATACTTCTCAGACCATGAGAAATATATATATATATATATATATATATATATATATATATATATATATATATATATATATATATATATATATATATATATATATATATATATATACATATCCACAGAAGGGGCACACAAACAATTGTAACGGCACTTGATAGAGAGCATACCTCTGCCAGGATGAAGAGTTTACATTTCTTATCCCACAGATAGGCCGGATCTGCATCTGGACATTCACCAAATAGAACTGGCTTGTTCTCGTCACCGAGCCAACTCGTCCACCAACTTTTGCCATAAACCGTCCACAACGTTTTCAAACAATGTGCTATCTATCCTTTTTGGTCATATTGATCTCTCAATGGCGAAGAATCATGAAAATAAAATTCTCGTACCTGGATCTGGATCCGGATCTTCACCAAAATGGAATCGATTCGTCCTTGTTACCCACCCAACCTCTCCACCAAATTTCGTATAAAGCCGTCTATAACTTTTTGAGATATCCTCCTCAAAGTCAGAATATTCTCACAATTTTGAGATATCCTCACCCAGAAGTTCATCTTTCAGCACCAAAATCGAATCATTTCGTCTTTGTCTTGGGAAACTTGGGAAACCACACAACCTCTCCACCAAATTTCGTCTGAATCCATCCACAACATTTTGAGATATCTTGTTCACAAACAAACAGACAGACAGACAGAAAAACAGACAGAAGTGAAAAAATTACCTGCATCCTCCACCTTTGGTGACATAAGGAAAACAGAAAAGTACAGGACAGTCTGTCATTTCATATACCAGTCAAATACCACACTTACACACATACACTTATCTTATTTTAAAACAAACAAAAGTACTGTAACAACCTCATTATATTTTAGTAAAATATTTATTTTATTCTGATTCTGATGTTCCATACTCTGTTACAGGTTGTCGGTGTCACTGAAACAATTTCTTGGCAAGAATTATATTGGGTGGTTTGCCATTGCCTTCCCAGCAGTTGGTCGGGCAGGAATTTTGAATTTGTTCAGAATAGCTCGCCTACACTTCGTGAAGGACACCATGGAGATCTTGAAGCTCCACTAGCTAATGCTGACGGATGTAACGTCCAGTGTAACATCCATCCGAGGGGACGGTACACACACTGATGAATCACTCAGCCGGTGAAACATCTGGATGACAGTTTACAGCTGGCTCGATATTCCATCCCAGGCTAGACTGCTTGGAGGCCATTATACGTACCTCCAAGGCACCCTGCCAGCCCATTAAAGGTTTCATTAGGTAAGCTCTACATTGAATACCTATTGCTTTTCTGAGAATTTATTATTATTCTTCCGCCTGATTTTTCACCGCCGATTTTTTTTGAAATTAACGTTCTCAGCAACTGCTGGTCCGATTGAGAAAAAAATTTCACCATGTGATTGGCTAGACATGTAGAACTTTTTACTGCTAATTATGACGTCATAGGTCACGTGGTATTGGCGCCATATTGGAAAACACCTTCAACTTTGCCCCTCTATATCTCCAAAACGGCGCAATGGAAAAAATTGAGTCATGGCTCATGCTAAGAAACTCTGCAATGGGACTAAAAAACATGTTTATTTCGGTCTTAGGATATTAAAAGTGCTAACGTTACAAGGTGATAATTCGACATATAGATCCCTTGCTCCCACGAATATGATTTTTTTTTACATGACCGTAGTGAAAAAATTAAAAATGCAAAACATTTTGACGTCATACGTCACACGGTTCGGCCGCCATATTGTTTTTCGTGAAAAACGCTAAAAAAAACCTTTTTCTCTGCAATGGCTCAACAGATCGAGCCCAATAATTGTATGCAAAATCGCATGCCCATGACGAACAAAAAGTTCCCACATGGTGATGTCATACGTGACATCGTTTATGAGTTATGACGTTTTTAAGCATAGACCTGAAATCCTATCTCCTCCCTAAATTTTGAAGATATCAGGTGGAAACTTTACACAAATGTTCTCCATGTGGGGAAGTTAAAACGTTACTTGGGAAGTTTTGATACGTCACATGGTTTGGCCACAATGAATAATTGAACAAAATTTTTAAAAGCTTCTATCTCTTGAATCGCTGCATTTATCGACTTGAAATTTGAATGCAATGTAGCTCTCATCAAGGGGAATAAGTGTTTAAAATTTTAACATGATTGTTTGTACGGTGTGGTAGCTAGAAGTCGTCATTGTTGAAAGAAGAAGAAACACAACACTTTTTCTTCACAGGCCATCTAACTGATTGTGGCACTGACATTTTTCGGATTTATTTCCTTTAAAAATAATTTTCTCTGCAATAGTTTGACTTTCCTGTCAATTTGTCGTTCGCTGCAATGACTCCGATTGACAGGAAATTTTCACCAAAGGAGCGTTTTGGCATCTCATCTGTCGGCATTAGTTGATGGACATTAAGCTGGCCGTCCTGCCAGTCGGCATTCGTTGATTGACGTTAAGCTGGCCGTCCCAGCTGTCGGCATTAGTTGATTGAGGTTAAGCTGGCCGTCCAATCTGTCAGCATTAGCTGATAGACGTTAAGCTGGCCGTCCATTGTCGGCATTAGTTGATGGACGTTAAGCTGGCCGTCGATTCTGTCGGCATTAGTTGGACGTTAAGCTTGCCGTCCCATCTGTCGGCATTAGTTGATGGACGTTAAAGCTGGCCGTCCTGTCTGTCGGCGTTAGTTGGTGGACGTTAAGCTGGCCGTCTCTTCTGTCAGCATTAGTTTCATCAGGATGAAATTTCTTGAGCATCATCCAGCGATAAATTGATGGAGAAAAAATAATAATGTGAAAGCGGGGTTGTATGAAAGCGGGAAGGCGGAGGAAACCGGTCATCATGCCAGCAGTTATAAAGTGGCAGTTCTAGTTATGTTTGTTTTTGAAGTGTACTCATACATTGTGCCACAAAACAGGGTCTGTTAGTTCCAAAACGTTGTTGAAAAAGATGGATGGGTGCTTTTGGTGTCGTTTCTGTAATTGTCATTTTAATTTCCCAATTGGGCAATCATCATCAACAACAACAACAACAACAACAACAACAACAACAATGGCCGAATCAATGCTATGGTGTTGTTGTATGTGTACACAGATATTGAGTTCGACACTGAGAGGGTAGTGCACATGTATGCAAAAATTCTCAAGAATTCTGTTATTAATGAATCCTCTGTCTGAGGATTTCATCAGACAATCGCAATGACATCACACGTTGATCAACTTTATTGTCCTAATTATCGTTGCAGTTTACATAGAAACAATTGATTTGTTTTGATCATTGCATAATTTGTTTCATTATACAGTGCCCTCAGAAAGTATTCACACCCCTTGAATTTTACCACATTTTGTTGTTACAGCCTGAACTTAAAATGTATTAAATTGAGATATTTTTGTCACCGATCTACACAAAATACCCCATAATGTCAAAGTGAAATATTGATTTTTGATTTTTTTTTTACAAATCTATTGAAGATGAAATACAGAAATATGTAATTTACAGTATTCCGACCCCTGAGTTAATACTTCGTAGAAGCACCTTTCACAGTGATTGCAGCTTTGAGTCTTCTTCGGTATGTCTGTATCAGCTTTGTACATCTGGATTTGGAGAGTTTCCCCCATTCTTCCTTGAAGATTTGCTCAAGCTCTGTCAAGTTGGATGGAGGGTGTCGGTGACCACCAATCTTTAAGTCTTTCCACAGATTATATCAATGGTATTCAAGTCTGGGCTTTGGGTGGGCTACTCAAGGGCTTTCACATTCTTGTTCTGAAACAATTCCAGTGTTGCTTTGGCTGTATGCTTGTGGTCATTTTCCTGTGTTCGAACATAAATCTTCACCACAGTATAAGGTCTGTTGCACTCAGAAGCAGGTTCTCCTCAAGTATTTGCCTATATTTTGCTGCACTCATTATTCCCGATATTCTTACAAGTCTCCCAGTACGTGCCACTGAAAAACATCCCCGTAGCATGATGGTGCCACCACTATGCTTCATGGTAGGGATGGTGGTAGATGGGTGATGAGCTGTGCTCGATTTCTGCCAGACATAGTGCTTTTCATTCAGGCCAAAGAGTTGAATTTTCATCTCGTCAGACCAGAGAATCGTTGCCTCCTGCTCTGAGTCTTTCATGTGCCTTTTTGCAAACTCCAGGCGTGCTGTCATGTGCCTTTTTCTCAGGAGTGGCTTCCGTCTGGCTACTCTCCAATAAAGCCTAGATTTGTGAAGTTCTGCAACGACCATTGTCATTCTGGAAGGTTCTCCCATTTCAGCCAAGGAACTCTGTAGTTCTGTCAGAGTGGTCATTGAGTTCTTGGTCACCTCCCTGACCAATGTCCTTCTTACCAGTTTGCTTAGTTTAGTTGTACAGCCAGCTCTAGGAAAAGTCTGGGTAGTTCCATTTCATTGTGCTCTTGGGAACTTTCGGCATTCTCGATATACCCTTCCCCAAATCTATACCAACACACAATTATATCTCCGAATTCTACGGACAGTTCCTTGGACTTCATGGTAAAGTTTCTGCTCTGACATGTACTGTCAACTGTGGGACCTTATATAAGAAAGGTGTATTTCTTTCTAAATTATGTCGTCATTGAATTGGCCACAGGTGGACTTCAATCAAGTTGTAGAGACATCTTAACAATGATCAAAGGAAATTGGATGCACATGAGCTCAATTTGGAGAATCATAGCAAAGGGATTGAATACTTATTGACTCACGACATTTCAGTTTTTAATTATTTTGTTTAAAAATCCTAATTAAAAACAATCCGCTTTCACATTATGGGGTATTATGTGCAGATCAGTGACAAAAACCATCAAAAGTCCTTCAGCACCTCACCGAACATGAGACGACCAGACTTTCATGTTGAAAAAAATGAATATAGTGTCTGGAGATAAATGGGAAGAATCTGCATTTGCAGAAGGATCTTATCTCAAACTGTATCATGTGTTGAATAAGAACTAACGCTTTGATACAGTTCACACCAGAGCAGTGTGAGGCTTGTGCCATCAACAGAGATCTGGGAATGACTTCCCTGATTTATGTTCGAAGGGACATGCAAAGCATTTTGTTTGTGCTCAAATTATGTTCATTGAGATTTGCCAGACAAGCCCAGCTGCATATCCTAGGTCGAGTCTCATTGCCATGCCTGTGGTGGAGATTTCGTGGCCCCATGTGAATGCAAAAGATTCTTGGCTATCCAGACCGGCTCTCATCCCTTCGCCCAGTGCACTGACTGGCTAACGAGGTTACATCTCTGCCCCCGCCCAGGACAGGAGGAACGAGACACGCTTGTGGCTTAAATCAAGGTCACTTCATGTTTGTTCAAAACTATTTTCACAGTGATAAAAATAATTACACCGTGGTATAAAAATATAGGATTACAATAGAACATGTGAAACCGCAAAAAAAAAAAGAAGATAAACACAGAGCGACAAGAACAAGCATTAAACTGCTCGTGATGAGTTATGTATTGTGACCTTATGTATGAGTGACCGCAAGGCTTGAATTCTGTACTTAATCATGGGAAGTTTCAGCTTCTCACATAGCATCAATCTTTAATATCCTTCATAAGGAAAGATCAGGAATCACAATGTTGGGAGCCATTTACCGATTCCAAACCTCGAACCAGACAACGGCCTGCCTTAAATCATAAGGAAGTTAGTTAGTTAGCATGCTTGCCAAGTCCTGTGAGCTCCTTCTCAGTTCTCACTCGTCCGGAGTGTATCCTTCTCAACCGTCCGTCTGGAGACTCGGCGAACACAGGACGCAGAATCTTAGCTTAACTCTGCCACAATGACTCGGCCCATCCACCCAGCTGGGCTACACCAGACACCTTTACCCGAACATATATACCATAGCACAAAAGTCCTATTACTGTTCATGAAACACATGCAGTGCTAAAGCCTTAACTACAGACTTCCATCCCCTCACCTAAAAACGTAACAGTTTTATGTTAAAGCATTTTCTTAAATGTAATAGTTGCAGATTTTACGTTTACATTTTTGAAACGCTATACAATGTCAGGTAGACTTTTTTTTTTTTTTTGTATACTGAATCGAGGCTGGTGAAAGAGCTAACATTTATTTCACAAACAAATCAACCAGACAAACAAAATATACAAAAAGAGGGAGCGGAAGACAAGATGGGGAGAGAAGGGGAAGCACACAACCACAACATTTGAGAGCAGGGAGAAGTGTGGGAGGGAGAGGGCTTGGGGGCAGGAGGCATGGGAAGGAGGGGTGGGGGGGGGGGGTGGGAGAAGTATAAAACACAAGGGGACTTACCTACCTTAATATATATTTGGCCTTTACAGTGGAAATTTTAAGAAAACCCCCTGGGAGTTTGGGGAGTGACTCCTGCACCCTTTGCCCCCCACCCCCTCCATCGGAGCCCCCATGATCTAAAATCGAAAAATCGAAGTCCGAGTGATTGTGTGGGCTACTGTCTCTTAACCACCTGCCAAGTTTCAGAATAATCAGCCGTGTGATAATGGAGGAGTAGCAAAAATAGCAAAAAGTTAATGGACGGACGGACGACTGGCCATCACGCCCATTATATAAGTTCATCTCTTCGATAAAATAGAGATCAGATTATCTGATAATGTAGATTTCGTACAGGTAAACGCAACAGAGATTTAAAACATGTGGTCATTTCTTGCATTAGATCCCCTCAGACATCGTTCCATTGGTCTATCAAAAGACAGACCCTAAACGTCCGCTTGCCTACACTACATAGGATGCTGTTTTCTCTGCACAAACCTGGTTCGCATCAAAATGCTCATTGAGTGTCAGCACAAGACAGGTGGAAACAGTAATGAGACAAACACCTCCATCACCTCAAGAGATTGAATGGAACAAGCTCTTCTTTAAACCACGAGCAACGGAATCCGCCCTATGGGGGTGGGGAGTCAGGGGGCTTCAATTGGGAGGCCCAAATGAAAAGGCAAAATATCAGAAATTGAAGGGTTTTATTTTTAACGATTTATATAAACATCTGTTAAATCATGACACACACAAATCATCAAAATCTAAACAGTATTTGTAGAATCTCACTAAAAGCCACATCACTGTTCATATCGGTAAATATTATTCCATTGTGTTTGTAAAAACTGGAAAACTGGAAAATTTGGAAAAGATTGGAAAAACAATATAGCGTATTTTACTCCAGGGGGTCCCAGGATTACCCACCCAAAATTTCGTTGCGATCGGTTCAGCCGTTTTTGCGGTACCTGGGAACAGACAGACAGACAGACATTTGGTGAATTATAGTAAGATGATCATTTCACCAAAGATATGCAGCAATATATTCCTTATTTGAAGAGGTGCTCGGTTCTGGTTAAGTTTCCATTGGGTCGTGACTATACCTGGAGATAAAATACGACTGTCACCTTCATCCTCTGCATCTGGAAATGTATGTTTTCAGATATCATAGCCCAGGTAAACCCCACGCTCGAATGATATTGAACGCCCAAGTCTTCATTTTACCGTCAAAATAAGTACAGTACCTTTATATAGAAGTACTGTGGCTCAAGTAGGCTAATCCTGAATGCTATCCCATGCCTTTCCTTTCAAAATAAATGTATCGAGGATTTTGTGGACGTCACTTGGTCTTGACCACAGATACATTTCAGCTATCTCTTCCAGAATACTCAGTGGAGTACTGCTCTCCACTATGGGCTGGTACACCAGCATCAGGTCCATCTCTCCTGGATTATGTAGCGTAGAAAGCTGTCAACATTATCGCGATGATGATGATGATCGAAGAACAGTGTCAGTTGCTCTTACATCGCAGGCCGCTCAGTGGTCTCTGTTTTCCACATTCTATTCTCCAACATTGCTCCCTCGGCTCTCTGTCCTCCGACCCTTCCCAGTAACTCCAGAATACACGCGTTCTTCCAGCAACTGTCCCCTGGTTGAATTTCCAAAATCCAAAATGACTCCACACCTCAACTCTTTTATTCCTCGCTTCTACCGTCTATGGAATCGCCTTCCAGAGGACGTTTTGTCTCACTCTTCCCTCCAGGTCTTCGTGCAGGCAGTGTACCGCCTCCTCGCATCATCCCCAATCCTGACCGATGATATTCATTAACCCATTAACCATTCCTAATCCAACATTCTTACTTTGTTGATTTCAGTATCAGTTTTCTCTCTCTTTCTCTCTGTCCTCTCCCTTTCCCGTTCGGTTATCCCCTTTGCCAGTTGTACCCAATTGTTGCCCTGCTACCCCACTGTCCATTTAACTTTGTTTTCCAAGCCCCTCGCTCTAATAGAAAAAAAAACCTCATTCAATAGTTTGAATGAAATAATTAAAGTTAGATGCATGGAAAATGGAGTTAACAACAATATGAGTCTGCAAAATGAGTGATGAAGACATCATTTCCTCAGCTAATACTTTTATGGTCACAGATAAGATTTTTGATGATTTTCAGTTTGCTGAAAATACAGGCATGACTAAGACTGTTATAGGCGCCTCCTCACAGAGAGACGTCCAAGACAGCAACCCTCATTACCCCCCAAGAAGGGATACAAAGCTCCGCGCAGCCATTCGCAGCAACTCAACTGGAGGAACTGATAATTGCCTGTGAAAATCTCACCTAGACGAAGGCATTCCACACCCTAAGACATTGCACTGCAGCAAAATTCTGGAACAGACAATGTGAAAAGCATTTCATGTTGCCGTTGCCATAGGCGATGGTGACTGTACCCTTGTGGAAGAGAGCACAGCATGTAGATCTTCCCCTCGAACAAACAAGACAGCAGCTAGGACATCACTATGACTTCCATTGTTGTAAAATAAGAAACCCTTGCAAATATTCATGCAGGAGCTATGGTATAAATTAAATTGTGGATTTAATTTCTTTAATCCATAGCAGATAGAGTCGGTGCTAAACTATTTATATTACTTACGAGCAAAAGTTCCCGGCGTTGCCAGGGATGTAGAGTCGCTTTGTGACGGGAATATTAAGAGAGGGGGTGAAGAGAGGAGGGAAAGGGAGAGGCAGAGGAAAGGGGGAAGGTGAGGGGAGGGAGAGGAGTCAAGGGGGGAGGGGAGAGTGAGGGGAGAGGAGTGAGGGTTGAAGAGGAGTTTGGGGAAGAGGAGAGTGAGGAGTGGGGAAAGGAGAGGAGTGAGGAGGAGAAGCGAGTGAGGAGGGAGGAGAGGAGGAGTGAGGAGTGCAGAGGAGTGAGGGTGGAAGGAGAGGAGTGAGGTGGGATAGGAGAGTGAGGGGAGAGGAGAGAGGAGTGGAGATGAGTGAGGGGTGGGTAAAGGAGAGGAGTGAGAGAGAGGATTGTGAGGAGTGAGGGGTGGGGAAAGCAAAGGAGTAAGGGGTGGACAGGAATGAGAAGAAAACATAACCGCACTGCATTGCAAAGAATATGCATGAGCACAAGAAAATTCGTTTGTATTCCATTGCATTGTAAATTGAGAGATGACCTGGCACACGGTCTTATTCTTATTATTCTTATCTTATTCTCTCAAATACAACATCATTGGAGGGAACATCACATCAAATACAGCATCATTGTGGGGAACATCACATCAAATGCAGCATCATTTTGGGGGAACATCACATCAAATGCAGCATCATTTTGGGGGAACATCACATCAAATACAGCATCATTGTGGGGAACATCACATCAAATGCAGCATCATTGTGGGGAACATCACATCAAATGCAGCATCATTTTGGGGGAACATCACATCAAATGCAGCATCATTGTGGGGAACATCACATCAAATGCAGCATCATTTTGGGGAACATCACATCAAATACAGAATCATTGTGGGGAACATCACATCAAATACAGCATCATTGTGGGGAACATCACATCAAATACAGCATCATTGTGGGGAACATCACATCAAATGCAGCATCATTTTGGGGGAACATCACATCAAATGCAGCATCATTTTGGGGGAACATCACATCAAATTCAGCATCATTTTGGGGGAACATCACATCAAATACAGCATCATTGTGGGGAACATCACATCAAATGCAGCATCATTGTGGGGAACATCACATCAAATGCAGCATCATTTTGGGGGAACATGACATCAAATGCAGCATCATTTTGGGGAACATCACATCAAATGCAGCATCATTTTGGGGAACATCACATCAAATGCAGCATCATTGTGGGGAACATCACATCAAATGCAGCATCATTTTGGGGGAATATCACATCAAATGCAGCATCATTGTGGGGAACATCACATCAAATGCAGCATCATTTTGGGGAACATCACATCAAATACAGAATCATTGTGGGGAACATCACATCAAATGCAGCATCATTTTGGGGGAACATCACATCAAATACAGCATCATTTTGGGGGAACATCACATCAAATGCAGCATCATTTTGGGGGAACATCACATCAAATACAGCATCATTGTGGGGAACATCACATCAAATGCAGCATCATTTTGGGGAACATCACATCAAATACAGCATCATTGTGGGGAACATCACATCAAAGGAAGCATCATTTTGGGGAACATCACATCAAATACAGAATCATTGTGGGGAACATCACATCAAATACAGAATCATTGTAGGGAAAATCACCTCAAGTACAGAATCATTGTGGGGAAAATCACATCAAATACAGAATCATTGTAGGGAACATCACCTCAAGTACAGAATCATTGTAGGGAACATCACATCAAATACAGAATCATTGTCGGTAACATCACCTCAAGTACAGAATAATCGTGGGGAACATCACATCAAATGCAGTATCATTGTGGGTCAAAATCACATCAAATACAGAATCATTGTAGGGAACATCACCTCAAGAACAGAATCATTGTAGGGAACATCACATCAAATACAGAATCATTGTCGGTAACATCACCTCAAGTACAGAATAATCGTGGGGAACATCACATCAAATGCAGTATCATTGTGGGTCAAAATCACATCAAATACAGAATCATTGTGGGGGGAACATCACCTCAAGTACAGAATCATTGTGAGGAACATCACATCAAATACAGCATCATTGTGGGGAACATCACATCAAATGCAGCATCATTGTGAGGAACATCACATCAAATACAGCATCATTGTGGGTTAAAATCACATCAAATATAGCATCGTTGTGGGGAAAATCACATCAAATACAGCCTAGTTGTGGGGAACATCACATCAAATGCAGCATCGTTGTGGGGCACATTACATCAAATGCAGCATCATTGTGGGGAACATCACATCAAATGCAGCATCATTGTGAGGAACATCACATCAAATGCAGCATCATTGTGGGGAACATCACATCAAATACAGCATTATTCGAGGGAACATCCCATCGAATGCATCATCATTGTGGGGAACATCACATCAAATGCAGCATCGTTGTGGGGAACATCACATCAAATGCAGCATCGTTGTGGGGAACATCTCATTAAATACAGCATCATTGTGGGGAACATCACATCAAATGCATCATCATTGTGGGGAACATCACATCAAATACAGCATCATTGTGGGGAACATCACATCAAATGCAGCATCATTGTGGGGAACATCACCTCAAATACAGCATCATTGTGAGGAACATCACATCAAATGCAGCATCATTGTGAGGAACATCACATCAAATGCAGCATCATTGTGAGGAACATCACATCAAATGCAGCATCATTGTGGGGAACATCATATCAAATACAGCATCGTTGTGGGGAACATCACATCAAATACAGCATCGTTGTGGGGAACATCACATCAAATACAGCATAGTTGTGGGGAACATCACATCAAATGCAGCATTGTTGTGGGGCACATTACATCAAATGCAGCATCATTGTGGGGAACATCAAATGCAGCATCATTGGTAGGGAACATCACATCAAATGCAGCCTCATTGTGGGGAACATCATATCAAATACAGCATCATTGTGGGGAACATCACATCAAATGCATCATCGTTGTGGGGAACATCACATCAAATGCAGCATCGTTGTGGGGAACATCATATCAAATGCAGCATCGTTGTGGGGAACATCTCATTAAATACAGCAACATTGTGGGGAACATCACATCAAATGCAGCATCGTATTGGGGAACATCACATCAAATACAGCATTATTGTGGGGAACATTGCATCATATGCAGCATCGTTGTGGGGAAAATCACATCAAATACAGCCTAGTTGTGGGGAACATCACATCAAATGCAGCATCGTTGTGGGGAAAATCACATCAAATACAGCATCGTTGTGGGGAACATCACATCAAATACAGCATAGTTGTGGGGAACATCACATCAAATGCAGCATCGTTGTGGGGAACATCAAATGCAGCATCATTGGTAGGGAACATCACATCAAATGCAGCATCATTGTGGGGAACATCATATCAAATACAGCATCATTGTGGGGAACATCACATCAAATACAGCATCACTGTGGGGAACATCCCATCGAATGCATCATCATTGTGGGGAACATCACATCAAATACAGCATCGTTGTGGGGAACATCACATCAAATGCAGCATCATTGTGGGGAACATCATATCAAATACAGCATAGTTGTGGGGAACATCACATCAAATGCAGCATAGTTGTGGGGAACATCACATCAAATGCAGCATCATTGTGGGGAACATCAAATGCAGCATCATTGGTAGGGAGCATCACATCAAATGCAGCCTCATTGTGGGGAACATCATATCAAATACAGCATCATTGTGGGGAACATCACATCAAATGCAGCATCGTTGTGGGGAACATCACATCAAATACAGCATAGTTGTGGGGAACATCACATCAAATGCAGCATCATTGTGGGGAACATCAAATGCAGCATCATTGGTAGGGAACATCACATCAAATGCAGCCTCATTGTGGGGAACATCATATCAAATACAGCATCATTGTGGGGAACATCACATCAAATGCATCATCGTTGTGGGGAACATCACATCAAATGCAGCATCGTTGTGGGGAACATCATATCAAATGCAGCATCGTTGTGGGGAACATCTCATTAAATACAGCAACATTGTGGGGAACATCACATCAAATGCAGCATCGTATTGGGGAACATCACATCAAATACAGCATTATTGTGGGGAACATTGCATCATATGCAGCATCGTTGTGGGGAAAATCACATCAAATACAGCCTAGTTGTGGGGAACATCACATCAAATGCAGCATCGTTGTGGGGAAAATCACATCAAATACAGCATCGTTGTGGGGAAAATCACATCAAATACAGCCTAGTTGTGGGGAACATCACATCAAATGCAGCATCGTTGTGGGGCACATTACATCAAATGCAGCATCATTGTGGGGAACATCACATCAAATGCAGCATCATTGGTAGGGAACATCACATCAAATGCAGCATCACTGTGGGGAACATCATATCAAATACAGCATCATTGTGGGGAACATCACATCAAATGCATCATTGTGGGGAACATCACATCAAATGCATCATCGTTGTGGGGAACATCACATCAAATGCAGCATCGCTGTGGGGAACATCACATCAAATGCAGCATCGTTGTGGGGAACATCACATCAAATGCAGCATCGTTGTGGGGGACATCTCATTAAATACAGCATCATTGTGGGGAACATCACATCAAATGCATCATCATTGTGGGGAACATCACATCAAATGCAGCATAGTTGTGGGGAACATCACATCAAATGCAGCATCATTGTGGGGAACATCACATCAAATGCAGCATCATTGGTAGGGAACATCACATCAAATGCAGCATCATTGGTAGGGAACATCACAGCAAATGCAGCATCATTGTGGGGAACATCATATCAAATACAGCATCATTGTGGGGAACATCACATCAAATACAGCATCACTGTGGGGAACATCCCATCGAATGCATCATCATTGTGGGGAACATCACATCAAATACAGCATCGTTGTGGGGAACATCACATCAAATGCAGCATCATGGGTAGGGAATATCACATCAAATGCAGCATCGTTGTGGGGAACATCTCATTAAATACAGCATCATTGTGGGGAACATCACATCAAATGCATCATCATTGTGGGGAACATCACATCAAATGCAGCATAATTGTGGGGAACATCACATCAAATGCACCATCATTGGTAGGGGACATCACATCAAATACAGCATTATTCTAGGGAACATCACATCAAATGCAGCATCATTGTGGGGAACATCACATCAAATGCAGCATCATTGGTAGGGGACATCACATCAAATACAGCATTATTCTAGGGAACATCACATCAAATACAGCATCATTGTGGGGAACATCACGTCAAATACAGCATCGTTGTGGGGAACATCACGTCAAATACAGCATCGTTGTGGGGAACATCACATCAAATGCAGCATCGCTGTGGGGAACATCACGTCAAATGCAGCATCGTTGTGGGGCACATTACATCAAATGCAGCATCATTGTGGGGAACATCACATCAAATGCAGCATCATTGGTAGGGAACATCACATCAAATGCAGCATCATTGTGGGGAACATCATATCAAATACAGCATCATTGTGGGGAACATCATATCAAATACAGCATCATTGTGGGGAACATCACATCAAATGCAGCATTATTGTGGGGAACATCACATCAAATGCATCATCGTTGTGGGGAACATCGCATCAAATGCAGCATCGTTGTGGGGAACATCACATCAAATGCAGCATCGTTGTGGGGAATATCTCATTAAATACAGCATAATTGTGGGGAACATCACATCAAATGCATCATCATTGTGGGGAACATCACATCAAATACAGCATCGTTGTGGGGAACATCACATCAAATGCAGCATCATTGCTAGGGAATATCACATCAAATGCAGCATCATTGTGGGGAACATCACATCAAATGCAGCATCATTGTGGGGAACATCACATCAAATGCAGCATCATTGGTGGGGGACATCACATCAAATACAGCATTATTCTAGGGAACATCACATCAAATGCAGCATCATTGTGGGGAACATCACCTAAAATGCAGCATCATTGGTAGGGGACATCACATCAAATGCAGCATTATACTAGGGAACATCACTTCAAATACAGCATCATTGTGGGGAACATCACGTCAAATACAGCATCGTTGTGGGGAACATCACATCAAATGCAGCATCGTTGTGGGGAACATCACATCAAATACAGCATCGTTGTGGGGAAAATCACATCAAATAAAGCATAGTTGTGGGGAACATCACATCAAATAAAGCATAGTTGTGGGGAACATCACATCAAATGCAGCATCATTGTGGGGAACATCACATCAAATGCAGCATCATTGGTGGGGGACATCACATCAAATACAGCATTATTCTAGGGAACATCACATCAAATGCAGCATCATTGTGGGGAACATCACCTAAAATGCAGCATCATTGGTAGGGGACATCACATCAAATGCAGCATTATACTAGGGAACATCACATCAAATACAGCATCATTGTGGGGAACATCACGTCAAATACAGCATCGTTGTGGGGAACATCACATCAAATGCAGCATCGTTGTGGGGAACATCACATCAAATACAGCATCGTTGTGGGGAAAATCACATCAAATAAAGCATAGTTGTGGGGAACATCACATTAAATGCAGCATCGTTGTGGGGCACATCACATCAAATACAGCATCGTTGTGGGGAAAATCACATCAAATAAAGCATAGTTGTGGGGAACATCACATCAAATGCAGCATCATTGTGGGGAACATCACATCAAATGCAGCATAATTGGTAGGGAACATCACAGCAAATGCAGCATCATTGTGGGGAACATCATATCAAATACAGCATCATTGTGGGGAACATCACATCAAATACAGCATCACTGTGGGGAACACCCCATCGAATGCATCATCATTGTGGGGAACATCACATCAAATACAGCATCGTTGTGGGGAACATCACATCAAATGCAGCATCATTGGTAGGGAATATCACATCAAATGCAGCATCATTGTGGGGAACATCACATCAAATGCAGCATCATTGTGGGGAACATCACATCAAATGCAGCATCATTGGTAGGGGACATCACATCAAATACAGCATTATTCTAGGGAACATCACATCAAATACAGCATTATTCTAGGGAACATCACATCAAATGCAGCATAATTGTGGGGAACATCACATCAAATGCAGCTTTATTCGAGGGAACATCCCATCGAATGCATCATCATTGTGGGGAACATCACATCAAATGCAGCATCATTGTGGGGAACATCACATCAAATACAGCATCATTGTGGGGAACATCACATCAAATGCAGCATCATTGTGAGGAACATCACATCAAATACAGCATCATTGTGGGTCAAAATCACATCAAATACAGCATCATTGTGGGGAACATCACATCAAATGCAGCATCATTGTGGGGAACATCACATCAAATGCATCATCGTTGTGGGGAACATCACATCAAATGCAGCATCATTGCTAGGGAATATCACATCAAATACAGCATCATTGTGGGGAACATCACATCAAATGCAGCATCATTGTGCGGAACATCACATCAAATGCATCATCATTGTGGGGAACATCACATCAAATGCAGCATCGTTGTGGGGAACATCACATCAAATGTAGCATCATTGCTAGGGAATATCACATCAAATGCAGCATCATTGTGGGGAACATCTCATTAAATACAGCATCATTGTGCGGAACATCACATCAAATGCATCTTCATTGTGGGGAACATCACATCAAATACAGCATCGTTGTGGGGAACATCACATCAAATGCAGCATCATTGCTAGGGAATATCACATCAAATGCAGCATCATTGTGTGGAACATCACATCAAATGCAGCATCATTGTGGGGAACATCACATCAAATGCAGCATCATTGGTAGGGGACATCACATCAAATACAGCATTATTCTAGGGAACATAATCAAATGCAGCATCATTGTGGGGAACATCACATCAAATGCAGCATCATTGGTAGGGGACATCACATCAAATACAGCATTATTCTAGGGAACATCACATCAAATACAGCATCATTGTAGGGAACATCACGTCAAATACAGCATCGTTGTGGGGAACATCACGTCAAACACAGCATCGTTGTGGGGAACATCACATCAAATGCAGCATCGTTGTGGGGAACATCACATCAAATGCAGCATCGTTGTGGGGCACATCACATCAAATGCAGCATCATTGTGGGGAACATCACATCAAATGCAACATCATTGGTAGGGAACATCACATCAAATGCAGCATCATTGGTAGGGAACATCACAGCAAATGCAGCATCATTGTGGGGATCATCATATCAAATACAGCATCATTGTGGGGAACATCACGTCAAATGCAGCATCATTGTGGGGAACATTACATGAAATACAGCATCGTAGTGGGGAAAATCACATCAAATACATCATAGTTGTGGGGAACATCACATCAAATGCAGCATCGTTGTGGGGCACATTACATCAAATGCAGCATCATTGTGGGGAACATCACATCAAATGCAGCATCATTGGTAGGGAACATCACATCAAATGCAGCATCATTGTGGGGAACATCATATCAAATACAGCATCATTGTGGGGAACATCACATCAAATGCAGCATTAGTGTGGGGAACATCACATCAAATGCATCATCGTTGTGGGGAACATCGCATCAAATGCAGCATCGTTGTGGGGAACATCACATCAAATGCAGCATCGTTGTGGGGAATATCCCATTAAATACAGCATCATTGTGGGGAACATCACATCAAATGCATCATCATTGTGGGGAACATCACATCAAATACAGCATCGTTGTGGGGAACATCACATCAAATGCATCATTGCTAGGGAATATCACATCAAATGCAGCATCATTGTGGGGAACATCACGTCAAATGCAGCATCATTGTGGGGAACATCACATCAAATGCAGCATCATTGGTGGGGGACATCACATCAAATACAGCATTATTCTCGGGAACATCACATCAAATGCAGCATCATTGTGGGGAACATCACATCAAATGCAGCATCATTGGTAGGGGACATCACATCAAATGATGCATTATTCTAGGGAACATCACATCAAATACAGCATCGTTGTGGGGAACATCACGTCAAATACAGCATCGTTGTGGGGAACATCACATCAAATGCAGCATCGTTGTGGGGAACATCACATCAAATACAGCATCGTTGTGGGGAAAATCACATCAAATAAAGCATAGTTGTGGGGAACATCACATTAAATGCAGCATCGTTGTGGGGCACATCACATCAAATACAGCATCGTTGTGGGGAAAATCACATCAAATAAAGCATAGTTGTGGGGAACATCACATCAAATGCAGCATCATTGTGGGGAACATCACATCAAATGCAGCATCATTGGTAGGGAACATCACAGCAAATGCAGCATCATTGTGGGGAACATCATATCAAATACAGCATCATTGTGGGGAACATCACATCAAATACAGCATCACTGAGGGGAACATCCCATCGAATGCATCATCATTGTGGGGATGATCACATCAAATGCAGCATCATTGTGGGGAACATCACATCAAATGCAACATCATTGCTAGGGAACATCACATCAAATGCAGCATCATTGTGGGGAACATCACATCAAATACAGCATCATTGTGGGGAACATCACATCAAATGCAGCATCATTGTGGGGAACATCACATCAAATGCAGCATCATTGTGGGGATGATCACATCAAATGCAGCATCGTTGTGGGGAACATCACATCAAATGCAGCATCGTTGTGGGGAACATCACATCAAATGCAGCAGCATTGTGGGGAACATCACATCAAATGCAGCATCGTTGTGGGGAACATCACATCAAAGGCAGCTTCGTTAAAAAGCTGAATGCCTCAACTCTGTGTTTGCCTCTAAATCTTGCGTCCCAAACCCATCCCTCTCTGTACCCACCGTACCCAGTCGTACCCAGTCGTACCCAGCTGCTCCTGGACTCTGTGTCCTTTCCTCTTGACAGGGTGGAAAAGTTCCTGTCAACCCTCGACGCTGATTCTGCAACTGGACCTGACGGCATCAGCCCACGGGTCCCAAAATCTTGTACTTCCGCTCTTTCACTCCCTCTCTCTGTTCTCTTCACACTCTCTTTTGCCCAAGGTCATCTGCCATCTGCTTGGAAATCTGCCAACATCACCGCTTTGCACAAAAAAGGTGCAAAAACAGATCCCAGCAACTACAGACCAATCAGCCTTCTCTCAATTATCAGTAAAGTCATGGAATCCATCATTGCTTCAGATATGAAATCTTTCCTCGTCTCCAATGGCTTGATCTCTGATCATCAATTTGGTTTCAGACCTGGTCACTCTACTCTGGACATGCTGCTACTGCTTTCTCAGCAATGGATGGAGGTCCTCAATGCCAAACAGGAAATTAGAGCTGTCTCCCTTGACATATCACGTGCCTTCGATACGGTCTGGCACCCTGCTCTGCTCACCAAACTCTCCTCTGTTGGTATCCATGGAAATCTCCATGCATGGCTGGCGGACCTCCTCTCTAGTCGTAGTCAACGTGTGGCCCTGAATGGGTTTCTCTCATCTCCTCTTCCTGTTCAGGCTGGAGTTCCCCAAGGCAGTGTTCTGGGCCCTGTGCTTTTTCTGGTCTTCATCAATGATCTCTCCGACTCTCTTGAAAATCCTCTCTATCTCTTTGCTGATGACTCTACTCTCTGTCGCTCCATTCTTCATCCCTCAGATCGGCAGTCTGCAGCCTCCTCACTCTCAGCAGACCTGGACAAAATCACAGACTGGGCAAACAAGTGGAACATGTCTTTCAATCCTGACAAATCTCACACTCTTACGATGTCTCTCCGAAAAGACCGACTGGACAACCCTCCCATCTACTTTCTGAATAATCCTCTCCAAGAAGTTCTGTCACTCAAACTTTTGGGTCTCACTATCTGCCATGATCTTTCCTGGGAAAACCACATTTCAAATATGGCCTCCAAAGCCAGTCACCAACTGGGCATCCTTCGTCGTGCGAAGTCCTTCCTTGGCACACCTGAGCTCCGCACCACGTACAAGGCTTTCATCCGCAGCTCAATGGAATACTGCTCTCCCCTCTGGGCTGGTGCTCCTGCCTCACACCTAGCTCGTCTTCACACTGTTGAAAGCAAAGCATTCAGAATCATTGGAATCTCCCGCGATGAAGCTAACTCCAAGGGCTTCTCACTCACTCACCGCAGGCAGGTTGGTGGTCTTTCCGTCTTCTACCGACTCCTTTTTGGCCTTGCCCCCCCCAGCTCTCTCTGGGCTCTGTCCCGCAAATATTCCTACAGGTCGCACAAGATCTGCCTGCAACCCTCTTATGGTTAAACTGCCAAAATCAAGACTCTCTGCTCACATTCCCTCCTTCATTCCTCTTTTCTCCCGCCTCTGGAACAAACTCCCTCACTCTCTTCAATCCCACCCCACCCTCCAGGTCTTTAAAACAGCTGTTCACCACCATCTCTTATCTTCCCCCATCCAAAACCTTGATCTTTTCTATCCCCGATAATTTCACCCCAATTCCACTTTTTGAAATACCAACTTCTGTCCTGGAAGTCCTTGGTGTCCTTGTGTTTTATACTTCTCCCACCCCCCCCCCCCCTTCCCACGCCTCCTCCCCCCAAGCCCTCTCCCTCCCACACATCTCCCTGCTCTTAAATGTTGTGTGCTCTCAAGTGTTTGTGTGCTTCCCATTCTCTTGTCTTCCCCTCCCTCTTTTTATAGATTTTGTTTGTCTGGTTGATTTGTTTGTGAAGTAAATGTCAGCTCTTTCACGAGCCTCGATTCAGTATACAAAAAAAAAAAAAAAAAAAAAAAATCGTTGTGGGGAACATCACATCAAATACAGCATCGTTGTGGGGAACATCACATCAAATGCAGCATCGTTGTGGGGAACATCACATCAAATGCAGCATCATTTTGGGGAACATCACATCAAATGCAGCATCGTTGTGGGGAACATCACATCAAATGCAGCATCATTGTGGGGAACATCATCAAATGCAGCATCATTGTGGGGAACATCACATCAAATACAGCATCGTTGTTGGGAACATCACATCAAATGCAGCATCATTTTGGGGAACATCACATCAAATGCAGCATCGTTGTGGGGAACATCATCAAATGCAGCATCATTGTGGGGAACATCACATCAAATGCAGCATCATTGTGGGGAACATCACATCAAATGCAGCATCATTGTAGGGAACATCACATCAAATGCAGCATCATTGGTAGGGGACATCACATCAAATACAGCATTATTCTAGGGAACATCATCAAATGCAGCATCATTGTGGGGAACATCACATCAAATGCAGCATCATTGGTAGGGGACATCACATCAAATACAGCATTATTCTAGGGAACATCACATCAAATACAGCATCATTGTAGGGAACATCACGTCAAATACAGCATCGTTGTGGGGAACATCACGTCAAACACAGCATCGTTGTGGGGAACATCACATCAAATGCAGCATCGTTGTGGGGAACATCACATCAAATGCAGCATCGTTGTGGGGCACATTACATCAAATGCAGCATCATTGTGGGGAACATCACATCAAATGCAGCATCATTGGTAGGGAACATCACATCAAATGCAGCATCATTGGTAGGGAACATCACAGCAAATGCAGCATCGTTGTGGGGATCATCATATCAAATACAGCATCATTGTGGGGAACATCACGTCAAATGCAGCATCATTGTGGGGAACATTACATGAAATACAGCATCGTAGTGGGGAAAATCACATCAAATACATCATAGTTGTGGGGAACATCACATCAAATGCAGCATCGTTGTGGGGCACATTACATCAAATGCAGCATCATTGTGGGGAACATCACATCAAATGCAGCATCATTGGTAGGGAACATCACATCAAATGCAGCATCATTGTGGGGAACATCATATCAAATACAGCATCATTGTGGGGAACATCACATCAAATGCAGCATTAGTGTGGGGAACATCACATCAAATGCATCATCGTTGTGGGGAACATCGCATCAAATGCAGCATCGTTGTGGGGAACATCACATCAAATGCAGCATCGTTGTGGGGAATATCCCATTAAATACAGCATCATTGTGGGGAACATCACATCAAATGCATCATCATTGTGGGGAACCTCACATCAAATACAGCATCGTTGTGGGGAACATCACATCAAATGCAGCATCATTGCTAGGGAATATCACATCAAATGCAGCATCATTGTGGGGAACATCACGTCAAATGCAGCATCATTGTGGGGAACATCACATCAAATGCAGCATCATTGGTGGGGGACATCACATCAAATACAGCATTATTCTCGGGAACATCACATCAAATGCAGCATCATTGTGGGGAACATCACATCAAATGCAGCATCATTGGTAGGGGACATCACATCAAATGATGCATTATTCTAGGGAACATCACATCAAATACAGCATCGTTGTGGGGAACATCACGTCAAATACAGCATCGTTGTGGGGAACATCACATCAAATGCAGCATCGTTGTGGGGGAACATCACATCAAATACAGCATCGTTGTGGGGAAAATCACATCAAATAAAGCATAGTTGTGGGGAACATCACATTAAATGCAGCATCGTTGTGGGGCACATCACATCAAATACAGCATCGTTGTGGGGAAAATCACATCAAATAAAGCATAGTTGTGGGGAACATCACATCAAATGCAGCATCATTGTGGGGAACATCACATCAAATGCAGCATCATTGGTAGGGAACATCACAGCAAATGCAGCATCATTGTGGGGAACATCATATCAAATACAGCATCATTGTGGGGAACATCACATCAAATACAGCATCACTGAGGGGAACATCCCATCGAATGCATCATCATTGTGGGGATGATCACATCAAATGCAGCATCATTGTGGGGAACATCACATCAAATGCAGCATCATTGCTAGGGAATATCACATCAAATGCAGCATCATTGTGGGGAACATCACATCAAATACAGCATCATTGTGGGGAACATCACATCAAATGCAGCATCATTGTGGGGAACATCACATCAAATGCAGCATCATTGTGGGGATGATCACATCAAATGCAGCATCGTTGTGGGGAACATCACATCAAATGCAGCATCGTTGTGGGGAACATCACATCAAATGCAGCAGCGTTGTGGGGAACATCACATCAAATGCAGCATCGTTGTGGGGAACATCACATCAAAGGCAGCTTCGTTAAAAAGCTGAATGCCTCAACTCTGTGTTTGCCTCTAAATCTTGCGTCCCAAACCCATCCCTCTCTGTACCCACCGTACCCAGTCGTACCCAGCTGCTCCTGGACTCTGTGTCCTTTCCTCCTGACAGGGTGGAAAAGTTCCTGTCAACCCTCGACGCTGATTCTGCAACTGGACCTGACGGCATCAGCCCACGGGTCCCAAAATCTTGTACTTCCGCTCTTTCACTCCCTCTCTCTGTTCTCTTCACACTCTCTTTTGCTCAAGGTCATCTGCCATCTGCTTGGAAATCTGCCAACATCACCGCTTTGCACAAAAAAGGTGCAAAAACAGATCCCAGCAACTACAGACCAATCAGCCTTCTCTCAATTATCAGTAAAGTCATGGAATCCATCATTGCTTCAGATATGAAATCTTTCCTCGTCTCCAATGGCTTGATCTCTGATCATCAATTTGGTTTCAGACCTGGTCACTCTACTCTGGACATGCTGCTACTGCTTTCTCAGCAATGGATGGAGGTCCTCAATGCCAAACAGGAAATTAGAGCTGTCTCCCTTGACATATCACGTGCCTTCGATACGGTCTGGCACCCTGCTCTGCTCACCAAACTCTCCTCTGTTGGTATCCATGGAAATCTCCACGCATGGCTGGCGGACCTCCTCTCTAGTCGTAGTCAACGTGTGGCCCTGAATGGGTTTCTCTCATCTCCTCTTCCTGTTCAGGCTGGAGTTCCCCAAGGCAGTGTTCTGGGCCCTGTGCTTTTTCTGGTCTTCATCAATGATCTCTCCGACTCTCTTGAAAATCCTCTCTATCTCTTTGCTGATGACTCTACTCTCTGTCGCTCCATTCTTCATCCCTCAGATCGGCAGTCTGCAGCCTCCTCACTCTCAGCAGACCTGGACAAAATCACAGACTGGGCAAACAAGTGGAACATGTCTTTCAATCCTGACAAATCTCACACTCTTACGATGTCTCTCCGAAAAGACCGACTGGACAACCCTCCCATCTACTTTCTGAATAATCCTCTCCAAGAAGTTCTGTCACTCAAACTTTTGTGTCTCACTATCTGCCATGATCTTTCCTGGGAAAACCACATTTCAAATCTGGCCTCCAAAGCCAGTCACCAACTGGGCATCCTTCGTCGTGCGAAGTCCTTCCTTGGCACACCTGAGCTCCGCACCACGTACAAGGCTTTCATCCGCAGCTCAATGGAATACTGCTCTCCCCTCTGGGCTGGTGCTCCTGCCTCACACCTAGCTCGTCTTCACACTGTTGAAAGCAAAGCATTCAGAATCATTGGAATCTCCCGCGATGAAGCTAACTCCAAGGCCCTCTCACTCACTCACCGCAGGCAGGTTGGTGGTCTTTCCGTCTTCTACCGACTCCTTTCTGGCCTTGCCCCCCCCAGCTCTCTCTGGGCTCTGTCCCGCAAATATTCCTACAGGTCGCACAAGATCTGCCTGCAACCCTCTTATGGTTAAACTGCCAAAATCAAGACTCTCTGCTCACATTCCCTCCTTCATTCCTCTTTTCTCCCGCCTCTGGAACAAACTCCCTCACTCTCTTCAATCCCACCCCACCCTCCAGGTCTTTAAAACAGCTGTTCACCACCATCTCTTATCTTCCCCCATCCAAAACCTTGATCTTTTCTATCCCCGATAATTTCACCCCAATTCCACTTTTTGAAATACCAACTTCTGTCCTGGAAGTCCTTGGTGTCCTTGTGTTTTATACTTCTCCCACCCCCCCCCCCCCTTCCCACGCCTCCTCCCCCCAAGCCCTCTCCCTCCCACACATCTCCATGCTCTTAAATGTTGTGTGCTCTCAAGTGTTTGTGTGCTTCCCATTCTCTTGTCTTCCCCTCCCTCTTTTTATAGATTTTGTTTGTCTGGTTGATTTGTTTGTGAAGTAAATGTCAGCTCTTTCACGAGCCTCGATTCAGTATACAAAAAAAAAAAAAAAAAAAAAATCGTTGTGGGGAACATCACATCAAATACAGCATCGTTGTGGGGAACATCACATCAAATGCAGCATCGTTGTGGGGAACATCACATCAAATGCAGCATCATTTTGGGGAACATCACATTAAATGCAGCATCGTTGTGGGGAACATCACATCAAATGCAGCATCATTGTGGGGAACGTCATCAAATGCAGCATCATTGTGGGGAACATCACATCAAATACAGCATCGTTGTTGGGAACATCACATCAAATGCAGCATCATTTTGGGGAACATCACATCAAATGCAGCATCGTTGTGGGGAACATCATCAAATGCAGCATCATTGTGGGGAACATCACATCAAATGCAGCATCATTGTGGGGAACATCACATCAAATGCAGCATCGCATTGGGGAACATCACATCAAATACAGCATTATTGTGGGGAACATTGCATTATATACAGCATCGTTGTGGGAAACATCACATCAAATACAGCATCATTGTGGGGAAGATCACATGAAATGCAGCATCATTGTGGGGAACATCACATCAAATACAGCATCGTTGTGGGGAAAATCACATCAAATACAGCATAGTTGTGGGGAACATCACATCAAATGCAGCATCGTTGTGGGGCACATTACATCAAATGCAGCATCATTGTGGGGAACATCACATCAAATGCAGCATCATTGGTAGGGAACATCACATCAAATGCAGCCTCATTGTGGGGAACATCATATCAAATGCAGCATCGTTGTGGGGAACATCTCATTAAATACAGCATCATTGTGGGGAACATCACATCAAATGCATCATCATTGTGGGGAACATCACATCAAATACAGCATCGTTGTGGGGAACATCACATCAAATGCAGCATCATTGCTAGGGAATATCACATCAAATGCAGCATCATTGTGGGGAACATCACATCAAATGCAGCATCATTGTGGGGAACATCACATCAAATGCAACATCATTGGTAGGGGACATCACATCAAATACAGCATTATTCTAGGGAACATCACATCAAATGCAGCATCATTGTGGGGAACATCACATCAAATGCAGCATCATTGGTAGGGGACATCACATCAAATACAGCATTATTCTAGGGAACATCACATCAAATACAGCATCATTGTGGGGAACATCACGTCAAATACAGCATCGTTGTGGGGAACATCACATCAAATGCAGCATCGTTGTGGGGAACATCACATCAAATACAGCATCGTTGTAGGGAAAATCACATCAAATAAAGCATAGTTGTGGGGAACATCACATCAAATGCAGCATCGTTGTGGGGCACATTACATCAAATGCAGCATCATTGTGGGGAACATCACATCAAATGCAGCATCATTGGTAGGGAACATCACAGCAAATGCAGCATCATTGTGGGGAACATCATATCAAATACAGCATCATTGGTAGGGAACATCACATCAAATGCAGCATCATTGTGGGGAACATCACATCAAATGCAGCATCATTGGTAGGGAACATCACATCAAATGCAGCATTATTGTGGGGAACATCACATCAAATGCATCATCATTGTGGGGAACATCGCATCAAATGCAGCATCGTTGTGGGGAACATCACAACAAATGCAGCATCATTGTGGGGAACATCACATCAAATGCAGCATCATTGTGGGGAACATCACATCAAATGCAGCATCATTGGTAGGGGACATCACATCAAATACAGCATTATTCTAGGGAACATCACATCAAATGCAGCATAATTGTGGGGAACATCACATCAAATACAGCATTATTCGAGGGAACATCCCATCGAATGCATCATCATTGTGGGGAACATCACATCAAATACAGCATCGTTGTGGGGAACATCACATCAAATGCAGCATCATTGGTAGGGAATATCACATCAAATGCAGCATCATTGGTAGGGGACATCACATCAAATACAGCATTATTCTAGGGAACATCACATCAAATACAGCATCATTGTGGGGAACATCACATCAAATACAGCATCGTTGTGGGGAACATCACATCAAATGCAGCATCATTGGGAGGGAACTATCACATCAAATACAGCATAGTTGTGGGGAACATCACATCAAATGCAGCATCATTGTGGGGAACATCACATCAAATGCAGCATCATTGGTAGGGGAAATCACATCAAATACAGCATTATTCTAGGGAACATCACATCAAATACAGCATCATTGTGGGGAACATCACATCAAATACAGCATCGTTGTGGGGAACATCACATCAAATGCAGCATCATTGTGGGGAACATCACATCAAATGCAGCATCATTGTTGGGAACATATCAAATGCAGCATCATTGTGGGGAACATCACATCAAATACAGCATCATTGTGGGGAACATCACATCAAATGCAGCATCATTGTGGGGAACATCACATCAAATGCAGCATCATTGTGGGGACGATCACATCAAATGCAGCATCATTGTGGGGAACATCACATCAAATGCAGCATCATTGTGGGGAACATCACATCAAATGCAGCATCATTGTGGGGACGATCACATCAAATGCAGCATCATTGTGGGGAACATCACATCAAATGCAGCATCATTGTGGGGAACATCACATCAAATGCAGCATCATTGTGGGGAACATCACATCAAATGCAGCATCATTGTGGGGACGATCACATCAAATGCAGCATCATTGTGGGGAACATCACGTCAAATGCAGCATCATTGTGGGGAACATCACATCAAATGCAGCATCATTGTGGGGAACATCACATCAAATGCAGCATCATTGTGGGGACGATCACATCAAATGCAGCATCATTGTGGGGAACATCACATCAAATGCAGCATCATTGTGGGGAACATCACATCAAATGCAGCATCATTGTGGGGACGATCACATCAAATGCAGCATCATTGTGGGGAACATCACATCAAATGCAGCATCATTGTGGGGAACATCACATCAAATGCAGCATCGTTGTGGGGACGATCACATCAAATGCAGCATCATTGTGGGGAACATCACATCAAATGCAGCATCATTGGTCCAAACCGGATGGGAGTTTTTTTCTGAGACACCATCTCCTTACCCTGGCTCACTGCTCATCTGCACTCATTTGTTTCTCTTTTCTCTCGGCTGTGGAACCAACTTCCCCAGTCTCTTCAGTCCCATTCTTCCCTCCAGGGATTCAAGATAGCTGCATGTTCACCACGACGTCAGGTCATCTTCCATCCATACTCATCACTTCTATTCCAAATGACCCCATTCCCGAGCACTCCCTTTTTGCACATTTATGTGCTTTTTCACCCTTGTCCCCATCACCTCTTTTCATGAGTTCGTTGTCGGGTTTTTTCTTTGTTTTGTTTTTCTGTTTCATCCCCACTTTCCCCTCGCTCGTCTTGCTGTGTTTGATTCAGCTTGGGCGCAGCTTGTTCAGCCCATGTGTTCTTCTCCCTCTCCCCTTGATCTCACTCTCAATTATACTCTACTGTTTGTGTTTCACCCTCTCCATTTTGTTCCCTTCCATTCTGCTCCAGCTCATCTTCCAGCCTTGATCATGAATACAAACTAGAGCTTCCAGGGAAGCAGAACTCAACTGAACTGACTGGACAACTTTAAAGTAGGTCAGTTGTCTGTACTAGATTTGATTTAAGATAGCAGCCTATCTTGTGTAGTAAGAGACTCACACACCAAGTTTGATCAAAATCCATAAATATTTTTGGACGTTAAAGTCTTAACGTCGTTTTGGAGCTGAAAACAATATGGCGGCCATTTTGTGACGGATCGGGTTGGAATGCAATAGCAACCTACCTTGTGTGGTAAGGGTTAAACATTCTAAGTTTGATCAAAATCTGTTAATATTTGTGGACGCTAGAGTGTTAACGTCGTTTTCATGACCAAAAACAAAATGGTCGCCTAAGTCCACCATTTTTCAACGGATCGGGCTGAAATGTAATACCAACCTGGTCCTTGGGGTAAGGATGCTGCCTGTCAAGTTTGATCAGAATCGGTTGATATTTGTGGACGCTGGAGTGTTAACGTCGAAAAGTTAACGGACGACAGACGACGGACGCCGGAGGGTTCAGTATGTGATGACCGTCCAGTTGAGTTAGAAACAACAACAGAAACTGTTTACAGTCAATCCAGCTAATTTTACGGAAGGAATGAGCGAAGCTACCATTCATCTCCCTGGTTGCTCATGAGAAGATCAAGGTAAAAGGTTTAAAGTGATATTATTGGGGTTAAACTGTAGCAAGGTGCCACTTTCCCTTTCATTAGCCACTATGACATGACCCAGGCTTTTTAATGTGTTCAAAGCCCACAAAAAAGCTCATGGACATGCCACGTTTTAGTGTACAAAATGTACAAGTGATTAAGCAATTTATCTTGGGGTTCTGTTTCTGTGCAGTGAGAAATGCCAGGGTTTGATTGAATCTATTTTTTAATACATGCCAGGTCTTTTTGGCATAGTGTGCGTGCTTGACGCAAAAACAATTGTGGGGAGCCGGAAATCAATGTGTATCCATCAGGGATTTGTATTTGTTTTTTGGCTCGTGTAAGAGCTAACATTGATGACAAAAAAAACAAACAAACGGACACATAAGACATAATAAAGGGAGTGGGAGACAAGATATGGAGAGAGGGAGAAACACACATGTACAAAATTTGAGAGCAGGGACATCAGGAGATCTGTGGGAGGGAGATGGCTTGGGGGGAGGAGGCGTGGGAAGGGGGGGGGGTGGTGGGTAGGAAGGAGAGGTAAAAAACACATGGAGTAAAAAAAAACAAAAAAAACATGGATACAGCTAGGACTTCCAGGAAGGAAGTCGGTATTTCAGAACAGTGGATCTGGGGTGAATTAGCGGGGGTAGAAAAAATCAAGGTTTTGGATGGGGGAACATAGATGGTGGTGAACAGCTATTTTAAAGACCTGGAGGGTGGAGTGGGATTGAAGAGAGTGAGGGAGTTTGTTCCAGAGGTGTGAGAAAAGAGGAATGAAGGAGTGAAGGTGAGCAGAGAGTCTTGATTTTGGCAGTTTAACCATAAGAGGGTTGCAGGTAGATCTTGTGCGACCTGAGGGAATATTTGGGGGACAGAGCCCAGAGAGAGCTGGGGGGCAAGGCCAGAGAGGAGTCGGTAGAAGACGGAAAGACCACCAACCTGCCTGCGGTGAGTGAGTGAAAGGCCCTTGGAGTTAGCTTCATCGCGGGAGATTCCAATGATTCTGAACGCTTTGGTTTCAACAGCGTGAAGACGAGTAAGGTGTGAGGCAGGAGCACCAGCCCAGAGGGTAGAGCAGTATTCCATTGAGCTGCGGATGAAAGCCTTGTATGTGGTAAGGAGCTCAGGTGTGCCAAGGAAGGACTTCGCACGACGGAGGATGCCCAGTCGGTGACTGGCTTTGGAGGCCAGATTTGAAATGTGGTTTTCCCAGGAAAGATCATGGCAGATAGTGAGACCCAAAAGCTTGAGTGACAGAACTTCTTGGAGAGGATTATTCAGAAAGTGGATGGGAGGGTTGTCCAGTCGGTCTCTTCGGAATGACATCGTAAGAGTGTGAGATTTGTCAGGATTGAAAGACATGTTCCACTTGTTTGCCCAGTCTGTGATTTTGTCCAGATCTGCAGAGAGTGAGGAGGCTGCAGAAGGCCGATCTGAGGGATGAGGAATGGAGCGACAGAGAGTAGAGTCATCAGCAAAGAGATAGAGAAGATTTTCAAGAGAGTGAGAGAGATCATTGATGAAGACCAGAAAAAGCACAGGGCCCAGAACACTGCCTTGGGGAACTCCAGCCTGAACAGGAAGAGGAGATGAGAGAAACCCATTGAGGGCCACACGTTGACTACGACTAGAGAGGAAGTCCGCCAGCCATGCGTGGAGATTTCCATGGATACCAAAGGAGGAGAGTTTGGTGAACAGAGCGGGGTGCCAGATCGAAGGCACGTGATATGTCAAGGGAGACAGCTCTAATTTCCTGTTTGGCATTGAGGACCTCCATCCATTGTTGAGAAAGCAGAAGCAGCATGTCCAGAGTAGAGTGACCAGGTCTGAAACCAAATTGATGATCAGAGATCAAGCCATTGGAGAAGAGGAAAGATTTCATATCTGAAGCAATGATGGATTCCATGACTTTGCTGATAATTGGGAGAAGGCTGATTGGTCTGTAGTTGCTAGGATCTGTGTCAACGTGAAAATAGAACGTGTGTCAACGTGAAAATAGAACATGTGTCAACGTGAAAATAGAACATGTGTCAACGTGAAAATAGAACATGTGTCAACGTGAAAAAAAACATCTTCAAAGATTCAACTGGTCGGGTGCTTTTCTCTCACGCATTGAGCGTCGCGGTGTACCAGTGGATACAGAGTCCGAGGTGATCCCTTTGGGTCGTGGTGTACCAGTGGATACAGAGTCCGAAGTGATTCCTTTGGTCTCCACGAAGGGTGTAGCGTTCGCAGAGGTTTTTGAGGCATCCGAGCCGGCTGGAGTGGCCACGACGATCTCTGGCAGTGGCGGGTCGAACTGTTGTTCTGACTGTGACGATGCTGCCGGCTCTATCGACTGACAGTGACGGTAGGTTATGTGGTCCTGATGTCGACGAATTTCGCGGCCGTCCTGCAGGCGAATCACGCAGGACAGTGGACCTGGCTTCTCGATGATGTCCCCCGGTAGCCACGTCGCACCTGCACCAAAATTCCGGGCAAACACTGGATCTCCAATGTTTACACAGCGACTATTGGACGTCTTATCGTGCACCAACTTTTGATTAAGCTGGCTCTGATAAACTTTTGATGATATGTCTGGTTTGAGATTGTCAAGTGTCGATCTCAAGTGTCGTTTCATCAATAACTCAGACGGAGTTGCACCGGTTGTTGATTGTGGCGTGATGCGGTATTTGAACAGGAGACGAGAAAGCTTTGTTTCCAGGGTCCCCTCCTGAAGTTTCTGCAATCCGGATTTGATGATTCCCACGGATCGTTCGGCCAAGCCATTTGAAGCCTGGTGATGTGGGCTGACAAACTTATGTTTGATACCGTTCCGACGTGTGAACTCGGCAAATTCGGAACTGGAAAAACACGTACCGTTATCACTCACGATCATCCTGGGCAGACCATGAGAGGCGAAACAGCGTCTGAGTCTTTCGATGACAATGGCTGACGTAGTACCACGCGTCACATAGGCATCAATCCATTTTGTGTGCGCGTCCGTAATTATTAGAATCATGCTGCCGTTAATAGGCCCAGCATAATCGAGATGTAGGCGATGCCACGGTTCGCTGGGCCATTCCCAGGGATGCAGTGGTGCTTTCGCAGGTGTATTCCGGGTGCTCTGGCATGGGTAACAATGTCGAACATGATGTTCGATATCAGCATCAAGATTCGGCCACCACACATAGTTTCTAGCGAGTGACTTCATCTTCACAATCCCGGGGTGACAGTCATGGATTTCATCCATGACCCTGGAATGCAGATTTTCCGGGATCACGACACGACATCCCCAGAGTAGGCAACCATTTTCCACGCTGAGTTCGTTTTTACGTGCTTTAAAAGCCGCAAAAGCTGGGTCACCCTCAGGTAGCAAATGCCATCCAAGCTGTACAGCCTGGACAGTTCTGGACAGAATGGGGTCTCGTCGAGTATGAGTGCGGATCTGCCCGGAATCGACAGCACAATCTTCCAGATGATCCATCAGTGCGATAATGGATCCTGGTGTAGGCGAATCATCAACGGATTCTGGAAGGGGTAACTGACTCATGGCATCTGCATTTGTGATAGACGAACCGGGCTTATAACATATGGTGTCGTCATAAGCAGCGAGAAACAGGGACCAGCGGATGATCCTGGGCGGTAGTGTGTCAGATGTCGCCTTAGTTGGACCAAACAGACTGATCAGCGGCTTGTGATCAGTGCGAATCGTGAAATGATGTCCAAGAAGGTACTGGCGAAATTTGCTGATGCCGAAAACGATTCCCAATCCTTCCTTGTCAAGTTGGGAATAGTTCTTCTCTGCAGGGGACAACGTTCTGGATGCAAATGCAACAGGTCTTTCCGTCCCATCAGGCATCAGGTGTGATAATACACTCCCCACTCCATACCGACAGGCATCGCATGTCAGCACAAGATCCTTCTCTGGATCAAAATGAACGAGAACATTGGACGATTTGAGCAGATCCTTAGAGGTCTGGAATGCTGATTGTTCAGTGGACCCCAGCTCCAGGAGACTCCTTTCCTCAAAAGCCGATAAAGAGGGCCCAAAACGTCGGTCACATTCGGGATGTAACGACCATAGAACTGAAGCAAACCGAGGTATGACTTCAATTCAGTCACGTCTCGTGGAGCAGGAGCATCCTTGATAGCTCGGACTTTCTCATCTGTCGGGTGTAGACCCTCGGCATCAATCGTATGACCCAGGTCCGTGACTGATGGCACCATAAACTTGCACTTGTCTCGACGCAAACGTAGGCCGGAGTCCGAAATCTTTTTCAGAACTCTATCCAGGTTTTGTCAATGTTCCGCGTCCGTACGACCAGTAACCAGAATATCATCATCCTGGTAACAAACGACGTTGCGTTCGGCGGCAAACAAACTGTCCATGACACGTTGATAAATTCCAGGTGCAGATTTCACTCCAAAACTGAGTCGGTGGTACCTGTACAACCCACGATGTGTGTTGATGGTAAAATACTGTTTCGAATTCTCGTCCAAGCGGAGCTGTAGATAGGCGGATTTGAGATCGAGTTTCATAAAAGTCTTGCCTCCCGTGAGACGAGCATGGAGGTCCTCGATCCTCGGGATTGGATATTTATCCAATGAAGAACACTTGTTCACGGTCATTTTATAATCTCCACATATGCGGATGGACTGGTCCGATTTTATGACCGGAACGATGGGCGCCGCCCATTCGGCATACTGGATTTGCTCGATGATGCCCAGATTTTCAAGATGATCCAGTTCCTTGTCAATCCGCTCCCGCAGGGTGAAAGGGACTGGGCGAGCTCTGCAAAATATAGGATTGGCATCCCGGTCAACCCTGAGTTTAGCCGTATGTCCTTTCAAGGTTCCAAGCTCATCCTTGAAGACATCCGGGTACGTATCCAGCACATTTTTGAGTGTGTCTGTTGCGGTAGGAGAAACGTTGGATGCCCGGAGTTGATGAATGCTTTTCCACTTCAGTTGAATTATGCTCAACTAGTTCCTGCTGAGTAAGGAAGGGCCCTTTCCAGGAATGACGATCAGGGGTAGGTGAAACTCACGGTTATCGTAGCCCACTGTGATGTCACATGTACCGCAGGGAACCATCTTCTCACCTGTATAGGTGGAGAGTCCATAGGTAGTAGTTTTCAGATGGGGTTGGTCAGCATCACTCCACAGGTTTGTGAAAACAGTATGGCTGATGAGCGAGACGGCCGCACCAGTGTCGACCTCCATTTGCAATGGTCGATTGTTGACAACAGTGGCAAGAAGAGGGTCCCGCTTATGGTGAGAATCAATATGAAGCAGGTCATACGATTCTGAGTTGTCGGAAACAGAGCTCACCTGGTCAAACTCAGGTTCCTCCGAACCGATAAATTGATGAATCTTCTTGTCAGCAGCTTTCCCTTTTCCCGATTTGCGAGTGATGCAGGGCTGGAGCAATATGGCCAGTTTTCGAACAGAAATGGCAGGTCGCATCTTTGAACCGACACGTCTCCGGAGGGTGCTTTCCGTTGCACCGAAAACATTTGTTGTGTGTTTGAGACTGCACTGGCTTCTGACGAAGAGACTTGTTCCAACGTTTTGGCTGATCATGATCCAACCGATTCACAGCATGGCTGGTACCAGACGAGTGAGTGGCACCGATGCTTGTAGCGTTGCGTTCAGCACTTTCCATGGAAATGGCGGTGTCTCTGGCATTTTGGAACGTCAGTCTTCTCTCCGCAAGGAGGCGTCTACGAGTGCGGGCATCGGACATGCCAACCACCAGCAAATCACGGAGCATGTCATCAATCGTGTCCCCAAACTCACACAGATGTGACAGTTTTTTGAGGTGTGCAATGAAGTCTGCGATCGACTGACCTTGCTGCTGTCTGCACATGTAAAATTTAAACCGACACAGGATGACTGAAGGAGATGGATTACAATGTTCCTTCAAAGCGGCCTTGAGCTCTGCATACGTGAGCTCCTGGATTGTCCGAGGACGAATCAGGTTTTTAACGAGTGTGAACGTCTCACCTCCGCAAACGAACAGGAAGACGGCCTTCATCTGGGCTGCGCCTCGAAGTAGAAAGACAACCGCTCAGAATACGTGTCAAAATCTCCCTCATGAGGGTCGAATTCATCGATATGGCAGAAAGAAGTCATGGTCTAGATGTTTATCCTCGTCGCCATGTAAGGTATCTCGACAGACTACGATCGATTGTAGCACACGTTTATTGCCTCTACCGATACAGGCCCGATTACCTGCAGCGCCATCCAAGCTGGGGCGTAGGGATACAATGCGGTCACGGTGTCGGGATACAACGGTGAATATTTGCAGTTTCATACATGACAATCCCTGCTGTCAAGCATGGTGGTGGCAGCATCATGTTATGAAGCTGCTTTTCATCAGCAGAGACTGGTAAGCTTGTCAGGATAGAAGGGACAATGGATGGTGCAAAGTGCAGGAGAATCCTTGATGAAAACCTGCTTGAGTCAGTGTTGAATCTGAAACCGGGTCAGAGATTCACATTTCAGCAGGATAATGGTCAGAAGAACAAAGCTAAAGTCACACTGGAGTGTCTGAATGAGAAGAAAATAAATGTTCTTGAGTGGCCCAGTGAAAGTCCTGACTTTAACCCAAATTAACATTTATGGTGAGACTTGAAGATTGCAATCCATCGAAGACCCCCATCAACCTTTGCAGAACTACAGGCATTTTCACATGAAGAATGGGCAAAAATTTCACCATCTCACTGTGCCAGGCTGGTAGAGACTGACCAAGAAAGACTTGTAACAGTCATTGCTGAAAAAGTTGCTTCTACAAAGTACTGAAAGGAAGGGGTTGAATACTTTTATAACTAGATGGTATTCATAGAATACTTACCCTGCGTAGTCAACTTGTTGCGAGCCAACTCTTCTATTTTTGAACATTTTTTTCCCTTTGATCCAATATGGCTGCCAGACCACGTGAGCGATGACATCATAAATTTATATTCTCTAATATAATTGTTGCATAGATCACGCTCAATACATTTCAGACTGATCAGACTCAGCGTTGTCCCTGTCAAATTATGACGTCATAATTATGGCACCAACGACGTCATCGTTAAAGACACATATTCCCCATATAGAGTTCTTTACAATGAGCCATGTTTCAATTTTTTCTATGAAGCGGTTTTGGAGATATGAGGTGCAACATTTTTCGGTTTTTCAAAGATGGCGCCTGTATCACATGACATATGACGTCATGATTATCATTAAAATATTCTGCAGGAGGAGGCGCTCCGATGGTGAAAATTTCGTGCCCATCAGACCAACAGTTGCTGAGAAAAAAAATTCCTAATGATCGGATAAGTGTTGTACTTGTCGAATTATGACGTCATAACAAAGGCACCGATGACATCATTAACATATCTTATTCCTCAAGGGGAGTACTTGACAATGAGCCATGTTTCAATTTTTTCCATGGAGCGGTTTCGGAGATATAGAGGTGAAACCTTTTTCGATTTTTTCCAAGATGGCGTCTGTACCACGTCACCTCTGACGTTATAATTATCATTAAAAAATTCTAAGGAGGAGCCGCACATATTCTGAAAATTTTGTGTCCATCGGACTAACAGTTGCAGAAGAATTTTTGTTTTATTCATACTGATCAGATCAAGCGTTGTACTTGTCGAATTATGACGTCATAATTAAGGCACCGATGATATCACCATCAACATATCTCATTCCCCATGGTGACTACTTGACAATGAGCCATGTTTCAATTTTTTTCATTGAGCGGTTTGGGAGATATAGAGGTGTAACGTTTTTCCAAGATGGCGTCCGTACCACGTGACCTATGACGTCATTATGAATAAAAAAATTCTACAGGCGGAGGCGCTTCTCTGGTGAAATTTCGTGTCAATCGGACCAACGGTTGCCGAGAAAATGAATTTTTAAAATGCAGACACGTACGGCACACGGCACACGTATAGCACATGGCACATGGCACACGGCACACATATGGCACATGGCACGCATATGGCACATGGCACACGTACGCACCTGAATGATTAACCCCGCTTTTCACTTCGCAGGGTAACCAGTGAATTTTGATTTGTACGTGTTTTTTTGCAGGTATTCCTGACATTTAACATTCTTCAACTATAACTGTTTAGTCTTAAGTTGTAAATAAAAAAGATCATTTTGAAAAATAGTTTCTACATAATTCACAATTCATCTAAATGTGGCAACATTACTCTGCGCTCGCGAAGTGAAAAGCGGGGTTAAGCATTCAGGTGCGTACGTGTGCCGTGTGCCGTAGGTGTCTGCATTTAAAAAATTCATTTTCTCAGCAACCGTTGGTCCGATTGACACGAAATTTTACCATAGACGCGCTTCTGCCTGTATAATTTTTTTATTCATAATTATGACGTCATAGGTCACGTGGTACGGACGCCATCTTGGAAAAACGTTACACCTCTATATCTCCCAAACCGCTCAATGGGAAAAATTTAAGCATGGCTCATTGTCAAGTACTGCCCTTGGGGAATAAGATATGTTAATGGTGATGCCATTGGGGCCTCAATTATGACGTCATAATTCGACAAGTACAACGCTTGATCTGATCAATATGAAAAAAAAAATTCCAGTGGCAACCGTTAGTCCGATGGACACGAAATTTTCACCATAAAAGCGCCTCCGCCTGTAGAATATTTTAATGATAATCATGACGTCATAGGTGATGTGGTACAGGCGCCATCTGGGAAAAACCGAAAAATATTGCACCTCTATATCTCCAAAACCGCTACATGAAAAAAATTGAAACATGGCTCATTGTCAAGTACTGCCCTTGGGGAATAAGATATGTTAAGGATGATGTCATCAGTGCCATAATTATGATGTCATAATTCGACAGGGATAACGCTTAGTCTGATCAGTTTGAAATGTATTGAGCGTGATCTATGCAACAATTCTATTAGAGAATATAAATTTATGATGTCATCGCTCACGTGGTCTGGCAGCCATATTGGATCAAAGGGAAAAAAATGTTCAAAAACAGAAGAGTTGGCTCGCAACAAGTTGACTACGCAGGGTAAGTATTCTATGAATACCATCTAGTTGGCAGGGGTGAATACTTCTGCAAGCCACTGTTTGTTCTACTTGTGAATGTATGCAGCTATAGAGGAACCGAGGTAGGGTTCGAAACAACAAAAGGCCTACCTTGTGTCGCTTTAGCAGCTTTCTTAGGCTGAACGGGTAGTTGGTTAAATATAAATATATATATATATATATATATATATCCAGGTAGTGGACAAAAAATGTCAACACCAATGTAAAGTCAATTAATAGGGTGTTGGGCCACCATGTGTGGCTAGTATGCGACACCTTGACATAGAGTCCATCAGCATCTGGAATTCTGCAGGAGGGATGCGGCACCATTCTTCCACGACAAAGTCAATCAACTCACACCTGTTTGATGGAGATGGCAAATACTGTCTCAGGTGTCATTCCAGAATATCCCATAAATACTTGATTGGGTTCATATCCGGTGACTGAGAAGGTCGCCAACACGCCCTGACTTCTTTCTTTCTGTCCCCTTTTCTGTCCAATTTCCCCAGATGAATATGACGCCTCTCTGTATTTCATTTAAGGCCGGTTGCATAAGGACTTATTCTGTGCTAGGGATAAGACTGTTTCTTATGTGGCACTGCAATATCTTCTAAATATGTGCATGTAAATAAAGATTTGTTGTTTCCAAACCTGCTCAGTGTCTATTTTCCTACATTGGTTAGACACAGTATGTCATAAGTAGATGGGAGGTTGTTACCCCACTGATTTGCTGTGCTAGTCTAGCTGATGTCCCATCTACGGTTCGCTCGGCTATATGTAATTAATAGATAAAGGTGGGGCATCGAGAGCATGGTTCCCCATCTAGGATAATTAAATCACCGGTAAAGTAACGCGAGATTTGGCAGAGGACCCTGCCAGATTATAATCACCTAAAACTGCGTCCGTGATCATCAGGTGGCAAAGTTATCCGTGGCTCATCGGCTTCAGGGTCAAAGGTCAGGAAGCGGGTCCAATAGGGGCCACTTGTGACCCAACAACATACCCGGAAGAATACCATGAAATCTTTAACGTCTGCAAACACATGCTGGCATATGGGTTGCCCATTTTAATGGCTATCTTCTGGATGGCCATCCACATTGATTCCTCACCCTGCCTGTGAAGCACCTGGATGACAGTTTATATCTGGAATGACATCAGAACCCAGACAAGACAGCTCAGAGGTGAGCGTGCTTACCTCTAAGCTATCCTGTTAGCCCAGTAGATTCCTGAGAGTGTCTTTTATACTGATCTTCCTACTTCCGAATTCCATCACCATAATGAACATTAGTGCGCTGAGTACGCTTCCCTGTACCAAACCGATGTTAATGCTGAATTCCTCCGACATTCCAGCTCCATCTAAAACTCTTACTTCGTTCCATCATGCATGCCTTCCATAATCCTAATTTCTGCTTCCGGCACTCCCATCGCTATCACCATTTATCTCTGGACCGTGTCGTTAGCCTTCTCAAGGTCCACAAATTCTAGTGCCCTCCCCTCTTGCATCCCCAACCTCTTCTCTGCCAACGATTTCAGCGTAAACATCCCATCAGTCATCCCCCTTCACTTTATGAACCCTTGTTGTTTGCCTATCTTCCGCTCCACACTTTTCCATATCCTCCCATCCATAATCTCTTCTAGGATCTTCATCAAGTAAGTAACTTTAGAAAAAAATGGCCACAGTACATCCCTGGATCTTGCATATCTTTCCTCATTTTCCATAGCGGTACAATTAGAGTAATAGAATATTTCCCTCTCTCATCCACACTGTATATTGAACAGTCTCTTTGTTCAACTGACTCTGATCTCACCCGACTGAAATTAGCATCTCTGCATGCACTCATTAATGGCACAAGCTCTCCCCTTCTTCGTCCTTTTATCGCTGTCTGCACCTCCATAAATTCAACTTCCCTCTCTAAATAACTCAGTATCTCCAGCTCTTCGTTGCTTCCTCCCCAGTTCAGTAACTCCTTGAAATAGCCTTCGCATGTTTCACTACTGCCCCCCTATTTGTCACCAACCTCCCATCTCCATCCTTTATCACATCAACCCACCCCCATTTGCCTCCTTACTGTCTTCATCCCTGTCCAGAGATAATTTTATAAATAACCTTCCACCATCCTCTTCTCAGTTGCTGTACAAGTGAACTTCCATATCATTCCTTGTGTCCACATCTCTTTTCTGCTTTCTTCTTCTGTCTCTAAAAGGGCGACAATCTTGCATCTGGTTATCCTTGATTTTCTAGATCCTCTTCCACACGATCATCTAGATTTTCTAGATCCTTAGGGGCTCTCTTCACTCTCCTGATATGCCTATACTTTGAAAAAAAAAAAGTAAGAATGTTTCTCGAAAACCTCACGACTTCAAATCATAGTCATGGATGGGTTGGATATAGGTCAACCGTGCACCCAACCATCACCCTCCAAAAAAACCTATCACTTTGTTTTATAACAAGTGCCAAATAAAGAAAAAGATGTTAATATTGTATATTTTGGGATGAATTTGCTCTGCTGGCTATATATTCATACATACACGAAAAAACATTTTCAAAACTTTAAAAAATCACAGAAGAGAGTTCTGTGTTCTTCTTCTTCATCATCTTTAACGGACACAATTATTTCACATTTTTGTGGGGTTTGCCGGGAAGTTTTGGTCCATGTATTTCATGAACTGGCTGGCCAGGTCGAAAGTTCGACTCAGGTTCTGGCAGAAATTTGTAATTTGTTCATTGTGCTGGCAATAGCTCGCCTAGTTTTCATGAAGGACACCGTGGGGATCTTTAATGTCCATCAACTAATGCCAGCACATGGGACGTCAGTTTAACGTCGATCCGAGGGATATGGCACACACATTGATGAATTACCCTGTCTGTAAAACACAAGCAAGACAGTTTATAGGTGGGTCGGGATTCGAACCCAGGCTAGACAGCTTCGAGGTGAGTGTGCCTAACACTCGGGCCTCGTGCCAACCAAGAGAGAATACTGTTTTAAAGACACTAAATGTTGTAAAATCTATCCAAATAACTACATTTGTGATTTAAATTTCCTTTCAAATATACATTTTTCTTTTTATATTTGTACACAGAGTCAAGGCTCATGGAAGAGCTACAACACTGATGGGTCAGGATGCAACAGAACAAAATGAAACATAGAAAGAGGTGAGGACACGAACAGCAGAGTTGAAGGACAAAATAGAGGGAGACTTGGACAAACAATGGGTGTGGGGAAGGAATGATGGTGAGGGGGCGCAATGAAGGGTAGGGCGAGGGGATGAGAAGTGGAAGAGAAATCAGGAGTAAAGTAGGAATGAGGGGTCGGGGAAGAATGAGGGACAAGGGAGGGATTGAGAGGTGGGAGGAGGAGAATGAGGAGTGTGGAGGGGGGATATGAGGAGCATGGGAGGAATTAGAGGTTGGCGGAATGGAAGACCAGGAGAAGAATGAGGAGTAGGAGAGGAATGAGAAGTAGGGGAGGAATGAGGAGTAGGAGAGGAATGAGGAGTAGGGGAGGGGTGGGGGAGGATTGATAGTTAGGGCAGGAATGAGGGGTAGGACAGAACACATATATTTCACAACATGGATAAAGAAGTGGGCAAGATGGACGCAGAAGCAAACTCTCAGGAAGGAAAAGGTGGAAATTCGGAAGGAGGTGAGCTTGGGGTGAGGGGAGGGGGTGAGGGGAGGGGGGGGGAGGAGAGGGGTAGTGTAAACGGAGGTACAAAAGATCATGGTTTTGATTCATCAAAACTGGTCACGGATTAGGATTAGCGGAATGGAAGTTTATGAAAGCCAAGAAATCCAGGGACATTGTGACCCGTCATCGGTGTGAAACGAATACATTCTTTTCTGATTTTTTTTTTTTTTGTATACAAGATCGAGACTTGTGTAAGAGCTAACATTAATGACAAAAAAAAAAACGGACATATAAGACAAAATAAAGGGAGCGGGACACACGATGGGGAGAGGGAGAAGCACAGGAGTACAACATTTGACAGCAGGGACATCGGGAGATCTGTGGGAGGGAGAGGGCTTGGGGGGCGGACGCGTGGGAAAGGGGGTGGGGGTGGTTCGAGGTAAAAAAAAAGAAGGAAAAAAAAGCACATGGACACAGCTAGGACTTCCAGGAAAGAAGTCGGTTTTTCAGAAAAGTGGATCTCGGGTGAATTAACGGTGGTAGAAAAGATCAAGGTTTTGGATGGGGGAAGATAAGAGATGGTGGTGAACAGCTGTTTTAAAGACCTGGAGGGAGGAGTGGGATTGAAGAGCTTGAGGGAGTTTGTTCCAGAGGTGGGAGAAAAGAGGAATGAAAGAGTGAAGGTGAGCAGAGAGTCTTGATTTTGGCGGTTTCACCAGAAGAAGGTTGCTGGCAGATATTGTGCGACCTGTAGGAGTATTTGGGGGACAACGAACACACAGGGCTGTCGGTCTAGGCCAGAGAGGAGTCGGTTGAAGACAGAAAGACCACCAACCTGCCTGCGGTGAGTGAGTTGAAGGCCCTTGGAGTTAGCTTCATCGCGGGGGATTCCAATGATTCTGAAAGCTTTGGTTTCAACAGCGTGAAGCCTAGTTCGGTGACAGGCAGGAGCACCAGCCCAGAGGGGGAGAGCAGTATTCCATTGAGCTGCGGATGAAAGCCTTATATGTGGTGAGGAGCTCAGGTGTGCCAAGGAAGGACTTCGCATGATGGAGGATGCCCAGTCAGCGACTGGCTTTGGAGGCCAGCTTGGAAATGTGGTTTTCCCAGGAAAGATCATGGCAGATAGTGAGACCCAAAAGCTTGAGTAACAGAACTTCTTGGAGAGGATTGTTGAGAAAGTAGATGGGAGGGTTTTCCAGTCGGTCTTTTCGGAGAGACATAGTAAGAGTGTGAGATTTATCAGGATTGAAAGACATGTTCCACTTGTTTGACCAGTCTGTGATTTTTTCCAGGTCTGAAGAGAGTGAGGAGGCTGCTTATGCCGGTCTGAGGCATGAGGTATGGAGCGGCAGATAGTGGAGTCATCAACAAAGAGGTAGAGAGGATTTTCCAGGGAGTCGGATAGATCATTGATGAAGACTAGAAAAAGCACAGGGCCCAGAACACTGCCTTGGGGAACTCCAGCCTGAACAGGAAGGGGAGATGAGAGAAATCCATTCAGGGCCACACTTTGACTACGACCAGAGAGGAAGTCTGCAAGCAATGCATGGAGATTTCCATGGATACCATAGTAGGAGAGTTTGGTGAGCAGAGCGGGGTGCCAGACCATTGTTACGTGCACCTCCCCGACCCCCTGGTCATGGTGTACCTCCGAGTCCCGAGAGGAGCCACTGCAGAAAAATGTGTAAATCCGTGTCAAAAATCAACATTGAAACCACACCAATGGTTATCAACAAACAAATATTGTATTAAAAATCACACAGAATAACGGTACAACAAATAGCAATCAAAAGTACAATCCACACATCTTATGATGGTACCATCAACTAGCATACAATAACTCACTGCGCTCCAAGTGAGTGGAAAAAGAACCTTCCACAATGTCTCTATATTCCCATCTTCAAGACGAAGTTGATTCACTCCAGCGATCGCTAGAACGATGTCCAGTCGAGACCAGAATCCCGTGCAGATGGCAAGGGCAGTCACACAGCCGAAGCTGTACAAAGGCGCCCTCAAGGCGACTGGGAAATCCAAAGGCGCCCTACAGGCGACTGAGAGATCACACCCTCGGGTATGGACGAATTAGCCTTCAAAAGGCCCCGTCACACACACGCCCCAGACGTCTGAATACAGGTGAGAATTGTCGAAAAGAAACGAAACCGCGAGCAAAGCACAAGTCCTGCGTGAGTCAAAATGGCCGACGGCTCTTACTTGAGTCGAAACGAGCCGGCGATGCTTCTTCAGAATCTCAACGCCAAAACCTGACCATGCCAATTTCTCAATCCCAGCGATAACACCTATCGCAGGAAATTCCGTTCAAATCACTCGCGACTTTCGTTCGACAACGCTCGCTATGGAGCTTGGTCACGCTTCTTCTCCGACTTCACTCGCCACGCCTTCCTCTTTTTCTTCTTCCTCCGGTTTCTTCCGGTTCCCGATCCGGTTTCCTGTTTCATTTAAAATTAACCCTTTTTACATTCTGACAATAATAATGGCTATTTCCCTCAAACAATAGGAATAATAATACATAGAACCAGAAATGTGTCAAGTGGCTGAAAACCACAACAACGGAAGTGACGAATCCGTAACACTTCCCCCCCCCCCCCCCCCCCCCCACCCTCAAGAAAGAAAGTTTGAACACAGCGAAAACTTTCTTTGCCGGCTAACTCTTTAAACAAACAAAAGTAAACTCACAACCCAAATCATCAATTCCCGGAGCAACAATAATCAATATTTCCCAAAAAGAAAGCAACAAAACTTCAAACAACTTACAGATTTTTCCAAAGTTAATTCACACTGGACAAAGAATCAGCAACGACATTGTCCCTGCCCTTTACATGTTCAATTTCCCAGTTGGACTCCTGCAAAGCCAAACTCCATGTCATCACCATCTGATTTTTTACTTTTAGTTTCTTTTGAATGAAGGTTAAGGGGTTGGGATCAAAAATCCAAAGGCAAGCAAATCTATAGCACTTTTCCCGGGAGGCCGAGCTGAGAGCCAGGTTCCATGGTGGTTGGGTGGTGAGGCCTGGAAGTATTCACTACATGGACACCTTTAGGAATGTGGAGATCACGGTTAGTCCATGTAGGAAAGATCACTGCATGGACGCCTTTAGGAACGTGGAGTTCACGGTTAATCTGTGTAGGAAAGTTCACTACATGGACGCCTTTAGGAAACTGGCGTTCACGGTCAATCCGTGTAGGAATCTTGGCTCGGCTGCTCTGCAGCATTCAGTGCTTCAACTCTTTCTAATTTTCATAATAATCACGGTTGGGCCGCTTGTCACTGTAGTCACGTAAATAGCGGTCTCCTTCTCAGCCATTACCCTGATAATCATTCCTTCGGGAGATGCCGTAACTCTGGGAGCCTCCATAGTAATATCGACTGCGGCCACCACCAAAACCACTACTCCCACCCTGGGAGCCATAGCCACCCCTGAAACTACCGCCACGTTTTCCTCTTCTGTAGCCCCCTCGTTCGACACCTATGGCCTGCCTTTTCTACGGCTATGGTCCGACCATCCAAAATCCTTGCCATTCAAATCCTTCTCTGCATCTTTGGTGTCCTTTGTGTTTTCAAACGTGACAAAGCGAAACCCTCTTGACTTTTACGTTTCCCTGTCTTTTATCAGCCGCACTTCCAAAAGCGGTCCATATTTGCCAAAGACAGAGGCCAGAACATCTTCCTTTGTTTTGAAGTTCAGTCCACCTACAAAGAGCTTGCCAATATTGCCTCCATCCCTGACTTGTGTGGTGTTATTTTCCATACTAGGCTTTTTAACAAACATCGGGTTACCAGAAACTTGACCACCGGCCAAATCATTCCCGAAAACAAAAGATACTCCCTCTACAGGAAGAGTGGCTTGTAAACCTACGGTGACCGGTCCTGACACCAAATCAGACTCTAAATGGATGAGATGAAGTGGAGCTTTAACACAGCCACCAACCCCCTGTAAACGAACACTAATACCAGTTGCCGTCTTCTCTGACAATGGCAAAATGCCTTCAAGCATCAAAGATTGATGTGCTCCTGTGTCCCTCAACACCCGAACAGGTCTCTGGTTAGTTGTGTCTCCATCCAGTGACACAAACCCCTCTGAAATAAATGGTTGGTAACCCTTTTGAGGGCGATTTCTCACATTGGCCATTGCATTCGGAGTTGTACTAGTCTGACTCCGCTCCTGATTTTCCCTTTCCATAGCATAACATTGGGACATCAAGTGTCCAGGTTTCTTGCAAAAAGCGCAAGTAGGCCCGGAGGAGAACCTCGTGGTCTGCCTCCAGCCCCCCGGAAGATAGGTCTGTCTTGGAACTGTAGTCTTCTGATTTCTAAAAGTCGTGATATCAGAGTTGTCCTCATAGTCATCTCGAGGAGTTGTCCTCATAGTCCTCATAGTCCTCATAGTCCCCCATGAATTTTCGTTCTCCGCACCGGATGTACCATAATTCCCCTGGCGAACTCTAGGCGAGAAGCTAGGTTTGTGGAACCCCATCCTGTGTGTTAAGGCATAGTCATCTGCCATGGTTGCTGCCTCATACAACTTTGGTACTTTCCTTTCCTCCAGATGTACTTGAATGTCCTCGTGGACACACTGTTGGAATTCCTCCACCAGGATCAATTGTCGCAATAGTTCGAAGTCTTTCCCAACCCCTTTTGAATCACACCACCGAGCAAACATGGTTTCTTTCATTCTGGCAAATTCCACATGGGTCTCACTCTCCCTTTTCCTGGCGTTCCGGAATTTTTGCCGGTAAGCTTCAGGGACCAATTCATAGGCTTTGAGAATGGTTTTCTTCACTATCTCATGATCGGCACATTGGTCAATCGGTAAAGCCGAATAAATATCTTGAGCTTTACCCACCAGAACACTTTGCACTAACATGGTCCAGGACTCCTCAGGCCATTTTAGCATTCGAGCCACTTTCTCAAAGTGTAAAAAAAACTTGGCTACCTCCTTTTCATTGAAGAGTGGAACCAGCCTCACATGTCTACCAACATCCCTGGTGTTCTGACTAGTTGTCGATCCAGTCGGCATGGATGGTACCTCTCCCCGTTCTTTCATTAAATCCAGCTCCTTGAATCTAATTTCCTTCTGAAGCGCCATGTCCTGTTCCTTTAACTCCCTATCGGCTCTTCTTTCCTCCGCTCTTTCCCCTGCTCCTCTTTCTTCTCCAGCTCTCCTTTCCTCTGTTCTTCTCTCCTCGAGTTCTCGTTCCTGTTTTATTCTTCTTTCCTCGAGTTCTCGTTCCTGGTCTATTCTTCTTTCCTCGAGTTCCCTTGCAGCTCTCCTTTCTTCTGCTCTTTCCTGTTCTCTTCTTTCCTCGAGTTCTCTTGCAGCTCTCATTTCCTCTGCTTTTAACCTTTCCTGGCTCTGCAATTGCATCTCCATTTTCCGGAGCTCCACATTTTCTTGTTCCTCGGGTAACCAATCCAAGGCTACCTCTTTCCATGTTCCTTGTCCCACCAGAGATTCTATCACCAATGTCTGCATCTCTGCTTTCTTCATATTAGCTCGGACCTCCAAGCTAAAATGTCTGGCCAATATCAAGAGTTCCGATTTTTTTAACGCTTGGAACTGTGCCTCACTAGGGGATGCCGCAAACTTTCCTGCATCAAACACCATGGTGACTATCAGTTAACACCTGTTAACCTTCACACAAAAATTTTCAAATTTTTTTTTGAACAATTTGGGAATGTTGGAAAACATTCCAAATTTGGGAATTTTGGGAATGTTAGGGAATTCTTTCTCGGACGAAATTTAGGGAATTTAATCCACATTACGAGATTTAGGGAATTTAATCAGCAAAGCCGAGCCCCCAATTTCTCCACAGTACGAGCCCCCAATTTCAATCTGGGTCAATCCCGAACGGATGTTACTAGGGAATTTTATCCCGGACGAAGACCCATTTTCGAGTCCACGAGTCAATTGGATGAGCCCCCAATTTCTGTTACGTGCTCCTCCCCGACCCCCTGGTGACGGTGTACCTCCGAGTCCCGAGAGGAGCCACGGCAGAAAAATGTGTTATTCCGTGTCAAAAATCAACATTGAAACCACACCAATGGTTATCAACAAACAATTATTGTATTAAAAATCACACAGAATAATGGTACAACAAATAGCAATCAAAAGTACAATCTACACATCTTATGATGGTACCATCAACTAGCATATGATAACTCACTGCGCTCCAAGTGAGTGGAAAAAGAGCCTTCTCCAATGTCTCTATATTCCCGTCTTCAAGACGAAGTTGATTCGCTCCAGCGATCACTAGAACGATGTCCAGTCGAGACCAGAATCCCGTGCAGATGGCAAGGGCAGTCACACAGCCGAAGCTGTACAAAGGCGCCCTCAAGGCGACTGGGAAATCCAAAGGCGCCCTACAGGCGACTGAGAGATCACACCCTCGGGTATGGACGAATTAGCCTTCAAAAGGCCCCGTCACACACACGCCCCAGATCGACGTCTGAATGCGGTGAGAATTAACGAAAAGAAATGAAACTGCGAGCGAAGCACAAGTCCTGCGCGAGTCAAAATGGCCGATGGCTCTTACTTGAGTCGAAATGACCCGGCGATGCTTCTTCAGAATCTCAACGCCAAAACCTGACCACGCATCCAGGTTTCTCAATCCCATCGATAACACCTATCGCAGGAAATTCCGTTCAAGGAACTCAAAGTTCACTCGCGACTTTCGTTCAACAACGCTCGCTACGGAGCTTGAAGTCACGCTTCTTCTCTGACTTCACTCGCCACGCCTTCCTCTTCTTCTTCTTCCTCCGGTTTCTTCTGGTTCCCGATCCGGGTTCGTGTTTCATTTAAAGTTAACCGTTTTACATTCTGACAATAATAATGGCTATTTCCCTCAAACAATAGTAATAATAATACATAGAACCAGAAATGTGTCAAGTGGCTGAAAACCACAACAACGGAAGTGACGAATCCGTAACACCGTATTGAAGGCACGTGATATGTCAAGAGAGACAGCTGTAATTTCCTGTTTGACATTGAGGACCTCCATCCATTGTTGAGACAGCAGAAGCAGCATGTCCAGGGTAGAGTGACCTGGTCTGAATCCAAATTGTTGATCTGAGATCCAGCCATTGGAGAAGACCAAGGATTTGATATCCGAAGCAATGATGTATTCTATGACTTTGCTGATAATTGGGAGTAGGCCGATTGGTCTGTAGTTGCAAGGATCTGTTGTTGTGCCTTTTTGTGTAAAGCGGTAATGTTGGCTGATTTTCAAGCAGATGGTCGATGTCTGTGAGCAAAAGAGAGGGTGAAGATAACAGAGAGAGGGTGTGAAAGAGCGGCAGAGCAGTATTTTAGGACCCGTGGGCTGATGCCGTCTGGTCCAGTTGCAGAGTCGAGGATTGACAGAAACTTCTCCACCTTTTCAGGAGAGAAGGACACAGAGTCGAGGAGCAGCTGGCTATGGCTGGGTATGGTGGGTACAGGGAGAGACGGGTTTGGGACACAAGATTATGAGGCAAACACAGAGTTGAGGCATTCAGCTTTTTCACGTGCGGAGCCAGCTGTGTAGCCGTTTGAGGTGAGGGAGGGGTTGAGGGGCGAGGGGGGGTACAAACACCAGAAACAGATTTGGCAAGATGCCACCAGGATTTGGAAGAGGGAGACAGGTTTGAGAGTTCACTCTTGAGAGTCGAGAGATATAAGTCAAGAGACGACGATGGTTCACGAGCGAGCGGTATTCAATGAAAAAGGACGGACTATAACCGAAACAGGCCTGGACTGGGGGGTCGGGGGCCCACGTGGCAGGTGTCGGTCCCCGACATGCGGTGTACATGCCTATTTACAAAGGGCCCCAATGCGCTGCGTGCGCAGGCCTTTAAGAGCCAGCTGTACGTAATTGTGTGTGGTGCTGGCCTGGAAAATTTCAAAACGAAGGTTACTGACCTTGAAATGAGATAGAAAATAATGTATAATCAGTTATGAGGTTAGTTAGCTACACAATACCGAAAATTCGGTTCGATTCTGACAACTCTGAAAATTTGACCTTTGTGACCTTCAAAGGTCAAAGGTCGAAGATTCTGAAATTTGTTGGAAAACTTGTATTTCATGATGTATGTGATAATATAAGATCATGTACGACATTTCACCCTATCAGGAAGCGAACAATGTAATAAAACCATAAAAAATCTACTTTTCTAAATTTCGTGACCTTGTGACCTTGAGGCGAAAATGAAAAATCGAGCTCCGTGAGGCTAGGCACATGACATTGGCCTAACCAAATACCGAAACTCCTGTCAGATTCCACCAAACCCCTCGGAAAAGATGTAGCTTGAACTCGATTACCCCCTAAAAAGACATCTTTTTCGGGCGTCACTCCGCCCACAACGGGCGCAATACACCCACTTTAGACAGGACACAACTAGATCATGATATCAACCTCCCACCCAAGTTTCATCCAGATCAGATGACATCATCGGTTAGTTATGCTGCGGACAGACAGACACACACCCATGACGAATATAGTGGTCACTGTTTGATAACTCGTGAACCAATTATTTCCTGGCTCTCCTGAGGGTAGACACACACTTGTTCCGGGCCTTGTGAAAGGAAATGAGATTGCCTTCCGTTGGAGTTGCCTTCCAGGAGACGAAGGCACATTGTTTCAGGGCAACTGCCTCACCACAAGATTCCGTGTACCATGGATGGGAGGAAGGGTATGACAACTGAAGACGGGATGGGATAAATCTGTGCATGAGAGAGAGCAGTTTACTTTGGAAGAATTCCCAGGATGAGTTGATGTCAGAGGGGAGACCAGTCCAGATGATTTATGGCTGCTTGAAGACAGTGCCAATTGGCCTGAGTGAAATGGCAGACTCGTCGACGCTGAGGAGGCTCTCTCAGAATAGCCAGAGAGATGTCCACTTTAACAAGCACATGGTCAGATGAGCCGATTGGAGCAGAAGAAGAGCAGCACCACTTCGGTTATAGGGAATCTCCAAACTCGACACCACGACCAAACACCAGTCTTGCTGAGGTGATAAATCAGCTTTTATTCACCAATCGCAATCATGCTGCACGAGGCAAAACCATAGCCGAAGCAAAACCAAAACCCCTGCATGATGACCACGTGCCAGCCCTCACCCGTGGGTTTAATACACACAGTGGCGCAGCAGACATTTTCAGGGAAGTTAGTCATAACCAAGTCTAGAAGAGAAGATGCTCCATTGACTGAGATCCGGTTGGGAAATTGACAGATTGTATTAGTCCCAATGAGTCACGGAAGTCCTTTGCTGAGGTGCTGTGGCTGGTGAGAGAGGAACCCACACCCAGCCAGCTGGCATGATGACAGTTGAAATCACCACATATGAAGGAGAGAGTTGGGATGAGTAGATAGAAGTTGGTCCATGTTTTCAGACAGCGAGATGTAAATGGAGTCATCACTGTTTGGTGGACGTTACAACACACATATGAACAAAAGGTGGGAGTGAAGGGGAGGCCGTAGCCAGAGGTACTCCTGGAGGTGAGGTGGAGAGAGGGCAGTGCAGGGAGAGTGAGGAAGAGATTTTTTGATCAAGATAGCAACGCCACCTCCAGGACAAGGCTCAGGTCTGTCATACCAGATGAGGGAGTAACCAGGGAGAGATATTAAAGAATCAGAGACATATTGAAGGAGGAAAGTTTCTGTTAAGCAGATTAAGTCTGGTTTGTCAGAAGCAACCTGTATGGAGATATCAATCAGGTTTGAGCGAAGGCCCCGGATGATAGAGGTCCATTCCGTAAAGGAAGAGGACGGGGGAGCATCGGACACAGGACAGGGGATGGGAGGGTAAGATGAGTAAGAGGAGGGGGAGGTAGTGAGTGCTGTTGATAGTGTGTCAGAGATTTCAGAAGACCTTGGAGAAAGGGAAAGAGGAGGAGGACAAAAGGTTTGATGGTGATTGGATGAAGCACAGTGAGGTATTGTTTGAGGGGGGCAGGGCGAGGAAGAAGGTTGGAGGAGATGGAGGTAAGAGTTGGAAGGGAGAGCGAGCGGGGAGGACACTTTGAGGAGGAGGGGTGAGAGGGGAGAATTGGAGAAAAAAGGAGGGTGGGGAGATTTGAAGGGGAGGAGGAGTTTTGAAATGGAAGGGTGAGGAGGGAATTTTGGAGGTGAGGAGTAAGGAGGGAGTTTGGGAGGGGAGGGGTGAGTTTAGGAGGGGAGGGGCGAGGGGGGAGTTTAGGAGGGGAGGAGCGAGAGGGGTGTTTAGGAGGGGAAGGATGAGTTCGGATTTTAGAAAGTGTTGGACGATTCATGGAAAACGAACATTTATTGCAAAATGAGTTTCTTGTGATTTTCAAGTCAGAGATCCGTTTGAAAACGTTGGAGGAGGGGTGGAATGCAGGTGAGTTTATGGAATGTAGGAAGGAAGAACCGTAAGAGATTGAGTTTTTATTTGAAATGAAGAGATTTGGTGAGCAAATCGAAAACAACCTTTTAAAGAAGAAGAAAAGTGTGTTATAATATACAGCAGAATACAACACTTGAGGGGAAAGTTTAAACATTTTTATACTAAACCGTGAAAACTATCTGGGGAAATTCCCTAAATGAGGGCATGAAGGATTCCTAAGGGGGATTCATGATTCCAGCACAGGTTCAGAAGCAGGAACAGAAGAATAGGAGATTGACAGCCAGGAGAGCTGCAGAGAACGAAGGAACAGGGAGGTGTATAAGCAAATGTGTTAGTACGGGAGGAGAGGCCTACTTTTTAAATTATTCGTTAATATGTTTTTTTGAAGGTTAGGTGAAAGTGGATCAGAGGAAGAAGGATAAAGTTGAAGAAGTATGGTGAGAACTGAAATTGGAAAGGTGTCGGCTAGAGAAGATCGAGTTATGAAGGAAGGAGAGCAAAAAAAACAGGTGGGCGAAACAGGTGGGTGAAACACGTGGTCGAAACATGTGGTCGAAGAACGAACAAACACGGTGAGAGAGTAAATTCGTTTATTTTTTTTTGATTAAGACTTTAAACAAAGGGTAAGATGTTCGGGGAAGTATGGGGTGAAAAAAAGACTGAAAAAAACCAGTGAGAAAACGAAAGTAAATGGACCACAAACGACCGCCGAGAGGAGACAACAAAGCCTCGAAGCCTGGAAGGTGCATTGTTATACAATCAAGCTCCCCAGACACATTGGGCAAGGAGCCCAGCACCTTTGTTATTTTCCTGTCTGGCCTTAAGAGCTTGGATAACTTCTTATATCTGTGTGCTTCTTGTTTGGGCAATGTGACTGGACAGCTTGGAAATAAGATGGCCTAACATAAGGTGCCATGACTTTTCTGTTCAATCTTCCAGTAACTTGGAGTGGAAGAGGATGTGAAGGTTAAAAATGGATTCAAGATAAAGAAAGGTGGGGAAGAATGAGGGGACCACGAGGATGCAAATTCACAGACAAAGAAGAGGTAGACGTGCATCGATCATTTTGAAGGATCCAACTGTGAATCCTTCACATTTTTTCTCAAAACAAAAGATCCAGAAAGTATATTGAAGAAAGACAAAATATGTTTGTGGAGAAAGATTGATGTTGTCTGTAGGTTCAAAACCAAGGATGGAGGATACTTGTGAACAAATACCTGATGACGACACAGAAGAACATGGATATTGCACCGTGATTTATACCAGAGGTTTACAATTTGAACTTGTCCCTGACTGGGACAGTTCAACAATCAATGACATATTAAATATCTAAGATTCAGTCTATTGGAGGAGTGAATGTGAGAAAGGAAACAGCAGATCAAGCATGATAAATGGCCAAATAATCCCGAAACTGAATGACTTATATACACTACAGCATATTAAACACAGACACCCAAACTACAGGGCAGAAAACTTGATGGCCAAGTTGAAGAAAAATGATGACTATCGACAAAAGTTGTCATTTGATGAACTTGACAACAAAGGCAAGTTCCAAAGCTATCTTTTCTAAAATTCAGATATTCTTACCATATAAAATACAATGTCCGTTTGTGGGTTTGTGTGTTTGTACAGATGTCTATCCCCCTTTATAAGGGTAGGTTCTAAAGACCAATCTATTAACACAAATGTGTGTTCACCACGGTCTATTTTTGAGGATAAAACAAACTAGAAAAAACATTTTCCATAAAAGAGTAATTATGTCTCTGCTATTGGAATTGTAGACGGTGGCTTGCAAACCGAGCCTCAAGGGCGGTGTATAGAAGAGTTTTTTTTAAATCATAATAAATACAAGGCACAGGGAGGTGAAATTTGCTGCACATGATGTGCAACGACACAGTGAGTAAAACAGGTGTTCATTTATGTCTGATGGATGTGTAATTAATAAGGGAGACATAAGCACACCCGACACTAGTTTGAGGCTCCAGACTTTGGTGCGCTTACGAGGCTGCACCATCGAATAAACTGTTCCAACCCATCATTTTTCACGGGATTTTTACTAGTATCCATATAACTAGCTGTCAAGTTTGCATATGGACTTGGTACAAATTACATGGTTAGAGATGTTGCTCCATACTTGAGGAAGTTGATTAATGAAGCCTTTGAAAAGTCTGAAAGCCACCACATACAAGGCTTTCATCCGCAGCTCAATGGAATACTGTTCCCCCCTCTGGGCCGGTGCTCCTGCCTCACACCTAGCTCGGCTTCACGCTGTTGAAACCAAAGCTTTCAGCATCATTGGAATCTCCTGCAATGAAGCTAACTCCGAGGGCCTTTCACTCACTCACCGCAGGTAGGTTGGTGGTCTTTCTGTCTTTTATCGACTACTCACCGGCCTTGTTCCCCCAGCTCTCTCTGTGCTCTGTCCCCCAAATATTCCTACAGGTCGCACAAGATCTGCCAGCAACCCTCTTATGGTTAAAATGCCAAAATCTAGGCTCTCTGCTCACCTTCACTCTTTCATTCCCCTTTTCTCCCACCTCTGGAACAAACTCCCCCACTCCCTTCAATCCCACTCCTCCCTCCAGGTCTTTAAAACAGCTGTTCACCACCATCTCTTGTCTTCCCCCATCCAAAACCTTGATCTTTTCTACCCCTGCTAATTCACCGATACTTTTTTTGAAATTCCAACTTCTTTCCTGGAAGTTCTTGCAGTGTTGATATGTTTTATACCTCTCCCACCTCCCCCCAAGCCCTCCCCCTCCCACATTTCTCTCGATGTCCTTGCTCTCAAATGTTGTGTTTGTGTCCTTCCCCCTCTCTCCCCATCTTGTGTTCCGCTCCCCATTATTTTGTGTTTTATGTGTCGGTTGACTTTTTGTGTGATTAATGCTAGCTCTTTCACGAGCCGCGATCTTGTATACGAAAAAAAAAAAAAAAAAAAAGCCACAAATGGCAGATTGCTTCCAAAACTTGGGTGTCATTCCTACTTAAGCTTCAGCAATGTTTTGGCTTTCACATATCAAGAATGTCAGAAGGCCATACAGCAACGTTTCATAGACTGCTATACTCTCTTGGTCAATACATTTGCAGAGCAGCCACAAATGGTCAATGGAAGCTTCCCTTAAGGGACTGTGAAAGGTAAAGCCAATCAAATCACTTCATGAATGACAACAGATAGCACAACACTTGCCTCTCTTGGAGATGACCGAGAGGTCCCAGGAAAAGCCATTTGATGAGCTCGTGGCTTTCACTTGTGCTATGTTTGGCCGAGTGCAGTTCACAAAGGTTGATGTGTCGAAGATGCACATGATCAAGAAGAAATGTGGAGTAGATGAGATAGTGAACCCCTACCACAGCATGGACATGGCCACTGGCCAGTCTTCCCCATGGTAGAAAGAGCCTTGAGCAACACATAAGGTGAGTGATCTCCCAGGCCCACATAGGGAAGATAACTCATGTAGCCTTTCCTGAGGTTCCTGCACTCCCTGATGGAAATAGTTGTACCGTTAGGGATGGTGATTTGGAACTCTAAGGATTGGTGGTGAAATTCCATGACAGCAGCTCATAGACATCCTTGAGGAGGCTTTAATGGGAGCGAGACTACAGATGATGAACACTCAGGATTCGGCACCCTTGGAAATCTTGCCTCCTTAGATGCTGAGTCAAATTATGAGTAGACAATGACAACATGGTTCACAGTATGAACTTCACATTGTGATGTGTCACGATAAGACATTTGAAATTACATTTTGTTTAAAATATATTATTTGTGTATCAAAGTCACTGTCTTCAACGGTGAGCATTACCAAACAAGAATGACCGCACTGAGGTCACAACCTGCGACAAAATCTGGTCACGGGCCGATTGGGAAACACACATTTAATGCGCTATTAAAAAATTAACTCTACACCTCTCATCCATGTCAGCCTCCCCAGGGTTATATCAGAACGAGCTGATTCATCACACGGTCACAGATTGTTTAACCCCAATATGGGGCTGTTCAAAAATTACATGACGCTATTTTTTTAGGGAGGCTCGTACTGTGCGTGCTGACAGGCTTGATTAAACCTTACTTATATTTCTTATTCGACATCGATTCGATTTTCAGGGTCCCTCGTCATGAATTACACTTGACCCAAACAAAGCCAATGGAAATCTGATGCAACAAACCCAGGCAGTGTATAATTAGCAGAGGCCTACAGGTCTGATGCCTTAGGCCCACCAGAAAATCAAGATGGCAGCCATATTATTTTGTCTGGGTGTCATGGTGGGTGGAGTCAAGTGACAAATGTGGGTGGGGTCCAGCAGTTGTCCAACCAATGGATGCACATTTCAAAAATCGACTGCCAAGAAGAACCACAACAACAGCAACAACAACCATGTGGATCTCTTGTAGACCTGCGACATGTCACAGGTAAAAATGTTTCTCGAAACTGATATAAAGCAATACATGGTTTTATACAATACATGGTGGTGGCTTCATGGTTAAGGTTGTTGGCCTAAGATGTTAAGGTGCTGAGTTCAAGCCCCTGCTGTACCAACAATGATACCGGGTGGGATGACTCGGCCTGACATCCTTCTGATGTTGGCAAAACGAGAACTAGCTCTGGGAATAAGCGACCGTTTGAGTATCCTGTGCCCGAGAGGGCGACCCGCCCGGGATTGTGCCCGTCCAACCAATGAAACTGCCGCAACAGCCCGATGCCCCTGATTGTGCGTGGACCATCCATCCATAAATATGCCACAAGTAGAGCAGGTTCATCTCAAAATATGCAATAACATCTCATTTCTAGTTTGACATGCGTCAAGAATGAAAAAAAATGCAAATGTGATCGTTTTTTTTTATTGTTTGGGTGGACAGTGGTGGTACAAAGTAGACCTATCTAGTCCACGGTCTATTACATAACCAGTCTGAGCCTCCATGCTTTCAAGATCGAGTTATCCGCTTCATAGAACATCGATTTGCATGCACACCCCGTAGATGTGATCGTGTTATAACATCTTTGCTCACGGTTCGAGACGTGCAGATAATTGTCGGCTCAAAATCAAAGTACTCAAAGCAAAATGTGAAGACATGAGGGATCCAAACCATAACTAGAGATAAATTAAAATCTTCAAATCTTTAACAGCATCCCAGGGTCAAAGCATACTTTGTGCTTCACAATTTGTGTTTTTCACTATGTCCAACATTCTAACACCTCAAACAGCCATTCGACATAGCATCCCCGACAATGCAATCAATACATTTATATATATATTTTAGTTTCTGCACTGGTTGAGGACACTGCACTGGGATGCCAGAGATCATGGGTCCAAATGCAGATTGAGGCAGCAGTGTTCATCGATTTGGATGTCAAGGAAATCAAGCGAGACTCAGGATTCTCACATCACTACTGGAATGTCAGTAAAAACCATCTGGGCCATGAACAGTGGTGATTAACTGCCTTCCAGGGCAGGTCTTGTCTGCACGTGATGCCCGTCCACTCATTGCAATTATTACTTTTCCCTTCCCTTGTTACGGGTCATTTTGAATGGCATTGCCTCCTGCACTTGTTGGGCAAAGTGAAACTGTCAAATGATTTTGAATACAATAATTGGGCGATGAGCGACTGCTTCCTGCTTATAAATTGCGGCATGTTGCAAATATCCCTTAACAGGAACTGAAGCTGGACAGAGATAACTACTCCCTCACATGATTATCCACACAATTAAACAAACAAACAAAAAAAAACAGGGGATATTGTAATCAGCTCCGTCTGTCTGTCCGTCCATCTGTCTGTCACGCTCACTCCTCCAAAACGGTTGTGCAAAATTTCAACAAACTTCGTAGTTATGATGACTACATGGCACATATGTGCAAGAGCAGCATCATTTTTGCCACCACCCCATTTGGGTGGGGTCAAAAGGTCAAATGCCAAAACATGCAATTAAGGGCACATTTTAAAACAATTTCAATGAAACCTATATGCAATCAACATTGGGGGATGCATGAAATAAAAAAAATAAAAATAAAATATGTAACATAAAAATAACAATTAAAAATAAAATAAATGAAATAAATAAAATAAATCAAATGAATGAAATAAATAAAATAAATAAAATATATAAAATATATAAAATAAATTAAATAAATGGAATAATCAAATAAATAAATAAATAAATAAAAGAAAATAAAAAAATACATTTAAAAAAAGAAAGAATTAAAAAAAAAAGTAACATGTAAAAAAATAATAAAATTTTTTTTGGGGGAATTTGACCCCCAGTTCATGCCCCAGGAGGTGGAGACTTAAGGTCACAGGGGTCAAAATGGAAGATTTATTTTAGCTCAAAATTTGATACTGGGTCATAGATGGGAAGCGTGGGATTCTTCAGATGGGAAGCGTGGGATTCTTCAGATGGGAAGCGTGGGAATTTGCAATGGTGCACCATCGACTTTGCTCTCGTTCTTTCTTTTTTCTAAGGAGATATTCCATCTTCCTTGCTGCCTTCACATACACTTAGCCAGTACCCTGCAGGCTTGGCGCGTGATTCTCACATTAAACAAAAGGTTCAAGACGCACATTTTACGATCCAAGGTGACAATTTCTCATTCACTGTGGTCCACCAGATGGGAACTACACTTATACAAAAGCTACCTTGCTTGTACAATTACATCAAACGGCCCACACTCTTATTCCCACAGCGTACAAACAAGTGAACTTTTGCGAGAGCCGGGGTCTTGGATGTTGCATGTTTTGATCAAAAATGATCCCATTTCATCCCTCATCATATACACAAAGAATTAAGTTAAGCACCCCTACACAAAGAATTAAGTTAAGCACCCCCTAATATATATTCTTTGTGTATATGTATACATTGGCAAATTGCGAAGATGGTCCCTCCAATAGCCAATCTGGATGAATTGGAACGTGCATTACATCGGGAATGGAACAACCTGCCACAGCAACGCATACGACGGCTTACAGGGTCTATGAGACGTAGGGTTGAGTCAGTGATCCGATCACGTGGGTCCTACACACGTTATTGACGCAAAGATCGCTAGAGGTCTTCTCAGAACAATGACTGTACGTTAGAAAACATAAACGTCATCCACACTGTCCGTGATGGACCTATAGCTCCATACTTAAATTGAGGTGAAAATATGCCTAAAATTCCCAAAAAATTTCACCTTAAATTATTCAGAATAAAATATTGAAAACGGCATGATTGTTATGTTTTTATGTGACCATAATATCACTTCTCCAGAAAATATAGCAATATCATGGGTATATTACACTGTTTTGACGACAACAAACTTGTAATGTGCGAGGTTGTAAAAAAACGGGGGGGGGTGCTTAACTTAATTCTTTGTGTATACATATTGAAACAGAAGAGCTGGAAAATGAAACTATTGCGTTGTCGTATATTCCAAAAAGGGTATATTACCATTTGATGCACATGCCTTTTTTGCAGGTCACTCGCTCCAGACGCTCAATCTCGTGGACACCACACTGTGGATCAACTTGGCTCACAGTAGCTAATATGCCACAAGTAGAGCAGGTTCATCTCAAAATATGCAATAACATCTAATTTCTAGTTTGGCATGCGTGAAGCATTAAAAAAAATGCAAATGTTATCGTTTTTTAAATTTTTTGGGGGACAGTGGTGGTACAAAGTAGACCTATCTAGTCCATGGTCTATTTCATACCCAGTCTGAGCCTCCATGCTTTCAAGATCGAGTTATCGGCTTCATAGTACATCGATTTGCATGCACACCCCGTAGATGTGATCGTGTTATAACATCTTTGCTCACGGTTCGAGACGTGCAGATAATTGTCGGCTCAAAATCAAAGTACTCAAAGCAAAATGTGAAGACATGAGTAGTTCCAATCCACAACTTGAGAGAAATTAAAAACTTCAAATCTTCAAGAGCATCCCAGGGCCCCGTAAAAGCATCCCATAAAATCCCATAAAAAAGAGCATCCCATAAAAAGCTGAATGCCTCAACTCTGTGTTTGTCTCTAAATATTGTGTCCCAAACCCATCCCTCTCAGTACCCACAGTACCCAGTCGTACCCAGCTGCTCCTGGCCTCTGTGTCCTTTCCTCCAGACAAGGTGGAAAAGTTTGTCAACCCTCGACTCTGATTCTGCAACTGGACCTGACGGCATCAGCCCATGGGTCCTAAAATCCTGTTCTGCCGATCTTTCACTCCCTCTATCTGTTCTCTTCACCCTCTCGTTTGCTCAAGCCATCTGCTTGGAAATCAGCCAACATCACCGCTTTACACAAAAAAGGTGCAAAAACAGATCCTTGCAACGACAGACCAATCAGCCTTTTTTTTTTTTTTTTTTTTTTTTTTTGTATACAAGATCGAGGCTCGTGAAAGAGCGAACATTAATCACACAGAAAGACAAACAGACACATAAAACAAATAACATCGGGAGCGGTAGACAAGATGGGGAGAGAGGGGGAAGGACACAAACACAACATTTGAGAGCAGGGACCGAGAGACATGCAGACATCGAGTGATCTGTGGGAGGGAGAGGGCTTTGGGGGGAGGCATGTGAAGGGGGGGGGGGGGGGGGTGGGAGAGGTATAAACATATGGACACTGCCAGGACTTCCAGGAAAGAAGTTGGAATTTCAAACAAGGTGGATCTGGGGTGAATTAGTGGGGGTAGAAAAGATCAAGGTTTTGGATGGGGGAAGATAAGAGATGGTGGTGAACAGCTGTTTTAAATACCTGGAGGGAGGAGTGGGATTGAAGGGAGTGTGGGAGTTTGTTCCAGAGGCGGGAGAAAAGAGGAATGAAAGAGTGAAGGTGAGCAGAGAGCCGAGATTTCGGCAGTTTAACCATCAGAGGGTTGCTGGCAGATCTTGTGCGACCTGTAGGAATATTTGGGGGACAGAACACAGAGAGAGCTGGGGGAGCAAGGCCGGAGAGGAGTCGGTAGAAGACAGAAAGACCACCTACCTGCCTGCGGTGAGTGAGTGAAAGGCCCTCAGAGATAGCTTCATCGCGGGAGATTCCAATGATTTTGAAAGCTTTGGATTCAACAGCGTGAAGCCGAGCCAGGTGTGAGGCAGGAGCACCAGCCCATAGGGGAGAACAGTATTCCATTGAGCTGCGGATGAAAGCCTTGTATGTGGTGAGGAGCTCAGGTGTGCCGAGGAAGGACTCCGCACGACGGAGGATGCCCAGTCGGCGACTGGCTTTGGAGGCCAGCTTGGAAATGTGGTTTTCCCAAGAAAGATCATGGCAGATAGTGAGACCCAAAAGCTTGAGCGACAGAACTTCTTGGAGAGGATTGTTGAGAAAGTAGATGGGAGGGTTGTCCAGTCGATCTTTTCGGAGAGACATGGTAAGAGAGTGAGATTTGTCAGGATTGAAAGACATGCTGCTTTTGCTGTCTCAACAATGGATGGAGGGATCCTCAATGCCAAACAAGAAATTAGAGCTGTCTCCCTTGACATATCACGTGCCTTCGATACGGTCTGGCACCCCGCTCTGCTCACCAAACTCTCCTCCTTTGGTATCCATGAAAATCTCCACGCATGGCTTGCGGACTTCCTCTCTAGTCAACGTGTGACCCTGAATGGGTTTTTCTCATCTCCCCTTCCTGTTCAGGCTGGAGTACCCCAAGGCAGTGTTCTGGACCCTATGCTTTTTCTGGTCTTCATCAATGATCTCTCTGACTCTCTTGAAAATCCTCTCTACCTCTTTGCTGATGACTCCACTCTCTGCCGCTCCATTCCTCATCCCTCAGATCGGCAGTCTGCAGCCTCCTCACTCTCTGCAGACCTGGACAAAATTACAGAATGGTCAAACAAGTGGAACATGTCTTTCAATCCTGACAAATCTCACACTCTTACTATGTCTCCGAAAAGACCGACTGGACAACCCTCCCATCCACTTTCTGAATAATCCTCTCCAAGAAGTTCTGTCCCTCAAGCTTTTGGGTCTCACTATCTGCCATGATCTTTCCTGGGAAAACCACATTTCAAATCTGGCCTCCAAAGCCAGTCGCTGACTGGGCATCCTCCGTCGTGCGAGGTCCTTCCTTGGCACACCTGAGCTCCTCACCACATATAAGACTTTCATCTGCAGCTCAATGGAATACTGTTCTCCCCTCTGGGGCGGTGCTCCTGCCTCTCACCTAGCTCGGCTTCACGCTGTTGAAACCAAAGCTTTCAGAATCATTGGAATCTCCCGCGATGAAGCTAACTCCGAGGGCCTTTCACTTACTCACCGCAGGCAGGTTGGTGGTCTCTCTGTCTTCTACCGACTCCTCTCCGGCCTTGCTCCCCCAGCTCTCTCTGGGCTCTGTCCCCCAAATACTCCCACAGGTCGCACAAGATCTGCCTGCAACCCTCTTATAGTTAAACTCCCAAAATCAAGACTCTCTACTCACCTTCACTCCTTCATTCCTTCATTCCTCTTTTCTCCCGCCTCTGGAACAAACTCCCTCACTCTCTTCAATCACACTCCTCCCTCCAGGTCTTTAAAACAGCTGTTCACCACCATCTCTTATCTTCCCCCATCCAAAACCTTCATATTTTCTACCCCTGCTAATTTCACCCCAGATCCACTTTTTGGAAATACAAACTTCTTTCCTGGAAGTCTTTGCAGTGTTCTTGTGTTTTATACTTCTCCCACCCCCCCCCCCCTTCCCACGCCTCCTCCCCCCAAGCCCTCTCCCTCCCACAGATCTCCCGATATCCCTGCTCTCAAATGTTGTGTTTGTGCTTCCCCTTCTCTCCCCATCTTGTCTACCGCTTCCCTTATATACTTTGTGTGTCTGTTTGATTTTTTTGTGTGATAAATATAAGCTCTTTCACGAGCCTCCATCCTGTATACAAAAAAAGAAAGAAAAAAAAAAAAGGGTCAAAGCATACTTTGTGCTTCACAATTTGTGTTTTTCACCATGTCCAACATTCTAACACCTCAAACAGCCATTCGACAGACATAGCATCACCGACAATGCAATCAATACTTTGTGTTTATTTTTTTTTAGTTTCTGCACTGGTGGAGGACACTGCACTGGGATGCCAGAGATCATGGGTCCAAATGCAGATTGTGGCAGCAGTGTTCATCGATTTGGATTTGAATGTCAAGGAAATCAAGCGAGACTCAGGATTCTCACATCACTACTGGAATGTCAGTAAAAACCATCTGGGCCATGAACAGCGGTGATTACCTGCCTTCCAGGGCAGGTCTTGTCTGCACGTGATGCCCGTCCACTCATTGCAATTACTTTTCCCTTCCCTTGTTACGGGTCATTTTGAATGGCATTGCCTCCTGCACTTGTTGGGCAAAGTGAAACTGTCAAATGATTTTTGAATACAATAAATGGGTGATGAGCGACTGCTTCCTGCCTATAAATTGCGGCATGTTGCAAATATACATTAACAGGAACTGAAGCTGGACAGAGATAACTACTCCCTCACATGATTATCCCCACAATTTAAAAAAAAAAAAAAACCAGGGGATATTGTAATCAGCTCCGTCTGTCTGTCCGTCCGTCCATCTGTCTGTCACGCTCTTTCCTCCAAATCGGTTGTGCAAAATTTCAACAAATTTAGTACTTATGATGACTTCATGGCACATAGATGCAAGAGCAGTATCATTTTTGCCACCACCCCCTTTGGGTGGGGTCAAAAGGTCAAATGCCAAAACATGCAATTACGGGCACATTTTAAAACAATTTCAATGAAACCTATATGCAATCAACATTGGGGGACGCATGAAATAAATAAATAAATATATATATATATATAAAACATAAAAATAAAATATGTAACATAAAAATAAAAATAAAATAAATCAAATAAATGAAACATATTAAAAAAAAAAAAAAACATTAAAAAAAAAAAGAATAAAAAATAAAATAAAAATGTGACACGTAAAAAATAAAAATGTAACGATTTTGGGAATTTGACCCCCAGTTCATGCCCCAGGAGGTGGAGACTGAAGGTCACAGGGGTCAAAATGGAAGATTTATTTTAGCTCAAAATTTGATACTGGGTCATATTCCTGGTGGAACCTTTTGCCATCTTTCAGCTTTGCTTTAGATGGGAAGTGTGGGAATTTGCAATGGTGCACCATCGACTTTGCTCTAATTCTTTCTTCTTTTTTTAAAGCAGATATTCCATCTTCCTTGCTGCCTTCATATACACTTAGCCGGTGCCCTGCAGGCTTGGCTCGTGATTCTCAGATTAAACAAAAGGTTCAAGAGACGCACCATTACTATCCAAGGTGACAATTTATCATTCACTGCGGTCCACCTGATGGGAACTACACTTGTACAAAAGCTACCTTGCTCTGTACAATTACATCAAACGGCCCACACTCTTGGTCCCACAGTGTACACACAAGTGAACATTTGCGAGAGCCGGGTTCTTGGATGTTGCACGTTTTGATCAAAAATGATCCCATTTCATCCCTCATCATAAATATTGAAACAGAAGAGCTGGAAGGTGTATTACCTCGGGTGTCGAATCGGGTGTCTTACTATTTGGTGCACATGCTTCCCCTGCAGATCATTCGCTCCAGACGCTCAATCTCGTGTACTCGTACACCACAGTGTGGATCAACTTGGCTCACAGTAGCTAATTATATTCCAATGCCAATGTACATCAGTCCAGTAGTAGGAAATCGTTATTGGTGCGTCAGAAGCATGAGCCTCCTATAACAGCCACGGTTTGCAGAAACAGGATGCACTTTGTGAACAATATCACTCGGATTTGACAACCAGTGAATCATTCTTTCCATCATTTTTGGCAGAGAAATTAGGAGCTAAAAGAAAGTTTTCAATTATTGTTTACACTTTATTATGATGCACCTTGTTATAAATAATGCTTACTACCAAATGAAGAATAAAATCATTTCAATCATTTGAGATAGAGTCGAGGGGAACTTTTTCACTTTCTGTGCACCTGCCCTGCTGATACGCACCGTTCCCTCCTCCTCCCTCACCCCATTCCCAAATAGTAGAGAACTAGTGGTCGTCATTGCAACAGCAGCAAGGGAAGCAGCAGCAGTGACAACAGAGGTAACTGCATGAGCAAGAAAATTTAACTGGGATGTCATTAACCCTGGGAACGCGGGATGATGATCCGCCTTTGAGCGCATGCTCCACACGTAGTGTGGGCAGAGAAACTGGGGGGAAGGAGAGGATTTTTCCTCGACAAGGATCTGTGTCGGTGGTTTTCTGAGGCTGCGCGGGACGGGGGCGCATGGCTGCGCCAGAGACACGGGGTGCGGTGTTGGCGGGTCCGGCCCGACGAAGCAAGCCCCGAGGGATGCCCTCTCCGGCGCTTTGCTGTGCGTGTGGTTTGTGCATCATGCTTGCAGGGATCAACATCACCCTGGTGGGAGCTTTCGCATTCGGGTCTCTCGCGCCAGGTAGCAACCCTCCCATCATCATCGGACCCTCGCTGCTCGCACTCGCCTGCCTTTTCTTCGCTGCCTGCTGCTTCTGCAGCCGCCGTCCATCCTCTAGCTCATCCGGCCGCTCCAGGAAGGGTCTACGTTGGGGCACGTCTCCTGGGGTTGGAGGCTCCAGTGGGTCAGGGAGGCTCGGCAGCACGGCATTCGAGCTGGACACGAGCGAGCACACGGCGCAGGACACCACGGCCATCCAGCTGAGCCCCAGCGGATCCCTAACGGGTTCACGACCGCCGAGCCCCGGACCTTCTCCCCCCGATGCCCTGCCCGGCCCTGTCGGTGGGATCTGCCGGGTATTCACCCTCCCGGATGACCAGAGCATGCGCGGGCCTTCGTGGGCCGAGCAGGGTGTGCGTTTCGCCCCAAACTCCGAGGCCGTACAGCTACTACCCGAGAACCGGTTCGACTGCGAAGCACCCCCAGACCCTGTAGCTCTCAACCATCAACACAATGGTTGATCGTTTGGTGCAACAACAGCATGACGGACTAAGTGGAATCTCATGAAGACCGAATCTAATCATCCATGAGCAGCAGTTGACGCAGATAGTCCACTGTGGTGAATTTGAATTGAGGGAGTGAGGTGTCTGACCTCCAAAGGTCGGCGGCATGAATAGCTTCCCTGATACTACCCTCGTGTGAAACAAACTTAGCCTCGTGGACCTTGGGTGAAGGGAATTTAGCCATCTGGATGCGATGTGAGACAGTCAGAAAACCGGGCAATGTCTGTGCATGTGTAGGTGAGGGAAGACCTGCATACCTTGACAAGTACATGAGATGCTTACTCTGAAGGTTCGGTTTCCTCGATATGAACCGTTAACGACATCTCAATACCAGTTGCGGTCCAGGGTCCACTGATCCTCGCCTCCACACAGGACGGCCACCGTTCTCTCCAAAAGTCCGATGGTCTGTGTCGGTTGCTTCAGGCGGGTCTAGGGACGTGTCCGTGTGGTCGTCATGAAGAAAATAGTTTCATAATGCTTTTTCCACACCAATTTGGGACTTTTAGAGTTCTTCTCCAACATGAGATTTCGTGCTCTCCATGAATGGCGGCTCTGGAGCTTTGGTCGAGTATATGTTCCGGTTCAGCATTCCGATATATCAGAGCGTACCGAATGACATCCCTTCTTCAACCGTTCCCTTCAATACACCTTCAGCGGACGACTCTTCATGCTTCCCACGTCACACCACGTCACCTGTAAAAAGTAGCCTATATAGCCTATTGCGGAAGTGTTGTTTATATCTGCCGTTCGTTTGTCGTAATTTGTAGATATAATGTATCGTCGCGTACCTCGTTATCTCGTCGAGGTAACACGTGACGAGGGTTGTGTGGCATGCCTCGTGTTTTACGCTCGAGGAGCCGCGTTTATTTGCCTCATTTCCCGCCATTTTCGCACGAGAAAAATGGTCTTTTTTTAAGAGCCACGACCGAGAAGGAAGGTTCACGAAACGGCCACAATGGCGGCTTGTGTGATGGCAAAACAACGATGCGTCACACTGCCGATTCCGAGCACTTACCTCGGAACGTCAGGACTCGATGCGGACACGTGTGTGACACGGGACATTTACCTGTATGACATCATGGTCCACGACAGACGACGGATCGGAGCGACAAAAAGCTCGAATTTACGTTATCAGAGCATTAGACGTTCATTGAAGGGTGAATGAAGTGCTCGACGACACAGGTGACAATTGCCGATGCAGGTAGGATAGTCGCGTGCTCGGCGGGTTTGCTCTTCAGCAGAAAGCAATGTGAGAATTATTGTCACGTGTTCAAAAGACATTGAATGTGTAATTACACCAATCGGGGAAAAAACAACCCCCATGATTTTGCAATACAAAATAAAAGCATACTTATTTTGTCTATTATCCGTGTTTGCTGAATCAAATGACTCCGCGCTCGTTTTTTACTCCTCTCTAATTATTCAGCCCCCCCCCCCGCCCACCCCCCTATCCTTCTACCTGTTGTCGGGCTTGTTTCTACAATTCGTGGCGGTGCCCCCAATTTTTAAAGGTAAAGTAGAGTTTTTTTTACACCCCTAGGAGTAGTAAATCACCATTTAGGGTTTTCTTCCTTTTTTCTGCCAATGTCTGAGATGTATCTCGGAGCCGGCTGGGACTTTCGGAATTGCATTTTGCATCAATAATGGGAATAAAAATATGCGGGGTTGACAGTTTTTTGACCTTGACCTAATTTTAAGGCCATGACCCAATTATAGACATTTTAAGACTCTCACCAAAACTTGACTAAAGCTCATCTGATTAGAATGAAATTGCCCTCTTTAGAAAGCCAAGAGCATGGTGCATTTATGCTTAATTTATATCATACTCCTCCGGGTTAAAGGTCATGGTCTTACATCCCTACGAGTACCAAACCATCTTTTAGGTTTTTCTGCCAATGCCGAACTGTATCTTGGATCCAGCTGTGACTTTCAGAATTCAATTTTGCCTAATTGACCTAATGACGTAATGTAAAGGTCATGACCTAATTATAGACATTTTAAGACTCTCACCCAAACTTGACTAAAGTTAATCTGATTAGAAAGAAATTGCCTTCTTTAGAAAGCCAAGAGCATGGTGCGTTTATCCTTAATTGACATCATACCCGTCCAGTTTAAAGATCAATCTCTTACACCCCTAGGAGTACTAAACCACCATTTATGTCTCTCACTTTTTCTGCCAATGCCGAACTGTATCTTGGATCCAGCTGTGACTTTCAGAATTCAATTTTGCCTAATTGACCTAATGACGTAATTTAAAGGTCATGACCTAATTATAGACATTTTAACATACTATTACCAAAACTTGACTAAAGCCTGTATAATTAGAATGAAATTGCCCTCTTTAGAAAGCCAAGAGCATGGTGCATTTATGCTTAATTTATATCATACTCCTCTGGGTTAAAGGTCATGGTCTTACATCCCTACCAGTACCAAACTATCATCTAGGTTTTTCTGCCAATGCCCGAGCTGTATCTCGGAGCCAACTGGGGCTTTCTGAATGAAATTTTGCCGAATTGACCGAATGACATAATTGTAAGGTCATGACCCAATTATAGTGTCTAACATTTTTCAACAAAACTCAACGAAAGTGTGTCCGACTAGAATGAAATTACCCTCTTTAGCAAGCCTAGACCATGGTGCATTTATGTGTAATTTATATCATACCCCTCCGGATTAAAGGTCAAGGTGTTACACCTCGATGAATACTAAACCTCCATTTATGGTTTTCTCTGTTTTTTTCTGCCAATGTCCGAGCTGTATTTTGGATCCAGCTGGTATTTTCTGAATGAAATTTTGCATCAGTAATGGGAATACAAAGTTCCCATTATTGTTGGCATCAGCATGCACTGATACACTGCCCTCCAGGTCAGTAGACCTTATTTTTAATGACGACCCCCTTGAACGTGGCCTAGCTTACTTAACATATATGTTTGGAAATCATTTTTTGACCTCGTCCAAATTTTTAAGGTCATGACCAAATTATAGACATCTTACCATTTTTCACCATATGTTACAATGTCAATTTTTCATTGACAATTTCATTCATTGTCAATGTCAAAGTAAAAAAATAAAAATAAAAAAAGTCAATTTTTCATCATAACTTCACGAAGGCTTGTCCGATCTAAACGAAACTGCCCTCGCTAGATAGCCTAGGGCAAGGTGCATTTACACTTAATTAAATCATACACCTCTGGATTAAAGGTCAAATGTCGGCCTGAAAAATGCGTTTTTTTGTCATCACTCATTTTTGCCAATGCGGAATTTCAAAGACCGCCCTTCCAAGATGTTTTTTCATCATAATATTATACCTGCGCTGAAGTTGTGCACCTGATATTTGTTTCATGTCCTTGACCTACCCTTTTCGGATTGTGACGTGTTTAACAAAAACACCTTTTTTATCAAAAGTTGAATAGTTTTCGTGCGATTTCCATGAAGTTTAGTTTTTTCGATATATAGTAGATGGGGACACATTTTCGTAATTTACACTCTATCCCTAAATGTTGAAGGTCAAGGTCATATGGCGAAAAAAATATGGTGAAAAAAGAATAGGTGAAAAAGAATAATTAAAAAAATAGAATAAAATATGTTTGTGCGGGTGCCGGAGAAGGTTTGTGATCACAGATATCAAGTTATACAGTCGTGTTTATAAAAATGCATCACTTGAGGATTGATGACATTTCCAAATACGAATGGAAAAGATTGACACATCACTCATTGCGTGGCGAAGATCCCGCGAGGCTCAAATTAGGCGAAGCGTTCGCATCATTATGCCTCGCACATCTTCATCCTTTTTGGGCATTACAGATAAAAAAAACTTGCCAAAACAAATGAAACTTTGATTTACAAATCGCATGCTATTGAACACCGAACAAACAGGTCATGAAGAGGAGCGAACGAAACCCGTTCAAAAAGTTCGAAGAACGAGTATTCGCAATAGTCCAAGAAAAATGAACTTTTTAGTATGGATTATGTAAGTACACGCAGTTAGGAAGAGACAATATTTCCCTAATTATTTATACTGTGAGTATTTCGTTCCGAGAACATTTAGACCGCTCCTCGTAGGCCTATATAATGTATAATAAATACATTGTTGTATGTTCATCGGTTGAAATTCAAAACAAGATTCCGTTGGAGGGCCCCACAAGAGGGCCAAAGCCGGCCATTTGAACAAGGAAAGACCTTTCAGGAAAGAGAAGGTCAGCCCTTTTGTTCTCGACGTGAATTGCAAACCAAGGGCAAAGTAAATATGCCCTCGAGTCATGAATCACAACAACAAGGTAATTGTAATATATGCATGGAAATGGTGCATGCACTGCACAATGAGATTTTAAAAAAGAACGGAAAATATAATTGGTGAGTAATTTTGAACTTTAAATTATTTCCCATTCAAAGGCAATTGCATGCAGGCTCGGAACGATCACTAGCTTCAAACGGGGAGAAACAAACAAACAAACAAGAAGACGTCATGCGTAGCACGATACTTGCAAAATCCGCCCCCCCCCCCCCCCCAAAAAAAGTTTTCCATGGATACAGCAAATTGTCCATTTCATGAAGATTAAAATTTACGATCTTGATCAAAGCTCGGGTCAACAGGATGAAAAGTGACGATTTTTCAGATGAAAAATGATGATTTTAGAAGTTTGACCTTGAGTTGACCTTTGACCTTTTGACCTCAAAAATAGTTGGTTTTCCTATTTAGTGACAATGTGCAAATGCTGTTCAATTTCCAAGTCAATCGGATGAAAATTGACGGTTTTTCAGATGAAAATTGATGATTTTGGAAGTTTGACCTTCAGTTGACCTTTGACCTTTTGACCTCAAAAATAGTATGTTTCCCAATTTAGTGCCTCGATATGCAAATGCTGTTCAATTTTCAAGTCAATCGGTTGAGAATTGACGGCTTTTTAGATGAAAATTGATGACTTTTAAAATTTGACCTTGAGTTGACCTTTGACCTTTTGACCTCTAAAATAGTTCATTTCCCAATTTATTGACTCAATATACAAATGTTATTCCATTTTCAAGTCAATTGGATTTAAACTGGCGATTTTCGAAATATGACCTCCTTATGACCTTTGACCTCAAAATCAATAGGATTCTCAATTGTGACGACCTATACAACTTGGTGATGAAGTTTCGTGACGATCGGTTTAGAATTGTGACCTGTAGGCCGGTGACAAACAGACAGAGAAACAGAGACAGACAGAACCACAAACGCAACCGACCAACATTCTTGAAAAATCTTCGATTTTTGCAAGTAACAACAGACCACCTTGATTGGTGGACCAATCTTCAATGATATTTGACTCCAGGTGAGCCGGGGTTGTGCATGGCATCTCCTTATCAAAGCATAATTCATAAAGATTTTCCTCAACACAGATTAAATTTTTAGGCTTCAACATAACTGCCATCTTTCAGAATACGCATTGTTGAAAACGGTCTCCAGTTGCTGCTGAGAAATTTAATGCATTGTATTTGTGATCGTAGCCCTAAGTTCATACTGATCCACTTGTCTGGCAAAATGAGGTGTCCAAGCAAAGGGTCTGCGTCTACCGATCCACTTGTCTGGCAAAATGAGGTGGCCAAGCAATTGGTCCATGTCTACTGATCCACTTGTCTGTGAAATCGAGGTGGCCAAGCAATGGGTCCATGTCTACCGATCCACTTGTCTGGCAAAATGAGGTGGCCAAGCAATGGGTCCACATCTACCGATACACTTGTCTGGCAAACTGAGGTGGCCAAGCAATGGGTCCACATCTACTGATCCATTTGTCTGGCAAAATAAGGTGGACAAGCAATGGGTGCACGTCTACTGATCCACTTGTCTGGCTAAATAAGGTGGCCAAGCAATGGGTCCATGTCTACTGATCCACTTGTCTGGCAAAATGAGGTGGCCAAGAAATGGGTCCATGTCTACCGATCAAATTGTCTGGGAAGACATCATTCAAGTGCAATCGCACATTGGAAGTGGAGTGGCAGGTAACCGAGTCTTGCTGGTACAAGGTGACATGTGAAACATTTAATTGTCGTCGTTCAGAAGAAGAAATTCTACAACATTGCAAAGTAACATTCACCATTGACTGTTTCTTCTTCCAAAAAGAGAAAGGACCATTGATGAAAGGACCAAAGAGAACCCCAAACATTGATTTTTGGCGAGTCTCTTTAAAGTTGCCTGACTTCCTGTGGACTTTCTGACACCCAAATGCGGTCATTGTGGTGGTTAACTTTACCATTAATGTAGAAGTTGCATCATCAGAAAATGTGTTACGGATTCGTCACTTCCGCTGTTGTGGTTTTCACCCACTTGACATGTTTCTGATATCATGTATTATTATTATTCTCAAACGGTTTAGTATTCAGGAACAGCTATCTAAAGTTAAAAAGGTTAACGTAAAATGATACAGGAAACCGACCCGGAAGAAAAAGGCGGTGAAGAAGAAGAAGGCGTGAGGACAGTGAAAACGAGGCGTTCTGAAAAAGCTTGGTACCTAGCGTGGTCGAGCGTACATGGCGAGTGAACTTTGAGTCCTTGAAAGGAATCTTGTGTGATCGGTGTTATCGCTGGCGTTGTGGAAAAGCCTGCAAAGTCAGGTACAGGCGTGAGGTTCCGGAGAATCTTCGCCTCGAGGCCGCGGCTCGAGTGAGAGCCGTCCGCCATTTCGCCCAGCGCGCCGCCTTCATCGGAAAAGGTTTTTGTCGCGTCGGCTGGGCTTATCCTCCGGTGGTTTGCCGGGGATGGCTGTGCAATAAAGCGGCGTCTGAAGATTGCACTGCAGTCCGCTGATTGAACGGTGCCGGTGCACGTCTGGATCGCGTCTTTGGGAGTTCCCTTTCCACTGCCCGTTTGCTGTTGGTGTGGATCACGTGACAGTCCACGCCTTGCCTACACCTCCTTACTTGCCATCGCCCCGTCGCCTCATCTCCGTTGAGTTATAGAAACATTGAGAAGGGCTCGGTTTCAGTCCCTGGGGGGGGGGGGGGGGGGGGGTACCGTGAGTTTGAGCTAGGTTACACCCTTAAGATCTTGATTGAATGGTTGATTGCCACCATTGTTGTATGGTCCTGCTTGTGTGCTTTTAATATATTATTTGTTCATCGACAACCCAGGGTGTGGTTTCCTTATTGATTTGATCGTTTCATTTGATGGTTTCATTAGTGATTGCTTTTGAATCTGAATAACTATTCTTTCTGCCGGGGTTCCTCTCGGGGTTCGGAGGGTACTGAGACCAGGAGATTGTAGAGGACTCCGTAACAAATGTCAAATCATCAAGAAATCCAGAGGATTTGTGAATTAAACATCAACAATAAGAACAACATTCAGATTAACAAAACGTGATGAATGACGCGTTCATATACCATTTTTACTTTGTTTTCATCGTGTGTACATCAAAAGTTATAAAAATGCAAAATTGCAGACAAGGACTTCACGGACACCCTGTCGCCGAAATACAGGGTGGCCTGAAAGTCGCTTTACCCCTCCTGAGTAAAGCATCCGTTCTTAAACCCTTAATATATACAGGTTTCCGTCCATCTGTCTCTCTGTAAACATCAGTTTATGATCTTGGAACAACTCATTTAAATTGAATGTTATCTTTTAAACAGGAATGGGAACATAAATCGAAAACCAACCCCAGCGTTTACCATAATTTGGCTCTGTGAATTGTCCCGATCCGGCATATGCAGAGAGCAGTGAGGTCAATTTTAAGTGATGAAGCCACTTCAATATGTGGTGATGTCGTTCTGTCCATCCGTCAAAAAATGAAGAACCTCTCTAACCCACCGTGTTTAATTCCAATGGGTTTTAAAGGGTAATTCTAAAGCGTTCTAAGGTGTAATTCTAGAAGGTTATAAAGCGTAATAATATTATATTATATATATATATATATATATATATATATATTTATATATATATATATATATATATATATATATATTGTTGCGGATGCTGGGTTCGTCGACGTACTAAGGCGGGGGGGGGGGGGTTATGCCCCGTTTCCCCACGAACTCCGGTTCCACTGAGGCCGCCGACCGCGAGCGACTAGACTCCTGGTTGACAGATTGCGAAGCAATTCCGATCGCCAGCCTCCCAACCACGCACCGAAGAGTTTGCTGGTCAAATATTCCCAAATACCTTCAAGACATGCAACCGAAGAAACCGGGGATCGAACCCTCGCTTTCACACACCTTATGGGGTGCCGAGCGGATTTGCACAGTGTGGAAAGCGGCGTGACCTAACGTGATTTATGGACCTGATTCAAGCCAAATTCGGTCTCGGATGATACTAGGCCAATGGAGAAAAGACGTATCCGAACAGGTTGGAAAGTAACCAAATGTACAGCCTTTTATTTATAAGGCACAGAGAAACAGAGACGAAGATATAAGCTTATCAATTCTTACCTATCACAAACCCCACAGGTGCCTTCACACTCTCACACTCATTCAGGGAATAACACGCTGGTTATTATCGTACCGATGTACGTGCTGGTATTGACTCCGAAAGTGGCCACGTGGTGTGCGCAATTCGATCCTCACGTGCAGCCTGGATGAGGTAAGGTCTGAAGGACGAACTGCTGCCTCGAAGTCGGCACGGACGAACTGCTGCCTCGAAGTCGGCACGGACGAACTTCAGCGCAGGTGGGACGATTCAGCACAGGTGGGACGACCAGCTTCAAGATGGGTTGCGGGAGGGGCCAACGCTTGCAGGTCCACCGGATCAGAGTGAGAGATCAGCGAAGAGCGATGGGTGTCGGGCGTCGACGCAAAAAGCAAGAGAGGAGTGGTGGCGAAGGACAAAGGCAAAAGGTCCGGGCAAGAGCACAAAGGCAAGAGCAGTGTCGTCTGGTGGAGCCAAAAGCAAGAGGTGTGTCCTCGGAGAGGCGAAAAGCAAGATATTCCAGAGCAGGAGGTTGTGGTGCAGCAAAATCCAAAAGGGGGTCTCGTCGGCGAGGCGAAATGCAAGAGGGGTGTCCTCGGCGAGGCGAAAAGCAAGTGAATGAAAATGCGATGGGCGGCGGTTTTATCACACCCACCCACGCCTTCAAAATGTTCCACAGCCTCCCATTGGCTGAGGTTTGTCGCATGCTGGCCTTCAATCCTTCCTTCTCCCAGGAAGGTTTCAGTTTTCCTTCCCCCTTTCATTCGGGTAGGTTACACACTCCATCGGTCGCTTGCTGGTGGTGTTCCTGATCCGTCCTTGGTCACATGGGCCTGTTCTTTTGGCCGCGCGTTCCTGCTCATATGTAATGGCTTCCCTTAACCACACGTAGGTTTGAAATCCTGCCGACTCAACGCATATTTGGTCTCTATTAATACACAATGGGAAAGGGCTAATCTTTACATTCAATAAGAAATAACTAACTACTGCAGGCTACATGTTGTCATGCAATAAACTATAGGGGGTTTGCCTTTATTGCAAAACCGCAAAACTACCCCCTCCTCTCACCGAGACTCGACCCGAGTCGTCCACATGGAACGGCTGGGGTGAGCTGGCATTCATTTAACATTACTATTCGTGTGACACGTAGATGTGATTCCCCTAACATTTTAAACTCTAATCCCAATGTGTACGAAAAAAATTTTTTAAACATTTTAATGTACATTTTCAAGCTAAATATGTCCTTCCTAATGCGTTGAGAAACTACCGAACAGATTCACACCCACAACCTTATACTGTTCACGTATTGCCGGAATTTTGAAAATAAACACGTATCCGGTGGGCAACATTTTTACATTTTACATTAAACACAAATTATTTACAAAAAAAACTATGACCCAGGACCTGGACTTGAGGAATAAAGTGTGGAGCACTTGTTGCTGGAGTCATATTCATGTTGCTGGAGTGGCTTCTTGCCTTGGTAGGCGGGCTAACAAAAACCGGCTGCCCGAGACCGGCATACAGGCTATTTGAAGCAAAGGGTCATCTAAATCTTCATAATTGCACATATGGATCACTTTTTTATTTCGTGAGTGGGGCCACTTGACAAGTGGTCCAAATGTGTGGCGTCAATGCCACTCAACAGGTGATCCATATGTGTGGTGCCAATGCCACCCAACAGGTGGTCCATATGCAGCAAGATGATGGGGCAGCCAAGAGGTGAAACAATGGAAATGGGTGTGGCCACAGAGCCAGTGGTCCATAATGAGTGAGTGATGGGATGATGGGAGTGAGTGTGGATGGCAGCAATATGCTGCGACGGCAAGGTGAGTCCTCGTGATGGTCCTGGATTGGGGAAGAGGAGTAAACGCGACGAGCAAAAGGAAAGGACACAGTGGAAACACAAAACACAGGTATGACAAGCGGGTGAGAGGAACACGAGCAGAGTGAACTCGAGCCTGGCCCTACCCGTACGTACCCCCACCGTTATCTACACTACCCTAGCCCTCCTTTTATTTACAATTCGTCTCTACGTCTTGTCTCCCACGTCCCCTCTTTATTCCAAATTGGTCCCCAACTCCCCCCCAGGTTCTCCCAGGAAGGAAAGGCGGAATGAACACAATGTTTCGTACTCACATCGTGATGCATCTTACCAATCAAACATTGAGTCCCGTGGTGCGAAATCCATCCCCTTGTGGATGATTGTGGATGGTGTGAAGGGGTCTTCACAAAATCCTAACTACACTAACATCATTTCACATTTTAATCTCCCCGGGGTTGTACCCTGCCAATCGGCCTTCTTTAAACGATGTGGTTCTAATAATCCGAATTCCCATTGCCCACACTGTGGTGCACCTCTGACGTTGGGTCTAACCCCACAATTTTTCTATTCGTGCCCTTTCAGAATTTCGGGGCTGGGTCATGTGGCTCTACCAGCAGGTCTACCTACCTGCACCCCTCCGTTCACTGGAGCTGCCTCCCGACCTTGCCTGCTCCTTACACTACCCTATCTGGGGAAGGCCCTCCCTGGCGCTTACCCCCTGATGCCCACCTTGGCATTGGGAAACCCGGGTCCTTCCTCTGGATCCTCGGGCCCCACTCACACTAACCTAACTGGCTCCCTGAGCATACCTGCGGCCTTACCTGGCCGACGAGCTACCAGTGACGGAGTGCCCCAATAACTATTACTACTAATTAAGCCACAAGCCCAGCCATTCCACTGTCTCATGCGCCTCACAAAAAATACTATTTCCACAATCAGCACCACAGGTGTCAATATCCATGCAATTTACCTGCACCCTCTATCTAACTTTAAACTACCCACCCGGGCCTCCATGAATGGGTTCCACTCCCCCCATTCAATCCTTCACACCATGCATTCCACACCAATGATTTCCACACCACAACACAATTCAATTCACACTTACACACTGCATCATTCATCCAACTAATTTCCCCCATAACTCCTGCTTCCCTCGTTGTCCCTTTACTGTTTACACTATGCACACCCCTTTTTTAACAACCACTAACCTCTCTACGTCCACACTATAGTTCATGGTCACTATTTAAATCTCTGTCCCTATGATCTCTCTAGATCCCTAACAATTACCCGAGCCCTCCCTCAGCTAGTGCTTCGGTGCCCCCATGGAGCATGGGGGCACCGAGGGCCATTGCTGGCCCCTCCATGGGACTGACCATGCTATCCCCCTAAACTAGTGCTCATGGGCCCCCCAGTCTTCTACACTACGAGCCCCCATCTGTGGAGGTACTTTGTCGTGCCTCGGCCTCTAAGGGCAGAGCAATCCATGAGGGTGCCTGCTCGCCTGTATAGGGTCTTATCCGGACTGCATAGACGATCCGAGGGGGGTGGAGTTGGTGGTCCCAGATGCCGGGGTCCATCCCTGCGCGGGGCCCTGCGGTCCTACGCACGATGACCCAATCGGCCACGGTTATAAAAACTCACCTGGAAAGGTGCGTCCCTCCGAAACTCCCAATTTCCCCTCGAACCCCGCCGAACGCTCTTGCCGTAGTACGGCACCAGCAACACCGTGCGGGTGCCGGAGGTACGAATACCGCATGCTGGTCCTTGTGGGACCGACGCAGCACCGACTCCCTCCGGTCCCCATGGTGCACCACCCATAGGGGGCTCGCGTACTCTACCCATCTCACTAAGCACTACCCCAGTTGGTGTCGATGCCTGAGGTGGTTGATTACCCCTCGCACCCCATTCCATACTCGCACACACTGATGCACACACTCTCTCCACACCCTCCGTACCATTCGTACCCCTCACACTTGGCCCTTCACGAACTCCCGTGTCTGGCCTTTCTCCCAAGCTAGCCGAACACCCGATCGCACCAAACACATTCCCGAAATCGCTGCTCACCTCGGGACTCACCTTCTCCCGGCCCTCTTCAAGAACCTGCAATCTTTCTATTTGATTAGCAGGTACGTCATCAGGCTGCGAGCACCACTCTTGCACACCTTCCCACAATTCCTCCTGAAATTCATTCCCTGTATCTCCTTGTGTCTTTTTAATTTCAATTATTCCTCCTTCCACCTCCTCCAGCTTCTGTTTTACCTGCGTTATTTCCCGCTGCACCCCTACTATTTCCTGCTTGAACGCTACCTTCGTTGGTTTCTCTACCTCCCTCGTCAATACTTCCATTCCCCCAGTCAGTTTGGCTGTGCCCTCCTTCAACTGTCGCTGGACGCACATCTCACTCTGCTTTACCTCGTCATGCACCACAGCGACCTCCTCGCCCATCTTACGCCCAATCTCCTCCCCCATCCTTTTCATATCGCCGCTTGATTCTTCCCTCATGGTATCCATCCGATCACTCATTCGATCACACATTTTATTCATTTCACAACTCCTTTCTTCCCTGATTCTATCCATCCCATCACTCATTTTTTTCATTTCACATCTTGACTCTTCCATATATGCTGCGAATTCAGTCATGAAGCATTCATGTTAAACCCAGCTTACACAGCGGTGCTGAGTTAAGTACTGAATACATCCATGTTAAACCGAGCTTGTACAACGGGTTCAGCCTCCACCGCCGGTCCCGCGCGTGAAGCGCCGCCATTGTCTCCACTCCCTGCCGTGCCGTAATTAACTCCAAGGTCAATCTGTTCGTTTGTGTCCTGGGCCATTAATTTATCCTCATTCTCTGCATTTTCTATTCCCACCGGAACCTGCTCGTCTTGGCCAGCCATCATCCGAATTAAATTTTAATTTGTTTTAAACTAAATTTCCACACGCTCGTAATTTTGCAGTATGTGAAGCGCACTCCAGGTCCAAATATCCCAAACTCCTGACACTAACTTTGTTGTGGATGCTGGGTTCGTCGACGTACTAAGGGGGGGGGGGGGCTTATGCTCCGTTTCCCCACGAACTCCGGTTCCACTGAGGCCGCCGACCACGAGCGACTAGACTCGTGGTTGACGTATTGCTAAGCAATTCCGATCGACAACCTCCCAGCCACGCGCCGAAGAGTTTGCTGGTCAAATATTCCCAAATACCTTCAAGACACGCAAACGAAGAAACCGGGGATCGAACCCTCGCTTTCACACACCTTATGGGGTGCCGAGCGGATTTGCACAGTGTGGAAAGCGGCGTTACCTAACGTGATTTATGGACCTGATTCAAGCCAAATTTCGTCTCGGATGATGCTAGGCCAATGGAGAAAAGACGTATCTGAACAGGTTGGAAAGTAACCAAATGTACAGCCTTTTATTTATAAGGCACAGTGAAACAGAGACGAAGATATAAGCTTATCAATTCCTTACCTATCATAAACCCCACAGGTGCCTTCACACTCTCACTCAGGGAATAACACACTGGTTATCGTACCGATGTACGTGCTGGGATTGACTCTGAAAGTGGCCACGTGGTGTGCGCAGTTCGATCCTCACGTGCAGCCTGGACGAGGTAAGGTCCGAAGGACGAACCGCCACCTCGAAGTCGGCAAGGACAAACTTCAGCGCAGGTTGAGCAAGATTCAGCGCAGGTGGGGCGATTCAGCACAGGTGGGATGACCAGCTTCAATATGGGTCACGGGAGGGGCCAATGCTTGCAGGTCCACCGGATCAGAGCGAGAGATCGGCGACGGGCATCAACGCAAAAAGCAAGAGAGTAGTGGTGGCGAAGGACAAAGGCAAAAGGTCAGGGCAAGAGCACAAAGGCAAGAGCAGTGTCGTCTGGGGAGCCAAAAGCAAGAGGGGTGTCCTCGGCGAGGTGAAAAGCAAGAGAATCCAGAGCCAAGCTATATATATACTATATATATATTATATATTATATATATATATATATATATATATATATATATATATATATTGTTACGGTCCGCGGTTAAGGATGTTATATTTGCCGAGCGGAGGCCCCGCGACCTAACAGTTTTCCCGATTCACCCAAACGTTGGCACGATCGCGCCACAGCCACTCAATGTGGAAAACTCTAAAACGACCGAATGTAGAGAAGAAGAAGAAGACGTACAGAAGAGTAACGGGATTTATTATTACACACACAAGCAAAAAGGAGCAGTCACGGTTATGTACAGGGACATGAAAAAGCAGGTGACACAGTGAAAATTACTAGCTTATACAGACTTAATTGACTACCCAGGACAGAACGAACAGAACAAACTCACGTACACGAATGGGGAAATTGCAGGCAGGATTGGCTGGAAAGGAGAGGAAGGTCCAGAGCTGGCAGCACGATCGGCGCGTTCGGCAGCCGCCGTCCCTTCGCGGCCCTGCTCAAAACCGCCGTCCAGGCCCCAAACGGCTGTCGAGTGTTGTTGCTGCTGTGGACGCTGCCGCTGGCGAGCAAGGTGACGAATTGCAGGCTTTGTGCTTCCCTGGATGATCTCTGCTTTTGGACCTCACAACTCAGCTCTTGTCATAGCTCATCTCGGGTAAAAGCTCATCTCTGGTAAAAGCTCATCTCTTTGCACCTCACCACGCAGCTCAGCTCAGCTCTTGTCATAGCTCATCTCTTTGCACCTCACCACGCAGCTCAGCTCAGCTCTTGTCATAGCTCATCTCTCCTCTGATGACCCAGCTCTTTCCTTTTGCACCTCACCACGCAGCTCAGCTCAGCTCAGCCTTGGACCTTTTTGCAACTCTCTTTTGGTCACTCTTGCGCGCGCGCTTTTATCATGCCTCCGGCGATTAAGCCGCCGGCCTTCAGGACACGCCCATCGGTGTGCTCACCTCGGCCATGGTTGGTCGCGCGACCCTCTGGCTCCGCCCTTGATGACGACGGGCGGGCACGCCTTTCTTCCCCAACCCTGCCTCGTGGCCAATGGCAGCTTTGGGGTTGGCAATGCGAATGCCAATTGACGAAAGGGGAAATGGAGGTTTTTTTTGGGAATGGGAATGAAGGGAATCTACCTTTTTCACTTGGTACAATGGAGTGTCATGTTAATGGAAGACAAGGCCTTACCCTAAAACACATAATAAGGATATAAACTACTGAACAAGCGTATTATAGTGTCCTTCAATGTGGTGTTTCATGGAATTAACTACCGGGACGCCCTTTTTACCTTTACACAACTCTGGAGGCAGGAGGCGCAGAATAGACAATAATAATAATAAAGCACACAATAAAAAAAATACCATCCTCATATCCGCAACACTGCACCCTCCTCCTCTTAGGCACGTCCCAGGCCTATAACTTTAATTTAGTGTGACACGTAGGTGTAGTTCCCTCTACTTTTAACCTGACCCTGAGTGCGACAGTTTTAAAACATAAATAAATATGTCCCGCTGCTCCATTGCACCCTGCCTAACAGACGCACGCCCACAGCTAACCGAATTGCGGAATGGTCTTCAAACTACACACTGACGGTGGGGAGCATTATTTACAATTGACGCTACTTTATTTACAATACGCAACCCAGGACCTGTGATTGTTCTTCCTGGGGGGGAGACAGTCTGCTCTGCATCAATGCACCATGAAAGCACCCAAAACACACCAATACACCCTCAGGCACCAATCGGTGCCCAGTCATCATAGTTCATGAAAATAAAAACAACAACCCCTAACCCTGCAGGTGGTCTCTTGCTCTTCGGCTCCCTCTGCTGGCTTTTATTATTTCTTCTTCCAGATGTTGTCTTTTTCCTTTGCTGGCGTCCTATTTGTATTAAACTTGCACCCAACGTGTCCGTTTTTTTATTTATGGCCCACAGGGCCGACTACATGTGGTTCACCTGTGGGGCATCGGTGCCCTGTGGCCAAGGTCCGCCAGCAAGATTTCGGGCCCTCATGGCCGGTTCCAGCAGAGGGGCCATGCCCCAACCCATGGGGTCCATAAGTGGTGCTCGGCCACAGACATGTGGTCCTTAATGTGGTGCATCGATGCAGACAGCTGGTTCTGGGAGTTCCGGGCGCACAATGGCCGACTCACGCACGCTCCCCTCGGCGCCCAATGGTGCACAGGTCCTCATGTGGGAGACAAAAGGGGGGACAGACAGATGAGCGAGGGGTAAGGTCACAAGGGTACACATCAAACAAGGCAATGCAGGGCGAAATGCGTACGGAGAGTGAAGTGAGAAAAGCTCGTCCCTACCGTACGTCACCCCCCCCCCCCCCGTCACCTTCACTACCCTTGCCCTTACCCCATAGGTACAAAAATCTACACATTTACAAATCCGTCGCTACCGTCACGTCTTCCCCATATTTCCCATACCAAATTCGTCTCCACAATCCCTCTATCCAAAATTTGCCATCACCCAATTCATCATCAATCCTCATAAGGAGGAAGAGATGGAACAACAGGCACAATGTCACACCCACGTCATGATGCGTCTCACATTCCAAAACATTTGCATCATAAAAATAATAAAAACAACCTGGCATGGTGTGGAGGTACGTCGTTACCTCAGGTGAGTGCATGTAGATGGTGCAAGGAGATCTTCATCCTAACTATCCTCTAAATGACATTAACACACTTTACACTACCCGGGGTCTTTCCCTGCCAATCCATTGGCCAACTTACACTATGGGTTCTAAAAACCAATTCCCATTGACCAAACTGTGGTGCTTCTCAATTTGGGGTCTCACTCCCCCGATTCATCTCCCGGTGCCCTTGCACAATTTCTGGGCTGTGACGTGTAGCTCTCCCAGCAGGTCTACCCACCTGCACACCTCCACCACTGTAGTTGCCACCCGAGCTTACCTGCTCCTTACCTAACCTATCTGACTGGGGAAGGCCCCTCCTGGCTCTGTCACCCCACTCGGTGCCCTCTGGCACTGGGCTACCCGGGTCCGTCCTCCGGATCCTCGGGCCCCATCCACAACTACCGGCTCCCAGAGCCCACCTGCGGCCTCACCTGGCCGACATCCTCACAGTGGTGGAGTGCCCAAACCAACTACACACACTAACAGGTTACACGCCCAGCCATTTCCACAACACTAATGCACCCATCCAAATACCATTCTTTCACCCGCACCACAGATGCCAATATCCAACCACAATTTACCTGTACCCTCTACCTAACACTTACACTACCCGCCCCGGGTATCCGTGATGGGGTCCACTCTTCCCCCATTCACACCTTCGCACCATCCACTCCACTCCATAGTTTCCACCATACTCACTCCACGACCATCCATTCCAATACTCCATATACTCCATACCATTTATTCCACACAACCATTCCCCATACACCTGTTGTTGCACACCTGTGCAATCATACCTGGTGCCACCTGCACCCTCCTTCCTTCCTGGACCATTTGGTCAACACAATACTCATCTCACTATTCTTCTCACTCATACACTGCTCCATACACCTGTCCAGTTGCACACCTGTGCAATCACACCTGTTCCTCACACACTTTTCACAATACACTTCCAATCCTCAAACACACGGCATCATCTCATCTAACTACTCCCCTCTGAAACTTGCGCTTCCCAGTCGCCCCTTTAAACTATTGCGCTCCCACGTCATTATAATCCACACTAATCTACCTGCGTCCCCACTACCGGTATCCTTGTCACTAACTAACCTAACCGTTACCTAAGGTCATCTCTCTAGATCCCTACACACGATATATCCTAACCCACCCGGGCTACTTTTCACTGCCATAAACCCCATAAATCTAGTGCTCCTTTGCCCCCCACTGTGAGGGATGGTGGATTGGCCATCCCATCACATGGGGCATCTCTTACTTTAAATTTTGCTCGTCCAATTTCCAACCAATCAAAAATTTGCCAATTACTGCCAATTCTATTCACTTTTCTAAATTTCGGATCAAAACCACTATCACTATTATCATCATCACAGTCCGCTATATCCTAGCCTCGGTGCGTCATGACATCATTAAACTCGGCTTCGTAAAGCCGAGCAATGAATTCGGGTGGTTTGGTCGCCTGCAGGTTGAATCCGTCCGGCTTTCGGTTCAAGGGAGGTGGTTTGGTCGGGCCGAGATTCCACGCACCATCTCGGCGCGGCACCTTGCGGTCTCGGGCCCGATGGCTCAATCTCCCTCGGTCGGAACCCCGTCCCCGCGAGGGAGCACCTTTCCGCTTCCTCCCACTCGCCCTTGAACCGGGCCGGTCGCCTCGCCCGACAAGGCCCGGACTCGACCGTGCGGGGCGGGGCCAAGCCCGAATCGGCAACGACGCTTCGAAGAGAAACGACGCAGCTTCGATCCGCGCCGGGCCCTGCATCCAACAAAGCACACCGCGCCCCGAGTGCTCGCATCGGCTATCCGTCGCTCTAACCGCTAACCCGGTTACCGTCGATGCTTCACCTGCATGCTCACACGCATACGCTACCCCTTTCACCCTCACAAAACCCGGGGTTCCAACGCCGTCCGTCCATTCCACCAACGCACTCCCTGTTACACACCACACCTCTCGCGCACACTCACCGTTCGCACACTCTTTTAACACACCTCACGCACCGTCTTGCGCACTCTCCCTTGGTACGTACTCCGTACCACTCACCATGGGCGTGCACTCTGGCATCCACCCACTAACGCGCTCACATGGGCTCTCCCACACCCGCGCCATGACCAACTCAGGTGTGCTTCCTCGCACACGTTCCACCACCACCTCACTCTCCGTGTCACACTCCGTACACCCCGACGTGCATTCTCGCTCACACTCAGTTTCACACTCGCGCTCCGATGTGCCCTCTCGCACCTGCGCCATCACCAACTCACTCTCCGTGTCACACTCCGCACCCTCTGTTCACGCAGACCCTCCGACATGCATTCCCGCTCGCACTCGGTTTCACTCCCACACTTTATAACACACCCACTCACCGACGCACACTTTTTCCTCACACGCGTACCATTTCCACTCACACGGGACCCTTTACCAACGCCCGGGTGCCATATCGATCCCAATCGCGCGACAATTCTTTTGTCGCCAAACATCCTTCTACAAAATCTACCCGCACAATATACAGCACGACTCACCTGGGGGATTCCCTTCTCCACGCGCACCTGCAAACTCTTTATTTGGTTAGTGAGCATCACATCACGATTTGAGCACCGACCTTGCACATATTCCATTCCTCCCTGCAATTCCCGGGCTACCTCCGTCGTCTCTTCAATTTTAATTGTACCCACTACTGCTTTGTCTTTGTTCCCCTCGACGACCATTGGCTTTAATAAAATTCCCTCTACCTCATCAGTCGCCGGCTTTTCCAAACCCCGTGTCGCGATTTCTACCCCCGTCATTGTACCCGCGCTTTCCTTCACTTCGCTCAACCAGCGCTTCTCGACCCGCGTTACCTCCTCATGCACCCCTGGGACCCTTTCGCCCAACTTGCGGTCTCTGTCCCTCTGCTCCCTTTTCTCCCTATCGGCCCTCATTCCGTTTGTTATTTCTTCAATTTGGTTTCCCAATCGCTCACTGTTCCTGTCCAAAAGGGCCTTCATTTCAGCCATAATTAATTGCATGTCTTCCACCATTGGTACAAAGGGCGCGGCTCTATTTGGTGCCGCTGTAACCATGTGCGTGAGAGCACCATTTTGCGCGCCTGAAACACCCTCAACCACCTCCTCCATATACATTTCCCCGAGGTCCTGGGTCGATTCTACCCCGTCTATCTCTCCCACCGGCATCCCGTCGCCTTGACCAGCCATGGCGCGATTTCAAAATTCGGGTTTTGCTTTAAAGCAACACAATTTTCGGCCGCTCCGAATTTTGACCAAATTTTTTTTTTATAGATGTTTTAAAAATTTGGTTGGGGCCTCGAATCCCACTCCTGACACCAATTGTTACGGTCCGCGCGGTTAAGGATGTTATATTTGCCGAGCGGAGGCCCCACGACCTAACAGTTTCCCCGATTCACCCAAACGTTGGCCCGATCGCGCCACAGCCACTCAATGTGGAAAACTCTAAAATGACCGAATGTAGAGAAGAAGAAGAAGACGTACAGAAGAGTAACGGGATTTATTATTACACACACAAGCAAAAAGGAGCAGTCACGGTTATGTACAGGGACATGAAAAAGCAGGTGACACAGTGAAAATTACTAGCTTATACAGACTTCATTGACTACCCAGGACAGAACGAACAGAACAAACTCACGTACACGAATGGGGAAATTGCAGGCAGGATTGGCTGGAAAGGAGAGGAAGGTCCGGAGCTGGCAGCACGATCGGCGCGTTCGGCAGCCGCCGTCCCTTCGCGGCCCTGCTCAAAACCGCCGTCCAGGCCCCAAACGGCTGTCGAGTGTTGTTGCTGCTGTGGACGCTGCCGCTGGCGAGCAAGGTGACGAATAGCAGGCTTTGTGCTTCCCTGGATGATCTCTGCTTTTGGACCTCACAACTCAGCTCTTGTCATAGCTCATCTCGGGTAAAAGCTCATCTCTGGTAAAAGCTCATCTCTTTGCACCTCACCACGCAGCTCAGCTCAGCTCTTGTCATAGCTCATCTCTTTGCACCTCACCACGCAGCTCAGCTCAGCTCTTGTCATAGCTCATCTCTTTGCACCTCACCACGCAGCTCAGCTCAGCTCTTGTCATAGCTCATCTCTCCTCTGACGACCCAGCTCTTTCCTTTTGCACCTCACCACGCAGCTCAGCTCAGCTCAGCTCAGCCTTGGACCTTTTTGCAACTCTCTTTTGGTCACTCTTGCGTGCGCGCTTTTATCACGCCTCCGGCGATTAAGCCGCCGGCCTTCAGGACACGCCCATCGGTGTGCTCACCTCGGCCATGGTTGGTCGCGCGACCCTCTGGCTCCGCCCTTGATGACGACGGGCGGGTACGCCTTTCTTCCCCAACCCTGCCTCGTGGCCAATGGCGGCTTTGGGGTTGGCAATGCGAATGCCATTTGACAAAAGGGGAAATGGAGGTTTTTTTGGGGAATGGGAATGAAGGGAATCTATCTTTTTCACTTGGTACAATGGAGTGTCATGTTAATGGAAGACAAGGCCTTACCCTAAAACACATAATAAGGATATAAACTACTGAACAAGGGTATTATAGTGTCCTTCAATGTGGTGTTTCATGAAATTAACTACCGGGACGCCCTTTTTACCTTTACACAACTCTGGAGGCAGGAGGCGCAGATTAGACAATAATAATAATAAAGCACACAATAAAAAAAATACCATCCTCATATCTGCAACAATAGAGATATATATATATATGTGGGGAACACCTCTACCGATCGTAACAGAAGTTCACCAACAGTTTGAGATTGAGAATGACGAAACTTTATTAAAATACCAACTATACAGATCTGGAGGAGACTGAGACGTCTACAGCACGAACCAGCTTCATGCCACGTCTAGCCTTCCTGAAAATACATTGATTCACAGTCCACTTATATAGGGACACACTTTATCAGAAAATCTCCGAGAGAACAAAGGAACTGGCGAGAGTTCCTCCCACCGTTATCCCTAGTGGGCCGAGCCCCCACCGTCATCCGTCCTTTCATTTTGGGGGAGTGGAGCACGCACCGTTAGGATCCGGACCAGATGTGGTTTCAAGGCTCCGAGGTGACAGAAAATATAACTCACTGAAAGGGGAATTGCATTCTTGGTTTCCGATAAGACCATAAAGTAAATGAGGTTGTTCTGATGAGTTCCAGGTGTTATATGCACCTTCAGTTCACATTTCTCATTTAAACATAAATTCAAAGCATATTTATTGTAACTCAAGCGTCGCTGTGATTATACGAAATATAATTAATGTTTTGGCCGTTTATCAAAGGTTATATGTCTACGATTCAAGCATCCTACGTGAAGTTACACTTTCCACGCGCATATTATCCATTCTCCTGCCCGCGGTTTGAGGCGCCGTCTGGGAGAAGAGAGAAGTTTTATGACTTAGGCTTATCTAGCCGTCAAGGGGCACACGTATACAATGAGGCCAGACGTTCAGCACGGATGAAGCGAGCATTTTCTCATTTTAAACTAAAGCGAAGCGGTAACCTTTTATTAACTTTATGAAATAGCATTTTTAAACAGCATTTATAACATAACATATTAGTCTGACGACATCCATAACAGGGCATTTAAGCAGTAACAGATCTGCGACCTGACATCCCTTCCTCTTGTCTCGTCGAGACAAAGTATCTCAAGAGACAACGTGCCGCATCGGGCTTTATTGAAAGACAATCGTGTAATGCGGGTATCTCCCAAGGGCATACCGTGTGCACATAGCGCCTCGCCCGTGCATTTGGGGAACGTGTCGTGTGGTGCGTGCTTGGAACCTGAGGGCTCAGAACATGAAAGTCCATTAACGTTTCGGATCCACAACGAAGGCGTCTGGTCCAGATGAGGTTCTGCCCTGCCAGAGGGCCAGCAACCTCCCCTGCGGAACTTGCTCCCCCCACCCTTTGCAGACGCGGTCCTTGCAGATCTTCGAAGTTAATCAACGATCATGCCCATGAGGTCTCTCACGTGCTGCTGTTCTGGGGGATACATAATGTCGTCAGTATCTTGTGTCTCATTTTCCTGGTCAGGGTACAGAGCGTAAAAATCCGATTCACTTGAAGCATTTGAACTTAAAACATTTGAAGCAAAGAGAGGGACTTCCTTTATGTCAAAGTCTCCCATGGACGCCTGGTCGGCTTGCGGGTCTAGGATATCCACGTCGGGTCCCTCGACTGCCAGACCCAGTGTCGCAATCAGATCCATAGTTGGGTCGGAAGGGGGTGTACAGCTGTCAGCTTGTAATACATAAGAGGCGTTAGCCAGTACACGCAAGGGGTTTACAGCACAAGTATCACAGTCATCACAAACATCATTACAGGCAGCAGCCAGTTCCCACATGGGATTTTCAACACAAGTATCACAGTCATCACAAAAATCAATGCAATTTTCTGGAGCGCCGGTCACATCTGCCTTGTTGAAGGGCCCATTCAGGTCGACGGCTTTTGTGGTCAGAACCATAGTCGTTGTCGGCGGCTTCTTCACTTTCCATCCTGTAAAATACTTTCTCATACAAAGGAGGACTAAAGATTTCATTAGTGCCCCCCAAATTACTTCCCCGATTATCACAGCCAGTGCGGTCAATAACCACTTCACTATGGTGCCCGTCCATCCCCGGAACCAGTCAGTGAGCCAGCTAAATTTATAAGAATTCTCGCGCGCGATCCGATCGATCGTCAGGGCGTGGCTAGTTTCCCTTAGTCTCACTATTGCGGCTGACACTCCTTCAGATGGATCAGGTATGTAAGTGCAACATTTTCCCTCTATTATTCCGCATACCCCTCCTTTCTCTGCCAGGAGCATGTCCAAAGCCACCCGATTCTGCATCACCATTGTACGCATGTGAATTACCGTGTCCAATAGTATGTCATGAGCCGTAGCGGTGTCGTTTGCCACCTTTTCTCGGGCCAAAGCCAATTTGTCTATCCGGAAGCTGTTCATGGCTGTGCCTGCACCTGGGAAGAAGAAACCTAACACCTTTTCCCATAGGCTCCCGTGTAGTTTAGTGGTTCCATCTTCGTTCATGACTGACCTCTTATGTCGCCTGTCCAAGGACTTTGGGTCTAGCTCATCCAGTATCTCAACGTCAGGAAGGACTGAACCCAGATAACATGTGCCCCCCCAATTATTTGGTAAATAGGGGTAAGCCTTGTCGCCGCATATAAACATTGTCCCATGGGGTGGGACCAGGTGGGTGGATAAACACTGGAGTCCCTTCACCACCCCATTAATCCTACTAACCCCCCTAGAGAATGTTATAGCCGTTATGTTGTGGTTGTGTTTATCTTGCAGTACTATTCGTAATGTAATCCCCGAGCTCCCTTGTCCCAGCTTCCCGGGGAGAGTGTAGGCGCATTCTGATTCTCCCATACGCAAGTGGCCGGAACCCTGGAGGCAGACCGTCCCTTTCTGTGGTTTGACCCAGACGGGGGCAGGCCTCTCGGCCACATGGGCAATCATTGACGGGCGATAATTAAATTGTCGATTGGAACTCTTGCCGTTGTCAACCCCTTCTCTTTCCAGCGTGGTGACTAAACATGGGGAATCGATAGGTTGTGAGCAGAGGTCATTGAGGGACAAAGGTAGCACTATCATGTGTATTCCTGTGGTGCCTGCTTGGGGAAAGTGCATGCACGACCAGCAGTGTGTCCTATTTTGAATTGTTGCCACCTCCCTGGCCACTTTCCAATATGTGTTTTCACCCTTCTTTGGGGCCTTATCCTGGGGTTGCGGCGTGAGTATGTATTCGTTGCATCGTATGTAGTTCTTTTCGCCACCGGCCGCGCCAGGGGTCCAGACGCTGCACCGGACCTGCATAGTCATGCCTTTCTCTAGGCGTGTGCGTGTTTGTAGCTTAAAATCAGGGGTTCCCCATTGGTATCCTGGTTGGGCCAAGGTCTTAATGCTAGCTTGCCCGTCTTCCCGGAACTCTCGTATCTTTCGTAGTACAATGCCAACCCGTCCAGGCCCTGCCGACAGTGCTAGCCATCTTACGGCTACCCAATTTGTGTACAGGGTTTTCTGTTCGAAACATGGTAGTGATACTCTTTGTCCCCATGTTACGGTGAGGTGTCGGGTTCCGTTTTCGCATCTATTGGGATCGGAGCTTCCCCTAGCTGCTGTCGCTATCAATAGTATCGTACCTATGATTAGGCCCATCCTTACTGTGGTTGCTGTGGTGTAGTGTCTGGTGCTTGTATGGCCAACTTACAGTGCGTGGCGTGGATCCACGAGGTCTTGCCCTCGCAAAAGACTGCCGTTGGTGTAGTCAGCAACACCTGGACTGGTCCCTTCCACCTTGGTTCCAAGGCGTTCTTGCAGGTGAAGTGCTCCATGAACACCTGGTCTTTTCCCTCTGGTGGAACACCTGGTCACCAATTTCCTAATCCACTTTTTCCAAGTGGATCCAATTTTATCCAATATTCGATTTTAAATTCAATCCAATTTTCTCTAATCCTTCTCTCAGCATCCCATTTGCCTGTTTCCTACATCAATAATAAATAAAAATAAAAAATAAACGAAAATTACTTCAGCTAGAGTTTCAACTAGAATTACCACAAACAAACCACCATACAAACAAACCACCATTAACCTCCATTAACACCCCCCTATTATTTATTTATTTTCACGAATAAACAAATAATAGAAATAACCTGGTCTAATTCCAATTCCAATTCTGGTCAGTTCTGGTGTCTGGTCACACACAATGTTTTTCTCACCCACTGTGATTCGCTCAAAATAGATTCTCACTGTTGTTATGTCTGAAATTCGTCTCATGAAAACCCATTCAAGAGTCCGGTGTAACAGACAGACAAACAAACACATAGACACGCCGAAGACCCCAGGGTACCCATCAAACTAGCTTGTAACTTACTCAATTTTTTTCTTTTCAATTGTCATCCCAATTGTCATTCCCTGTGCAAATTAGAACACTCCGGACTATGTCAACAACTGAACTTCCAAGACAACAACGATAACACACACCACCTGTCATTCACAGTAGACAACTGCATCTCCTTTCTCTCATTCATCCAAAGCGAAATTGATGACATCTACAACGGCTCAATCACCACAACCCGCTCTATCCTGACAAACTGCACCACTGAAATAAAATCCTGGCTTCAGATCAACAACCGACAACGATCTCAACCACCCATAACTCTGCCCTCAACATTGATGGTTTCCCAGTATCCACCTTCCCTCACATCCGGAATCTTGGCATCATCATTGACCAAACCCTCTCCTTTGACAAATACACTAAACAGATCATAAAAACAGCCTTCTTTCACCTTAAAACATCGCCCGTCTCCATCCATCCCTCTCCTCCATGGCTGCAGAAACCCTCATCCACGCTTTCATCACCTCCTTCCATCTCCACCGCCTCTTACACTTAAACAGATCACAATTACTCACTCATACACTGTTGCATCATCGAAGCTGACTACTCCCTTCTGAGACCTGCGCTTTCCGATGTTTAATCCACTAATCTGCCACGTCCTCCACTACAGGTAACTCTTCCTCAGCGAGCTTACACTGCCATATTTCCATTACCTATAGCTTATTTATGCTATATTTCACACCTTATGTATCTAGATTTACTTCCAACTTTGATCTCGTTTGGTCCAGTCAAAAGTAGACTTTTATCAATGCATTCACCATGCCGGATGACATCATGAAATCCCAGTAGGTTGTTCTTCAATCCCAACCATCATGTGATTGTCGACGTCTCCATTTATTTCGTTCCTCATGGGTTTGGTGTTTTATGGCCTTTACCTCCTACCCAATCGCACTGCACATCATCCCCCGTCCTTGATGGATATATCTGCTAGTAGTCAGCATTTACAATTCTACATCCAGATGAGCACAGCATCCCATTTTTGCATCCAAAAACATCCCCAAAACCCCTGAAACAAACCCCTGGACTTCTTGCAGACTGGATCAAAACCCCTGGACGAGGTTGTATCCCAGTACTGACTCTGCTGTCTTCTTGCAAATCACTTCAACTCTCATTGACCTTACATCCCATGTCCAAATTTTGTGACCATTTGAGAAGCCCGGAGTTCGATTTTCAGTTCTGGCAACCTCAGCGACTGAATTTCCTTGTGGATTTGATCCATTCCCATGAGTACCTGGGCCCAACTCGGCCCAAGGTACACAGTACTTGCCTCCATGGAACAATGACGCCTGAGCACTCAATTAGCCCTCCATCGTACCACAGACTTACAATCAGACCGACAGACAGACAAATAACAGAGGCGTGTCACCAGCCTCAGCACAGGACATCACCTCTCCAGACAGGCACAATATAATCCACAGTATCGAAATGCCAACTCCTATCTGGAGCCTCGCAAAGCCAAAATCGGGCATGTTCACTGCATTGCACGCAATTGCAACCTCCAACCACACGGGGTGTTCCACCCTGCTCCATGCTCCATGCATGCTCCAAGCTCCACCATGCAACCCGGTCTGTACTTGGTGCGCCCCCTATAATCAGCAAGTTATAATAACCACAATACACCTAGGCACCCACCTCTTGATACCACAACTTAATCCATGTTATTTGCATCTCTTTGCATCTTCCCAAATGTCCTGCATTTAACATGACTATCCCCAGAGCTCGATCAAACACGTCACTGTACTCGACTCGGTTAAATTAAATTCAAAGCGTACTGTACCTGACGCTTCCGGTCGGCACCGGAAATCTGTTTATTTCTTGAGTCCCCTGAATCGAGACGTCAACGACAACCACAACAACAGAAAACAGATCTCGATATTCTCTGTTCACTAATTACGTACATGATTTCAGTTTTAATCAACAGTATATGTCCCTTCTTCTCTGTTTACTAATTACGTACATGATTTCAGTTTTAATCAACAGTATATGTCCTTTCTTTCCAGATTTAAGTTCTATATCCTACCGTTAAAGCAACACCCAGTAGACTGACAGCCTGTCGTTCTTCCAAGGTTAGTGAATTACCTCTGACCTCTTACCCTTACATATCTCGAACAAAGGTCAAATAAATTTTAAAAGGTCAAACTTCAAATTGGGGTAACCAGCGCTTTCATCCCACAATGGCATCCCACAATCCCACATCCAACAATTTCATCCCATAACACATCCCACAATCCAGAAAATTGTATAATACAAGTCCGGCGACATTCCGCCCCTGCAAGAACTCCACATCCGGACAGACAAATGACCATTATTGAGGCTCTACATTGCAAAATGCCAGCTTCTACGAATCAAACAATCGTCACAATCCGCCCAGGAACTTCCGTGGGAGGCGTGCTTTACAATGCAGCACCTTTACTACCTGGTGCACACCTTTCGCACATCCCTCCTCGTTCGCACACTTCATCAACACACCTCCTCACGCCCACACAACTGCACTCTCCTGCGCGCACACACAACTGCAGCCCCAGTGCCCACCCAGAGTGCCCAATTTGCGACCCACAATCTTCTCGGGGCACACACCTCCTCCTTAAAATCCATGCCTCATCCTGAAATATAATCCTGAAATATCCTGAAATATCCTGAATATCCTGGAAAAAAATATATATCCTGAAATATAACTCCACATACAGACACAGAAATGAAACCACAACCTCCGCTCTCTCTCCAGATCAAAGGTGTGTATTTCTTTCTCTGACCGCATTTCACACCATTACATAATTTCACACCAGCAAACTGTAATCTTTCTCATTACACGACCCATTGACTCACAAGGTCACATCGGCCTCGGGGATATACTCATACAATCCACGAGTCACCAATACACAATATAATCGTTAATCACATAATTCCTGCCATTAAATTCAAGAAACCCTTTGCCAACCATTCACGGACCTCCCACCGTGCGGGGCACATCCCCTTTGAGTAGGCAGGTTATCACCTGCACTCTGAGCAAATCCCATGCTCCGAACCCAATTCAACAAACTCAAAACCCCTGCTCTTATTTCCCATCCAACAACAACTACAACAACAACTGCCCAAAACCGAGAGCCCCCCATACAGCGCACACGTGACTCGCGGCTCGCTCGGCTCCTGCCCGAACGCACAATAACTCTACCCAAACTTCCACGGAGCCGCACGGCGGAAACCACAGGTTCGTACCACACTTTAATTAAACGAACATTGCCAGGATCCTCGGATAGACGCTAAAATTCACAATACACACGACAAAAATCCGATTTAAATTCAGAGATCGCCGATCGACCTGGCACAACCAACTCAATGCGGCGACGCCACGCCGCCCCCCGTCCCGGCGCGCACCCTCGTGCCTCCACACGAATCCCAACAATCCCGCCTCGCGGTTTCCTGCGAGGCCCGTTGCCGCGGCAACCAGACTGCACGCCGCTCTATTCGCGTTCACGGCGGGGTTTACCTCACGTTGGGACATGAGTCTTTTCAAATGAGTTTGGCACCTGTCAAACAGTCAGCTGTCAAAACATTGAGCTGTCAAAACATTCAGCTGTCAAAACAGTCAGCTGTCATTAACTCATCCCTAGCTCGTAATCATCGCAAAAAACAGGATCTCTGACCGTTGACCTCTCTGACCCAAAATGTACTACATGACATCATGATCATCATCATCCCGTGACATAACATCATCCTAAAGGTGAACTGCCTCAGGGATATACCCCACACATACAATACACTATACATCTACTCATTCATTCCTCATTCGTATACCAGTGAGTCTCCCAGACTTCGCGCGAAAATCAGATCGACTCAAATCATGTCCCTCCTCCAGTCACTCCCATGTACAATCTTTGTTCATTCACATTACGTCTCTCATTCAAGGAAAAAGGATTTTTTTTTGGGACGGGTTGCACGGGGTGGGTTGAGGTGGAAAGGGAAGGCAGGGCGGGGGTGTTGGGGTGTTGCCTAGAGCCCCGGGACTGAGCTCAGGTCTTGGGGGGGTGGTTTGCACGGCCCAATTCTGCGGCTGTGGAGGGGGCCCCTGCATGTTCCAGTTTTGGGGAGGGGGCCCTTGTGGGTTCCTGGACAAGCATTTACAACATGTCGTCCTTCACATCGGCCTTCTTATCGTCGCCCATGTTACATTGCTCGGCCGCTTCAACTAATTGGTCGGTTGGCATCAGTGCGGCTGGCATCAGTGCGGTGTATACCCCGGTCAACAATAGGTCGACAAGGGCATTCCAATCGACGAGGGTCTGGGCCACAGTTTGGGCCGGGGTTGGTGCTACATTTGGCCAGCGTGCGTGTATTTTGGCCTGGTCCCACATCCGCGCGGGCAATACAGCCTTCCCCATATGGCAGACGTCCCGCCAATCTGCGCCTGTATCGTGTATCCACAAACGCATAAATTCCGGTATCTGACCGGGCTCGTCGGCCAGCAAGGCTCTCACCCGCTCCTGCATAGACGCCAAATCTGATTCTCTCCAGGGTATCCTGATGTTAATGGGTGCCCCCCTGTTCAGTCCTATGGTTTTTAAGGGACACATCCCAATTGTAGGCTGTGGGTTCTCCGATTCCGTGAACCCTTCCAATGAGGGGTACAATACTCCTAGCCCTTCTGGGGCCGCGAACCCGCTGTCCGCCCCCCTAACTTATTGTCCTCTAAATGGATTGCCCGGGCTAAGGTGAACCTGAGGGGCGGCTGGTCTAGTTTTCTGGGGGTCTAACCCCTGGGGAAACAGGGGCGGGGGTGGGGGAGTTGGCGCCTGTGGCCCGGGGACAGGGCTCAGGGCTTGGGGGGGTAGAGGCATGGTGGCTACCTCCCCTGTCGCGGGGTCTTGATCCGGATTTTGGACGAGCGGCATCAACCGCTGATTTACTTGCATAACTGCTTACTTAATTGTCCTCTGTCCTTGTAGCTTCAATAACTACAGCTGTAATGCTTAAAATTTCAATATTTCAAAAACCACTTCTGTCCTTCCTACCTGTGGTTACCTGGCCCCTTGCTGTGAGCCTATTTATTTTCTCTTGTTCACCTGGTCCTGGTTTGTTTCTATCTGGATTTCTGTTGCTTGCTTCCTCTGTCCCTACAGCTTCAGCAACTTTCCTGCCCTCTTGTCTAAAGCTTAGTCTCGAGCTTCCTGGCTTGACCTCGTAGTTGTCACTACCTTCTTGTCAAGCCTACCTGGTACCTGCGCGTTTCCCTATTCCTGGCCATGTTCCTTTGGCCCTCTACGTTAGCCACAGCCCTTCTTTCCCTGGCATGCAATGGCATACCCCATCTTGTCTCTGGGCTGTTCCTTCCTGGAAAGTTCTCGGTCACCGGCTCAGCTTTTTATGGCTGTCCGACCTCACATTTCCCCCTCCTCCTTGCTAACTGTAACGTTATCCTTACTGAACGTTATCCTTACTGATATCCTGCGCAAATTCTACCCTTAGCGTTACCCGTTACCCTCTTAACGTTATCCTGGTGAATTTAACAAAGGCTCGTCATTCTAAGGCTTGAAAATTAGCCTTTACTTACAATTTCTGTTCGGAGTGCAGGCAGCGCAGGTGGCAGGGGAGACGGACTGTGCCCGTTCGAGGAAGGGGGGTACGAATTTGGAAAAATTGCCCTCTGATAAAAAACAATGCTCACCTTAAAACAAATCAGCGTGCCGGCGTCCCGGCCTCAGGCAGCCCCCCTCCGGTCGTTCAGGATTCGCCTCGCCTGTCCCTGCTCTGTTGCATCCGAGTCACGGCACCAAAATTGTGGGGAACACCTCTACCGATCGTAACAGAAGTTCACCAACAGTTTGAGATTGAGAATGACGAAACTTTATTAAAATACCAACTATACAGATCTGGAGGAGACTGAGACGTCTACAGCACGAACCAGCTTCATGCCACGTCTAGCCTTCCTGAAAATACATTGATTCACAGTCCACTTATATAGGGACACGCTTTATCAGAAAATCTCCGAGAGAACAAAGGAACTGGCGAGAGTTCCTCCCACCGTTATCCCTAGTGGGCCGAGCCCCCACCGTCATCCGTCCTTTCATTTTGGGGGAGTGGAGCACGCACTGTTAGGATCCGGACCAGATGTGGTTTCAAGGCTCCGAGGTGACAGAAAATATAACTCACTGAAAGGGGAATTGCATTCTTGGTTTCCGATAAGACCATAAAGTAAATGAGGTTGTTCTGATGAGTTCCAGGTGTTATATGCACCTTCAGTTCACATTTCTCATTTAAACATAAATTCAAAGCATATTTATTGTAACTCAAGCGTCGCTGTGATTATACGAAATATAATTAATGTTTTGGCCGTTTATCAAAGGTTATATGTCTACGATTCAAGCATCCTACGTGAAGTTACACTTTCCACGCGCATATTATCCATTCTCCTGCCCGCGGTTTGAGGCGCCGTCTGGGAGAAGAGAGAAGTTTTATGACTTAGGCTTATCTAGCCGTCAAGGGGCACACGTATACAATGAGGCCAGACGTTCAGCACGGATGAAGCGAGCATTTTCTCATTTTAAACTAAAGCGAAGCGGTAACCTTTTATTAACTTTATGAAATAGCATTTTTAAACAGCATTTATAACATAACATATTAGTCTGACGACATCCATAACAGGGCATTTAAGCAGTAACAGATCTGCGACCTGACATATATATATATATATATATATATATATATATATATATATATATATATATATATATATATATATATATATATGGATATATATATATATATATTGTTATGGAAACGGGGACGGCGCTCCCCTTAGCAAGGAGGGGGGGGGGGTTAATCCCCCTTCTATTTGCACTGGCCGTCTACGATCCTGAAGCTACCCCGCTCCCCTGTGGGGTGGGATTGGCCGAAGTGATTGGTCAAGGGATTCCCATACACCCCTGCCAATCCCTCCAGAAGGCAGGTGGGTAACTCCGCTCGAAACCACGGACAAGATGGTATTTTGCTGAGCGGTTTTAGCAGCCCGCGGTTCGAGCCGTTTAACAATCACGAACCCGATTGCGGAGCTTTGGCCGAAATCGCAACACAGGAACTCAATTGGGAAATCACCAAAGCGATCGGATGTGAAGGAAAACCAAAGTGAAAGTGGATCATGTATTTATTATTATTATTTACACAACCAAAGAAACCAAAGGAGAAGGAAAGAAATGAAAGTAATTTACAGAAGAAGAAGAAGAAGACACAGTGCAATCCTTAAAACAAGCTTAACTTATACCCCAAGGACAGCACGAACAGAACAAACTCACGTACACGAATGGGAGGAAATGGCAATGGTAGGAATGCTGGCAGAGGGACACGGTCCAAGGAGATGGCGGGCAGGAAGGTCCGGGGCCAGTGGCGCGACGTCGAGGTCCCGCTCGAACGTCCACGCTCCGGTTTGGCAGCGAGCAAGGCGGCGGTAGGCACACGTATCTGGTTTCACGCGGCAGGCACACGTATCTGGTTTCACGCGGCAGTGTTGTCAGCTTGGACACGCATCTGGCTCGCTCAATCATCTGGCGGTGGGGGCTGATGCAACGGGTTTTATAACCCCGCCCTCTTGAGCCATACCCACGATCTTTGGTTGGTCGTTCGGGGCTCCACCCTTGATGATGATGGGTGGGCCACGCCCTTCTTCTCCGAGCTGACCGCGTGCCTAATGGAGTCTGAATGCAGTTGGTAATGCAGTTGGCAATGCAGTTGGCAATGCAGTTGGCAATGCAGGTTCTGGGGCCATCGAAAGGGGATCTATCTTATTTCATTTGGTGCAGCGCAAGGTCAACTAGTGGAGACGCAGCCTTACCTGAGACATATAATAAAGAAATAACTATGGAGAGGTTCTATGGTGGCCTACGTGCTTGTACATGGACTAGCTACGGTGCACTCATTTCAATTAACAGCCAATTAAGGGGAAAATGTACACGGGGGGTTATTCGGGATTTTAATACTAAATTTGATAAAGTGAAGGTTCTAAAAACCGTAACACAATATATATATATATATATATATATATATATATATATATATATATATATATATATTGTTGCGGATATGAGGATGGTATTTTTTTTATTGTGTGGTTTATTATTATTATTGTCTATTCTGCGCCTCCTGCCTCCAGAGTTGTGTAAAGGTAAAAAGGGCGTCCCGGTAGTTAATTCCATGAAACACCACATTGAAGGACACTATAATACCCTTGTTCAGTAGTTTATATCCTTATTATGTGTTTTAGGGTAAGGCCTTGTCTTCCATTAACATGACACTCCATTGTACCAAGTGAGAGATAGATTCCCTTCATTCCCATTCCCAAAAACCTCCATTTCCCCTTTCGTAATGGCCAAGCCTCAATTTGGCAATTACATCCCCTCCAAAGCCGCCATTGGCCACGAGGCAGGGTCAGGGAAGAAAGGCGTGCCCACCCGTCGTCATCAAGGGCGGAGCCAGAGGGTCGCGCGACCAACCATGGCCGAGGTGAGCACACCGAGGGGCGTGTCCTGAAGGCCGGCGGCTTAATCGCCGGAGGCATGATAAAGGCGCGCGGAAGGGTCATCAGAAGAGAGTCGCAAAAAGGTCCAAGGCAGATGAGCTGAGAAGAGAGATGAGCTGAGAAGGGAGATGAGCTTTTATGAAATGAGCTATGACAAGAGCTGAGTTGTGAGGTCCAAAAGCAGAGATCATCCAGGGAAGCACAAAGTCTGCTATTCGTCACCTTGCTCGCCAGCAGCAGCGTCTACAGCAGCAACAAGACTCGACAGCCGTTTGGGGCCTGGACAGCAGTTTGGAGCAGGGCCGCGAAGGAACGGCGGCTGCCCAATGCGCGGATCGTGCTGCCAGCTCCGGACCTTCCTCTCCTTTCCAGCCATTCCTGCCTGCAAGTTCCCCATTCGTGTACGTGAGTTTGTCCTGTTCGTTCTGTCCTGGGTAGTCAATTAAGTCTGTATAAGCTAGTAATTTGCACTGTGTCACCTGCCTTTTTCATGTCCCCTGTAAATAACCATGACTGCTCTTTTTGCTTGTGTATGTGTAAATAATAAACCCTGTTACTCTTCTGTACGTCTTCTTCTTCTTCTTCCTCTTTGCATTCGGTCACTTTAGAGTCTTTTCCCTGATTGAATAGCTGTGGCGCGATACGGCCAACGTCTGGGTGAATCGGGTGAGTCGGGAAACAACTGTTCGGCCGCGGCGCCTCCGCTCGGCAAACAACATCCTCTAATCCGCGGACCGTAACAATATATATATATATATATATATATATATATATATATATATATATATATATATATATATATATATATATATATATATATACAGTGAAACCTTGACTTACGAGTGCACCAACTTACGAGTTTTCCGAGATACGAGCCGTCGCTCGGGCGGTTTATTGCTTTGAGATGCGAGCCGAGATCTGAGTTACGAGCTTACGCCACCCGCCACCAGGTGGGTTCCGGTCACGTGGTTATCTTGCCATGCAAGCATCTCTGCCGTATATCGCTGCTGTTTTGTTTTCGCATTTTGGTTATTTTGGAGCTGACGCCACCCGCCACCAGGTGGGTTCCGGTCACGTGGTTATCTTGCCGTGCAAGCATTTCTGCCGTATATCGCTGCTGCTTTGTTTTCGCATTTTGGTTATTTTGGAGCTGACGCCACCCGCCACCAGGTGGGTTCCGGTCACGTGGTTATCTTGCCGTGCAAGCATCTCTGCCGTATATCGCTGCTGTTTTGTTTTCGCATTTTGGTTATTTTGGAGCTGATGCCACCCGCCACCAGGTGGGTTCCGGTCATGTGGTTATCTTGCCATGCAAGCATCTCTGCCGTATATCGCTGCTGTTTTGTTTTCGCATTTTGGTTATTTTGGAGCTGACGCCACCCGCCACCAGGTGGGTTCCGGTCACGTGGTTATCTTGCCGTGCAAGCATTTCTGCCGTATATCGCTGCTGCTTTGTTTTCGCATGTTGGTTATTTTGGAGCTTACGCCACCCGCCACCAGGTGGGTTCCAGTCACGTGGTTATCTTGCCGTGCAAGCATCTCTGCCGTATATCGCTGCTGCTTTGTTTTCGCATTTTGGTTATTTTGGAAAATTTCTTAGTTTTAACCATGGGTCCTAAGAAATTGAGTGCCAAGGGCAGTACTGAGAAGAAGAAGAGGATGATGTGCTTGGATATAAAACACGCAATCGTCGAAAAACATGAGCGAGGTGTGCGTGTTGTCGACTTGGTGAGGCAGTACGATCGTAGCAGTACGATCGAAACATTTTGAAAGGGAGGAAGAAACAAACCTCGTTGGACAGGTTTTTATTGAAACGCCCTGCAAGTGAAAGCGAGGAAAGTGTGGCGAAAAAGGCAAAAGTTATCTCCTCCACCTCCGCCAGCATCTTCATCTGATCTTCAAGGTAAATACACTTAATAAAACCAGTTTATTTCTTTACATTGTGGCGGACACGGAAGCTCACTGGCGTGGTGACATCATTCCGCGCACCAAGTGGGCGGGGGCCACGCCGAGGGGTAGGCGTGGCCTCAGCATATACACCGGGCGCGCAGCCCGGAGCGCGCCAGTGTTACAGTGAGCTCTTGAATAAAGACTCTTACAAATTACCGCGTTGTCCGCTTCCTCCTTGTTTACAAGCAGCACGCGTAACGCCGCTTATTAGTTATTACGTACAGTATATACGAGGTCGTGCTTGTTTATACATTATTTGTTATTTATAAAGTACATTTTTCTTATTTAAAAACACGTAACAAAAAAAATTGGTGTGGTTTTTGGCGGGCTGGAACGGATTAATAGCATTTCAATGCATTTTAATGGGGAAATTTAATTTGAGAAACGAGCAAATTGAGTTACGAGCTCGGTCACAGAACGAATTAAACTCGTAAGTCAAGGTTTCACTGTATATATATATATATATATATATATATATATATATATATATATATATATATATATATATATTGTTGTGGATATGAGAATGTTGTTTTTTTTTTTGTTGTGGTAAAATGTTGTTGTAAAATATCACCCCTCCTCCCTCCGTTTGTGGTTGTATAAAGGTCAAAGGGCGTTCCCGTAGTTAGTCCATAAAACATACATGCAGGACACGATATATCTTTTTTGACAGTTATCTCCTTATTATGTGTATTAGTGTAAGGCTGTGTCTTCCATTAATTGAAATACTCCATTGCACCAAGTGAAATAAGATAGATTCCCTTTCATTCCCATTCCCAAAACCTCCATTTCCAACTGTGTCATTGCCATTCGCATTGCCAACTACAATTGCCGCCATTAAGCGTGGTCAGCTCGGGGAAGAAGGGCGTGCCCGCCCATCGTCATAGAGGGGAGGAGTGAGCCAGCCCCGAACAACCAACCAAGTACAAGGGGTTTGGCTTGAGAGGGCGGAGAGAGAACGCTCGGGGAGGTTCGCGAAGGTTCGAGGGTGTGGCCGATATAACCCGCAGCCCCGACGCCCCCACCAGAGAGTTGAGTTGAGAGAAGAGTTGAGTTGAGAAGAGTTGAGTTGAGAGAAGAGTTGAGTTGAAGAGAGTTGAGTAAGGGATCCCTGAAAGAGCAGCTTCAGCCACCGCAGCTTCAGCCACAGCAGCTTCAGCCCCAGCAGCTTCGGGGCCTTGACGGCAGTTTTGAGCAGGGCCGTGAAGGAACGGCGGCTGCTAAACGTGCCGATCGAGAGAGGAACGGCGGCTGCTAAACGCGCCGATCAAGAGAGGGCGGCGGCTGCTCATCCCCGACCCGACCGTGCTGCGGTTCCAGCTGGACCTTCCTCCCCCTCCAGCCATCCACCTCCTGCCATTCCTGTCATCATTCCCCGCATGAGTCTGTCTTTTGTTTGTTCTGTCCCGGGGTATTAATTAAGACTGTAGGTAAGCTAGCATTGCACTGTGTCTCTGAGTTCTTCTGTATATTATTTTATTATCTTTCCTTCTCCTTGGTTTTTTTTGGTCCTGTAGATAGTAAATAAATTATATTTGTATTCCTTACCCTTTGTCTTTCTTCTTCTTCACATCCTTCGCTTTAGTCTTTTCCCCATTGAATATCTGTGGCGCGATTCGGCCAACATTCAGGAATCGGGTTAGTCGGGGTAACTGTTAGGGCCGCGGTGCCATCCGCTCGGCAAAACAACATCTTATCCGCGGTCCGTAACAATATATATATATATATATATATATATATATATATATATATATATATATATATATATATATATATATATATATTGTTACGGCCCGCGGATAAGATGTTGTGTTTGCCAAGCGGATGGCCCCGCGGTCGTACAGTTACCCCGACTAACCCGATTCCCGAACATTGGCCGGATCGCGCCACAGATATTCAATAGGGAAAAGACTAAGGTGACATGGATGTGAAGAAGAAGCAGACAAAAAGGTTGGAAATACGAATATAATTTATTTCTATTTACACCCAAAAATAACCAAGGAGAAGGAAAGATAATAAAATAATATACAGAAGATTTTAGAGACACAGTGCAATGCTAGCTTATACGAGCTTAATTAACTACCCAGGGACAAAACAAACAGAACAAACTCACGTACACCAAAAGGATGGAAAGGCAGGTGGTGGATGGCTGGAGGGAGAGGAAAGTCCAAGGGGTCCTGCAGCACGATCGGCGCGTTTAGCAGCCGCCGTTCCTTCGCGGCCCTGCTCAAAACCGCCGTCCAGGCCCCAAGCGGCTGTTGAGTGTTGTTGCTGCTGTGGCCGCCGCTGCTGCTGCTGCTGTGGACGTCGCGTGCTTTGCCAGGACTACAACAGGCTTTGTGCTTCCCTGAATGATGATCTCCTTAATGTTCTCTATGTTCTTTTGCTCACATGCCAGCCTCGGACTCTGTTCGGAAAAGCACCAGCTCAGGAACAAACATCGGTCCACTTGATCAGCTGTTGCTGTGTACAAAGCTTCCTTGGGTGATCTCATTGTACTCTCGCAGTTGGTTCTCTTACAGTTGGTTCTCTCTGGATGATCTTTTTACATGACTCAGCAACTACTCCACTCTACAACGTCCTTGCGCGCGCGCTTTTATAGCGCCTCCGGCGATCAAGCCGCCGGCTTTCAGGACACGCCCATCGGTGTGCTCACCTCGGCCCTGGTTGGTCGCGCGACCCTCTGGCTCCGCCCTTGATGACGACGGGCGGGCACGCCTTTCTTCCCCGACCCGAGCACATGTTCGATGGTGGTTTTGGAGGGGATGTAATTTGCAATCGAGGCTTGGCAATGATGAAAGGGGATCTACTCTTATTTAATGCAGTGCAATGGAGTGTCATCTTAATGGAAGACAAGGCCTTACCCTAATACACATAATAAGATATAACTATCAACCAGGGGGAAATCTATGATTGGCTGACGTGTATGCTTCATGGAGTTAACTACGGGAATGCCCTTTGACCTTTATACAACACTGGAGGCAGGAGGGTCCAGACTAAAGCAATAATTCACACAATTTACGATACAATACAACACAATCAAAAAAACTCAATCCTCATATCCGCAACAATATATATATATATATATATATATATATATATATATATATATATATATATACATATATTATATATACTAGCTTGGCTCGGCTCACTTCGCTCGCCTCACCATGCGTCGTTACAGAGGAACGGGCTTGTTTTACCTGAGGATAATGACTGTACCTGAGTTGCTGTGTTGTCATGATTTACACCAATCATAATACAAACAATTATTTTGCACAAATGTATTTGTTGTGTTTGTGATGTTACATTTTTATAGGCAATTTAGGTTGAAGATTCAGGTTGAATATTTTTTTTTTCAAGAAAGAACCCCTCAGCAAATACATAGGGGAGGGGTAGGTGCAGACTGGAAATTTGGGACGATTACACCTCACCACACATAATTTAAAACACCTCACCACCAAGTAATTTAAAACACCTCACCACCAAGTAACTTAAAACATCTCACCACCAAGTAATTTAAAACACCTCACCACCAAGTAATTTAAAACACCTCACCAAGTAATTTAAAACACCTCACCACCAAGTAATTTGAAACACCTCACCACCAAGTAATTTAAAACACCTCACCACCAAGTAATTTAAAACACCTCACCAGCAAGTAATTTAAAACACCTCACCACCAAGTAATTTAAAACACCTCACCACCAAGTAATTGAAAACACCTGACAGCCATAAAACACGTAATAAAAACACCTCACCACCACGAAATTAAAAACACCTCACAGTCACGAAATTAAAAATACCTCACCACCACTTCATTTAAAAACACCTCACCACCAAGTAATTAAAAACACCTCACCACCACGTAATTCAAAACACCTCATCACCAACTAATTCAAAACACCTCACCACCACCTAATTAAAAACACCTCACCACCACGTAATTATAAATACCTGACCACCACGTAATTCAAAACACCTCACCACCACGCAATTCAAAACACCTCAACACCATGTGATTTAAAAACACCTCACCACCATGTGATTTAAAAACACCTCACGACCCCGTCATTTAAAAACACCTCACCACCACATAATTCAAAATACCTCACCACCACGTGATTCAAAACACCTCACCACCACGTAATTATAAATACCTCACCACCACGTTATTAAAAACACTTCACAACCAGGGAAACAAAAGTTTGAGGGAGTCTTTAAGTGACAACTCAGACACTGCCCAGATGTGTAGATATATAGATAAATGACTACCATTTAATGATAAGATAATGATAATTTGCTGTTTTGTCATGGTCTAAACCAATCATAATTCAAACAATTATTTTGCACAAATATATTTGTAATATACTTGATATCACATTTTATAAACAATTGAAGTTGAAAAAAAAAAATCCCGAAATAATTCCCCCCAAAAAAAGAAAGAAAATTGGAAATTTTTTGTCCCTCAGGACATACCGACGGGAGAGATATGTGCATACCAGAACTTTGGTACGATTACACAAAAGTTTGAGGGAGTAGTTCAGTGACAACACAAGACAAGACAAGACAAGACAAGACAGACGCTGCACAGAGATATATATTGTTGCGGATTCCCGAAGCCCGTTCCCGTTACAATGGGGAGATTAAACCCCTTTTTTCCCCTGGGTCTTCGGGTCCGCGAGACCGAATTGCCACTTCCGGGCAAATGTGAAAAAGTGTTTCAGGACAAATTCGCACGTACCTTTGGTACCCACGCTGCCACGAAAGCTGGGATCGAGCCTCGCATGAGCCACGCTTAATCGAGTACGCCTGAGCAGAATGCGTATCACGTGACTCGTGCTGTTACTTTTATTGGAACCCGATTCGAGCGGTTTTATTCGTACCATGCGAAGCCAATGGATGGAAGGGGACAGGACGCTCAAATCAGAGGAAGAACATGATTTATTATTTATGTACAATGATCAGAATGAAAGGAAAGGGACACAGAGCAGAGCTTAATCAGTTTAACTTATCCCCAGACAAATGCGCCCACTCACATACACGGGGTAATGGAAGAAGAGCAGGTTCACGTGCCAAGCGTGCTTTGCCGTCGGTCGCCCCGGGGCAGCTCGCCCGGCGTGGCTCTCCGATGTTCACGGCGCGTATCGAGGCGAAGGCAGGCGAAGGCAGGCAGGAGGAAATCCTCGCAGCGCGTATGCAGGCAAAGGCAGGCAGGAGGAAATCGCGCATCTGTGGCCTGGCGTGGGTCGTTCTTTCGAGCGAGCGATTAATACAGCGCAGAGCACGGGGAACGGGGAAAGTTCGTGTACAACGAGGCAATTCAATTCGTTCTGCAGCTTCACTCGCGTTCTCGTCTGCCTTCTGCGTTCTGCGTTCTCAAGCCGTCCGTTCTCATCTGTTCTGCCGCGTTCTCATACGTTCTCATGCATTCTCGTGCACGCTCCTCCTGATCTCGTTCTCATACGTTCTGGTTAATCGGCTCCGGGCAGGACCTTATATGACTCCTCCCCGACCTTACCCGAATGTTACAAGCCCCGCCTCCTGCCGCAGTGGTAAGCCACTCCCCTCGAGCCCTGATTGGCGGCTCGTGCTTACCGACCACTCCCCCTGCTGCTCGTCCCTTCGGCCGTGGTACACTTGCCCAGGTCTGCCACGTGGCATCCCAGCGCCAAACCTAAAAGCATCAAAGCAAAGCGCCAAAAGAACACCTAATCTCACTGGCCTACTCAACGCAAAACAAAACACAGGAAAGGACTACGCTAACATTTACTAAGAAATAACTAAACTATCGCGAGGCTACATGTTGTGGTGCAATTAACTAAGAGGGGGAATTAACCTTTATTTCAAAACCGCAACACTAAACCCCTCTCTCGTTAGAGTCGGCCCGAGTCGAAACAACCAAAGGAACGACTGGTAGAGCCAGAGCCGGACATGCAAAATTAACCTTAATTTTAAATGCGACACATAGGTGTGGTTCCCCCTAGCATTTACTCTGACCCGTGTGTGCGACAGTTTTAACACTAAATATGTCCCTCCTATTGCGTTGAGCAGCTACCTAACAGTTTCACGTCCACACCTACCCGAGTATTTCTGGAATTTCAAAGTAAACACATATCCGGTGGGCAGCATTCTTATATTTACAAGCACGTATATTTACAATTCTATAACCCAGGACCTGTTCTTTTTGGAAGAGAAGATTGGAGGGGAGAGAAAACACAGCAAAAACACACTCATAAATGGCACTTGCTGCTTGCTTCTTGGATCTTGCTTCTTGCTTCTTCTGTGTGCATATATCAAACTGGCTGGCCCCCTGACCGGCATACATGCCATTTGAAACTTCAAGGCCATCTAAACTTGCACATCTTCTTATGCCTAGCACACAATAATAAAATGCACAAAAATGATTTATTTATTTTTCATTGGCCAGCAAGGCCGTTCTCACGTGGTCCGACTGCGTGGCATCAGCGCCACTCAAACAAGTGGTCCGAAGGTGCAAGATGATTTTGCAGCCAGGTGCTGTACAACAGAGGTGCAAGGCCACAATGTTTGTGGTACATTAGTGTGATTAGCTGCAGCAAAAGGTTTGGCAGCAAAGTGCTGCACATGTCAGCTGCACAGGTGCAACAAGGGTGCAGCAAAAGGGTATGACAGCAAGGTGCTGCACAGTTCAGCTGCACTGATGAAACAAAGGCAGGGCAGCAAGGTTCAGAAAGGATGCTGCACAGGTCGATGGTGCTGCACTGTTCGGCCTCCAAAATGGTCCTGAGGTGGGGGAAGACAAGGCACAACAAGCAAAGGGGAAAGCACACAGTGGCACATAGAAAACAAGGTGGTGTGGCGCGAGGGACGCGGAAGAGCGAGCAGAGCAGGTTCGTCCCTAACCGTCCGTACCCCCCACCGTTGGCTACACGACCCTAGCCCCCCTTGTATTTGCAATCCGTCTCTACGTCTTGTCTTCCATATCCCCCTCTAACTCCAAATTCGTCTCCCAAATCCCTCCCAGGAAGGAAGGGATGGAACAAACCAATGTCACCCTTACGTCGTGATGCGTCTAACGTCCAAACAGTTCACAGAGCCTCGGTGTGGAGCTCCGTCCTCCTTGGTGATTGGCTGTGGATGGTGCGAAGGGATTTCTCTCATCCTAACTACACTACTGACATTTACTTTTAAACTACCTGGGGTCGTACCCTGCCAATCGGCCTCTTTAAATTATGTGGTTCTAAGAACCCGAATTCCCATTGCCAACACTGGTGCTCTCTGAATTTGGGTCTCACTCCCACAAATTGTCTCTGTGCCTTCGCACAATTTCTGGCCTGGGTCATGTGGCTCCACTAGCAGGTCCAACTACCTGCGCACCTCCGCCACTGAAGCCGCCACCTGAGCTTACCTGCTCCTCGCGACTACCTAACTGGAGAAGGCCCTCCCTGGCGCTTACCCCCTGATGCCCACCCTGGCATTGGGCAACCCGGGTCCTTCCCTTTGATCCTCGGGCCCCACTCACAACTCACAACTACCCTAACTGTGGAAGGCCCTTCCTGGTGCTTACCCCCTCAATGCCCACCTCGGCATTGGGCAACCCGGGTCCTCTCCTGGGATCCTCGGGCCCCACTCACTACTACAACAATAACCCTATCTGGCTCCCAGAGCCTACCTGCGGCCTCACCTGGCTGACAAACTACCAGTGGCGGAGTGCCCCGATAACTATACGCACCAATTAAGCCACACGCCCAGCCATGTCACTGACTCATGCACCCAACAAAGCACTTCTTGCTACTACCCGCACCACAGGTGTCAATATCCATACAATTTACCTACGCCCTCTACCTGGCTTTACACTACCCACCCCGTGCTTCCGCGAATGGGTTCCACTCTCCCCCCCATTCACTCCTTCGCACCAAGCATTCCACACAACTTATCTCACACACCTTTTGTGCTCACACACTACTTTCCATACACCTCAACACAATTCCATTGGTCTCAACACAATTCCTCACACACTTCTTTTCTTGCCCACCTTTTGTGCTCAAACACCACAAACACAAGTCACAATTTTCTCAACCACACAATTCCGTTTATTCTCAAGCACACAGCATCATCTATCTATCTACTTCCCCTACAACTCTTGCTTCCCCGTCGTCCCTTTAACGATGCACTCCCTGTTCTTTAACATCCATCAAAGCTACCTACATCCCCTCTATAGGTCAGGTGTCACCACTTAAATCTTGTCCCTACTGTCTGCTAGATCCCTAACATTATCCTAGCCCTCCCTCGGCTAGCTTGGGTGCCCCATGGAGGCAACCATTGCTGGCACCCCCATGTGCCTGTCACTGCCATCCCCCTAAACTAATGCTCATGGGCCCCGTCTGTGAGGAAAGGTGACACTACCATTCCCCCACGTGGGGTACACTACTCTCATCAGTCCACTACACTCGAGCCTCTCCATGTGGATGTTCGTTGTCACCGCTCGACCTCGAAGGGCCGAGCGATCCATTTGGGTGGTTGGTCACCTATCTGAGGTGTCCGTCCGTCATTTTCGATCCAAGGGGGGATGTATGGATGGGCCGAGGTGCAGGGCTCCATCTCTGCGCGGGGCGTCACGGTCCCACGCATGATGACCCAACCGGCCACGGTCGGAGCACCGCACCGGACAGGGTGCGCAGCTCCGAAAACTCCTACCTCCCCTTGAACCTCGCCGATTGCCTTTGCCGCCACGGCACGGAACGGAACGGCACCATCCATACAGTGCGGGGGCCGGTACGAATCGTGCACACCGGTCCTTGTGAGACCGACGCGGCACGGATTTCCTCTGGTCCCTGCAGCACACAACTCACCGGGGGCTCACGTCTGCTACCCGTCCCGCTAGGCGCTACCCCGGTCAGTATCAATGCTTGAGCCGCGCCCTCACCACTCGCGACTCACTCCGCACTCGCACACCCAAGCGCCCCCGCGCCTTCCACACACTCTTTCCGCACACAGTCCGGTGTGCAATCCCTCTCGTACTCTGTACTCGTACCTGCACACCTAGGCGCACACACACCTTTCACACACTTCAGTACACACTTTTCTTCTACGCACTCAGCCCTCGCACACTCTTTTTCTACACTCTCGGGTGTGCACTCTCCCGTTACACACTCCATAACACACTGGGCCATCGTACAGCGCACAATGGGCCTTTCGCAAATCGTACCAGTCGCCCTCGTACACCACACAATGGGCCCATCGCGAACGCCCGGGTCTCGCCTTTGTCCCAAGCGCGCCGAAAACCCATTCGCACCAACATTCGCGCCATTATTTCTCACCTCGGGGTCCTCCTTCCCCGGCTTCTTCGCCAGCACCTGTAAACTTTTTATTTCATTAGCAAGCCCGGCATCACGGTGCAAATACAGACTTTGCGCGGATTCAATTTCTTTCGCCCGCGATTTGTTCTCTGGCTCTCCCGTCTCTTCAGCCCCAATTGTTTCTTTTTCCTCGGCGATCGCCGGCGCCCATAAAATTTTCTTTTCCAACTCAACCCTCGCCGGCACCCACAAAATTTTATTTTCCAATGCTACGATCGCCGGCTCCTCTACATTCCGTGTCGCGACTCCCATAGCCCCGGTCAACTTGGCTGTGCTTGGCTCTACCTCACTCCCCATGCGTTCCCCACACCGTGTCACCTCGTCGCGTACCACCGCGATCTTCCCGCTCAACCTGTGCCCAATCTCCTCCCCCGCCTTTTTCATGTCCCTCTTTGACTCTGCCATCATTTTTTTCATTTCACGGGTGCATGTGTCCCCCATTTCTTTCAATTTATCCCCTTGGGTGTCCATTTTCCCATTCATTTTATTCATGTTATAATTTAGTCACCGAAGTTCGTCTGTTTGGGCATCCATTTCTGCATTCATTTCCCTTCTTGATTGGTCCAACTCCATTTTCATGAATGCCTGTATTTGAGCTATGAGTAATTGCATGTACCTTGGCACCGCGGGCTCGGCTTCCGCCACCACGTGTGAGGCGCCGCCATTTTCTTCACCTGCTGCCGCCCCCACACCAATTTTCCCTTCGTCTACCAACTCCTCCTGTGGGTCCTGGGTCATCAATTCTACCTCTACTACCCCCACCGGCATTTGACCGCCTTGGCCAGCCATGGTACGAATATAAATTTGGTTTTAATACCAAATTTCGTACGCTCGTAATTTCGAGTGTGTGTAGTGCACTCGAGGTCCAATTATCTCACACTCCCAAACACCAATTTGCTGTGGCCAATTTGTCCAAAAATTTTTAGGGTTCAAATCCCACTCCTCTGACACCAAATTGTTGCCGATTCCCGAAGCCAGTTCCCGTTACAAAGGGGAGATTAAAGCCGTTTTTTTCCCTGGGTCTTCGGGTCCGCGAGACCGAATCACCACTTCGGGGCAAACGTGAAAAAGGATTTCGGGACAAATTCCCACGTACCCTTGGTACCCACGCTGCCACGAAAGTGGGGATCGAGGTTCGCACGAGCCACGCTTAATCGAGAATGCCCGAGCGGAATGCGTATCACGTGACTCGTGCTCTTACTTTTATTGGAACCCGATTCGAGCGGTTTTATTCATACCATGCGAAGCCAATGGATGGAAGGGGACAGGATGGTCAAATCAGAGAAAGAACATGATTTATTATTTATGTACAATGATCAGAATGAAAGGAAAGGGACACAGAGCAGAGCTTAATCAGTTTAACTTATTCCCAGACAAATGGGCCCACGCACATACACGGGGTAATGGAAGAAGAGCAGGTTCACGCACCAAGCGCGCTTTTCCGTCGGTCGCCCCGGGGCAGCTCGCCCGGCATGGCTCTCCAATGGTCACGGCATGTATCCAGGCAAAGGCAGGCAGGAGTAAATCCTCGCGGCACGTATGCAGGCAAAGGCAGGCAGGAGGAAATCGCACGTCAGTGGCCTGGCGCGGGTCGTTCTTTAGAGCGAGCGATTAATACAGCGCAGAGCACGGGGAACGGGGAAAGTTCGTGTACAACGAGGCAATTCAATTCGTTCTGCAGCTTCACTCGCGTTCTTGTCTGCCTTCTGCGTTCTCATGCTGTCCGTTCTTGTGCGATCTCTCGTGCCGTCCGTTCGCATCTGTTCTGCCGCATTCTCATACATTCTCGTGCACGCTCCTCAGGATCTCGTTCTCATACATTCTGGGTAATCGGCTCGGGGCAGGACCTTATATGGCACCTCCCCGACCTTACCCGAAAGTTCCAAGCCCCGCCTCCTGCCGCAGTGGTAAGCCACTCCCCTCGAGCCCTGATTGGCGGCTCGTGCTTACCGACCACTCCCCCTGCCGCTCGTCCCTTCGGCCGTGGTACACTTGCCCAGGCCTGCCGCCTGGCATCCCAGCGCCAAACCAAAAGCATCAAAGCAAAGCGCCAAAAGAACACCTAATCTCACTGGCCTACTCAACACAAAACTAAACACAGGAAAGGACTACGCTTACATTTACTAAGAAATAACTGAACTATCGTGAGGCTACATGTTGTGGTGCAATTAACTAAGAGAGGAAATTAACCTTTATTTCAAAACCGCAACAATATATATATATATATATATATATATATATATATATATATATATATATATATATATATATCCCTGCTGTTCAAAACAACATCAAGCTCACCCTGTTCAACACCCGGTCCCTCAACAATAAATGCCTCATCCTGAACGAATACATCCTGGATAACAAACTGGACTTTCTCTGTCTCACCGAAACCTGGCAACAACCTCTGGACTACTACACACTCAACCTCACCACACCCAATGGATATTCCTACGTCAATAAACCACGCTCGGAGGGCCGAGGTGGTGGAATTGCCGTTATCCACCGTCAAGACATCAAGACCAACCTCATCTCCATCTCATCTGCTCCATCATTTGAACACCTGGCTTTAAAACTCTCTGGTCACACGCAGTCAGTCATGGCTGTCGTCTACCGCCCTCCCAAACCACACCCATCATTCCTGTCTGACTTCTCCTACTTTCTGACCCAGCTATGTTCCCTCTCCCCCTCAATCCTCCTCCTTGGTGATTTCAATATCCACATGGACTCCACTGACTCCACAATAACCACTGACTTCACTGATTTACTCACCTGCTTTAACCTCACTCAACATGTCGACTTTCCTACCCATATCCGTGGTCACATTTTGGACCTTGTCTGCTCCACTGGATTAAATTTGCACCATCTCTATGGCTCCGACCTCACCCTCTCTGACCACTTAGCCATCACTCTGACCATCAACATCCCCGCCCCAACACCAAGGCATTATCGCACAATCAACTTCCGTAAGCTAAACGCTCTTTCACCTACCTCATTCTCATCCACCCTCTCTGAAAAAATGTCCACTTCTCCCTTCATTGACCTCCACACCCCTTCCGACCTCACTGACTACTACAACCACACTCTCTCCTCCTGCCTTGACCAGCTTGCGCCTGTAAAAACCAAAACAGTTTCTTTCACCCATTCTGCTCCCTGGTTTACCCCTGAACTCCACCTGATGAAAACTCGTGCTCGCCAACTTGAAAGACTCCGCAATAAAACGGGTCTCACAGTTCACTCCCAAGCCTACAAGGACCACATACAACACTACAAAGATGCCCTCTCCCGCGCCCGCTCTGCCTACTACTCTCAAATTATCCACTCTGGCTCCGGAAACCCAAAAGCACTCTTCTCGACAATAAACAAACTCCTCCGCCCCCTGAACACCACCACCCAGTCATTCACAGTAGACAACTGCATCTCCTTCCTCTCTTTCTTCCAACGCAAAATTGACAACATCTACAACAGCTTGACCACCGCCGCACCCGCTCCCCCTCCAACCACCTGCCCCCCCTTGTCCTGCCATCCCCTGTCTCGGTTCTCCCCAATCTCTCCTACTGACCTCTCTGAACTCCTCATAGGAATGAAAACTGCCACCTGCACTCTTGACCCCATCCCCTCCAGCTTTGTCAAAGCCTCCCTCCCTGCTCTCTCTCCACTTATCATTGCAACAATAAACTCCTCCCTGTCTACAGGCATCGTCCCACCTTCCCTCAAAATTGCTGCTGTTACCCCCATTCTAAAAAAAACCTGGTCTAAACCCTGACACCCTAAACAACTTCAGACCCATCTCCAACCTACCCTTTCTGTCAAAAGTTTTGGAACGCGCTGTAGCCACTCAACTCAAACATCATCTCTCTGCCAATAACTTGTATGAAACATTCCAATCCGGATTCCGCTCCAACCACAGTACTGAAACTGCTCTCCTCAAAATCACCAACGACCTTCTCCTCTCCTCTGACGCTGGCAACCTCAACATTCTCGTCCTCCTCGACCTCAGCGCTGCCTTTGACACCATCGATCACACTATCCTCCTCACCCGACTTGAATCCACCTTTAACGTCACCGGCACTGCCCTCTCTTGGATTAAATCATACCTCTCTGACAGATGCCAGTTCATCTCCATCAATAACTGCAAATCCCCCACTGCTCCCCTCCCCCAAGGTGTCCCCCAAGGTTCAGTTCTTGGCCCCCTCCTCTTCATCCTTTACCTGTCCCCGCTCGGTCACTTAATCCGCCGTCATGGTCTCCAATTCCACTGCTTCGCCGATGACATCCAGCTTTTCATCTCCACCAAGTCCGTCTCCACCGACACCCACTCTATCCTGACAAACTGCATCACTGAAATAAAATCCTGGCTTCAAATCAACTTCCTCAAGCTTAACTGTGATAAATCTGAAATAATCATCATTGGCCCAAAAACGCTCACAAAATCCACCCATAACTTTGCCCTCAACATCGACGGTATCCCAGTATCCACCTCCCCTCACATCCGGAATCTTGGCGTCATCTTTGACCAAACCCTTTCCTTCGACAAATACACTAAACAGATCACAAAGTCAGCCTTCTTTCACCTGAAAAACATTGCCCGTCTCCGCTCATCCCTCTCCTCCACGGCTGCAGAAACCCTCATCCACGCCTTCATCACCTCCCGTCTGGACTACTGCAATAGCCTCCTCTATGGTTCACCCTCAAAAATCACCAATAAACTCCAATACATTCAGAACTCCGCTGCCCGTCTACTCACTCATTCCCGGACCCGTGACCACATCACCCCCGTCCTTTACAAGCTTCACTGGCTCCCCATCCCCCAGAGAATCCAGTACAAAATCCTCCTCCTGACATACAAAGCCCTCCATAACCTGGCCCCATCCTACCTGGCTGACCTCCTCTCCAGACACACTCCCACCCGCAACCTCCGCTCTGCTGGTACCAACCTCCTGACCCCCTCCATCCGGACCAAATTCAGATCCTGGGGGGACAGGGCCTTCTCCATCGCTGCTCCCACCCTCTGGAACTCACTACCTCACACCATCAGAGACTCCTCCTCACTCACCACATTCAAAACATCACTAAAGACCCACCTGTTCAACGCTGCATTCAACATTCAACCCACAGCATTTAACCCCTGACTATCTCTTCTCCTTCTCCCTCCTTTTGCTTTAAATATTTCCCTATTGATTCTTGTCTTGTCTTTTTGATTCTTGTCTTATATATATGCCGTATATCGCTGCTGTTTGTTTTCTTGATTCTTGTCTTTTTGCAATTGTTGTTTTCATGTATTGTTATGCATTATGTTTTCCACTCTGTCAAAGCGCCTTTGGGCTTCTGGAAAAGCGCTATACAAAATAAATGAATTATTATTATTATTATTATATATATATATATATATATATATATATATATATATATATATATATAGGTGTCAGTTGGTTAAAGGGCTGATGTGAGTAGACAATCAGAATAGAGGACAATGACAGAAGGGACTTGGGCGGATCGGGACCGTGGGAAGAAAGACATGAAAGGTAAAAATATCAACTCTCTTTCCCCGTGGAGATTCATTTGGTGGACATTGAGTGAAAACAGTGTAACTTTGCAATAAACAATCCGGTATCTTTGTAATAAACAATCCGGTAACTTTGCAATAAACAATCCGGTAACTTTGTAATAAACAATCCGGTAACTTTGTAATAAACAATCCGGTAACTTTGTAATAAACAATCCGGTAACTTTATAATAAACAATCCGGTAACTTTGTAATAAACAATCCGGTAACTTTGTAATAAACATTCCGGTAACTTTGTAATAAACAATCCGGTAGCTTTGTAATAAACAATCCGGTAACTTTGTAATAAACAATCCGGTAACTTTGTAATAAACAATCCGGTAACTTTGTAATAAATAATCCGGTAACTTTGTAATAAACAATCCGGTAACTTTGTAATAAACAATCCGGTAACTTTGTAATAACCATTCCGGTAACTTTGTAATAAACAATCCGGTAACTTTGTAATAAACAATCCGGTAACTTTGTAATAAACAATCCGGTAACTTTGTAATAAACAATCCGGTAACTTTGTAATAAACAATCCGGTAACTTTGTAATAAACAATCCGGTAACTTTGTAATAAACAATCCGGTAACTTTGTAATAAACAATCGGGTAACTTTGTGATAAACATTCCGGTAACTTTGTGATAAACAATCCGGTAACTTTGTAATAAACAATCCGGTAACTTTGTAATAAACAATCCGGTAACTTTGTAATAAACAATCCGGCAACTTTGTAATAAACAATCCGGTAACTTTGTAATAAACAATCCGGTAACTTTGTAATAAACAATCCGGTAACTTTGTAATATACAATCCGGTAACTTTGTAATATACAATCCGTTAACTTTGTAATAAACAATCCGGTAACTTTGTAATAAACAATCCGGTAACTTTGTAATAAACAATCCGGTAACTTTGTAATAAACAATCCGGTAACTTTGTAATAAACAATCCGGTAACTTTGTAATAAACAATCCGGTAACTTTGTAATAAACAATCTGGTAACTTTGTAATAAACAATCCGGTAACTTTGTAATAAACAATCCGGTAACTTTGTAATAAACAATCCGGTAACTTTGTAATAAACAATCCGGTAACTTTGCAATAAACAATCCGTTAACTTTGTAATAAACAATCCGGTAACTTTGTAATAAACAATCCGGTAACTTTGTAATAAACAATCCGGTAACTTTGTAATAAACAATCTGGTAACTTTGTAATAAACAATGCGGTAACTTTGCAATAAACAATCCGGTAACTTTGCAATAAACAATCCGGTAACTTTGTAATAAACAATCCGATAACTTTGTAATAAACAATCCGGTAACTTTGCAATAAACAATCCGGTAACTTTGCAATAAACAATCCGGTAACTTTGTAATAAACAATCCGGTAACTTTGTCATAAACAATCCAGTAACTTTGTAATAAACAATCCGGTAACTTTGTAATAAACAATCCGGTAACTTTGTAATAAACAATGCGGTAACTTTGTAATAAACAATCCGGTAACTTTGGCATGTATCAGTTTCTAAATAAACCCACACAGCACAGGCCTGAAAACAGAAAATATCCTGAACTAACAAATTTGGGTGAATAAATTCCGACAACACCTTGGGCACCTTAGATTGAAGGTGACACGTTATTTGTGGTTTTCTTTACAAACCCTGTACTATACGTTGCCAGGTGTAGGCCGACTTCACAATAATGTTATTCCCATCATGCGGTGAGAAAATCGTTCATAGACGTTTGATGAAGCAATGTGGATTATTCCCACTGAGTGAGCAATAACATCCCAAAGCCGGATTTCTTGCCTGGGTTCTTCTTTTATGATGACCCTGGCAACGGCTCATCACGTGATGACGACGAAAATCAACACTCGGGCGCAAAGCATGGCGACCAAGTGCCCAGGTGACAAAAACGAGCGGGAAGGAATGGGCATTCTCTAGACAAACTATCCCGGAGGAACAGCCATTCCAACACCTTCAACCGTTCTCACGAAGGTGACAAGGCCTTGGGGTGGATTCGCCACTACATTTGATATATACACGAGTCAAACATGACATATAAACCCATTGCCTCCACCAAATACAATGTAAGTAACCACATAGACTACTGTGGGTGACATTATCAGTTCATCCACTGTCGACATGGAGACAAATGAAAATGAATTTCATCCCAATAAAAACCGAATAATTACTTCCACCTCCAAAGGTGGATGGAGGTTATCTTTTCACACATGTCTGTTTGTTTGTTTGTGAACAAAATATCTCAAAAAGTTGTGGACGGATTTGGACGAAACTTGGCAGAGATGTAGTGTATTTGACGAGGACGAAATGATTAGATTTTGGTGAAGATTCATATCCGGCGTGTAGAATTTTTTAAGCGATTCTTCACCATTGGGAGATCGGGCCAAAAACGATACATAGCAGGATATCTCAAAAAGTTGGGTGTCTGACGAGGACAAATAGATTTCTGCTCTGACATGCACTGCGAACTGTGGGATCTTGTATAGAAAGGTGTGTTTCTTTCTAAATCATGTCCAATCAATTTAATTGGCCACAGGTGGACTCCAATGAAATTGCAGAGACATCTCAAGGATGATCAAAGGAAACTGGATGAACCTGAGCTCAATTTGGAGAGTCAACCATCGCAAAGGGGTTGAATACTCACTGACTCAGGACATTTTCGCTTATCATTTGTAATTAACACTCAAACCCCAGAGCGGCCATTTTGACCACAAGCAAACGTTTTGTAGCTGACTGTGAGTGTAATTTTTTGTTCACAGTCTTGAGGCCCTTTGACTTTTCATGATTCTGGGTGTTAAATATTCCCACAAAAAGTGACCTCCTAACCTCAACCACATTTGATTTATAGGCTGTTATACCTAAAACAGCCTGTTGTTGGCTTAACGGTTGGGGTGCTGGCTTGGGATCCTTGGGATCATGTGTAGCCTATGCACATACTCGCAGAGTATCCACACGCTGCCCTCTGGATGGGTCGAGTTTGCCAATTACCTGGTGAAAAGGTATAGTCTATGTTTTGCAAGAATATACGATAGATCTTTGCTTGGTAAATGCCTAAAAAGATTCTAGATGGTCTAAAGGTCTAAAGGGTACGTTTCAATAATAGTTAGAGTCGAAGGGGTCAAAATGGTCTAATCTCTCAAGTAAAGCGTCTCAAAAAGGGTCTAAAAAGGTCTAAAACTGGAAATGGTCAAGGGTCCAGAGCTGTCGAACATGTCTTAAAGGTGTAAGGGGTCTTATTGGTGTTGAAGTCTAAGAGGTCTAAAGGGAGTCAAAGGAGCAAAAGGGGTCTAAAGGTCTAAAGTGTCTGTGGGGCCTAATGGGTATAAAATATCTAAAGGGTCTAAATGTGACGAAAGTGATGAAAGGACCTTAAAAGGTATTGGGGTCTTAATTGTCTTAGGGGGCTTCAAGGCCTTTACGGTTTTAGGGGATGTTAGGGGTATATACGGTCTCATGCGGTCTAAAGGTATAGAGGGATCGAAGAGGTCAAAAGGATGAAAATGTCAAATGGCTTTGACGTACGTAGTGCATTCTGATGTACCGTGCATTGTGACGGGCTTGATTAAACCTTACTATTATTCGACAACGCAGCCTGTCATTCTTCCGAGGGTGGCGAAATGAGTACCAGGGTACTGGGTCCTCTCTCAAGGAGGTTGGTGGCAGGATTTGCACTCCAGCCGCAATAAAAACACCTTATTCGGTAGCACACACAATGGTGTGTCAGGATGGTGCTGAGGCATAATTCAGGGTCCAAGGATGCAGCGACGTGCTGATCCAGCGTATGCTCACACACACATAATATATATATATATATATATATATATATATATATATATATATATATATATATATATATATATATATATATACATACACATACACACACACACGAGTATATTATTCGACATATGATTAGATTTTTCAGTGTCCCGCATTGTGAACAAGCGTTACGCCTAGGGCCCCCATCGGTGAAGTGATGCGAGTTGACAAAGTGGCAGACGCAAGGCGGCCATCTTGGATTTTGACGTGGCGACCAAATTTTCAATAGCGTTCTCCCTTATGCGTAGATACACCCACAGTCCCACACACCAGATTAGAAGTTGGTACTTCGCTTATTTTTCAAGATATTCCGCTCACAAGATTCAGACATATATATGGTGGCCGCCATCTTGGATTTTGACGTGGCGACCCATTTTCAATAGCGTTCTTCCTTATGCCGAGATACACCCACACACCAAATTAGAAGTTGGTACTTCGCTTATTTTTCAAGATATTCATCTCACAAGGTTCAGACATAGATGGCGGCGGCCTTCTTGGATTTTGACGTGGCGACCCAATTTTCAATAGCGTTCTTCCTTGTGCCTAGATACACCCACACACCAGATTAGAAGTTGGTACTTCGCTTATTGTCCCCCGTCGCACCACGGAGCGAAAGGGGGACTATGGTTTTCTATAGGGACTATGGCGTGAGGGCCGGAAAACTGGCGAGGAGGCGGGTAAACTCGTCCGCTGCCGGAAGCGTGCAGACTAACCTCGCCGGGAGGGAACCTTTCAGCAAGCTGCTTGGCAAGCCGCTCGGTGAGCCGCTCAGCGAGCTGCTCAACGAGCCGCTCAGCGAACAAGCGAGCGAGCTGAAGGTTTCGGCCTGGACGAGAAGTCTGCGCTTAACGTCGATCAACAGCCCATGCGCACATAGGAGGTCCGCGCCGAGCAGGGCCATTGGCATGCTGGCGGTAACGAACGACCATTGAAAGCGCTGCCCTCCGAACCACAGTGAGAGGCAACGCTTCCCGAATGTGCGGATGGGTGTACCGTTGGCGGCAAGCAAAGCGGGGCCCCGGCCCGCGGTTTGCTTGTCGGACGTGGAGGCAGGGAGGACGCTTACCTGCGCTCCTGTGTCGCAAAGAAAACGGCGCCCGGACAAGGTGTCTGTGATGAACAGGAGGCTGCCGGAATGGCCGACGCACATGGCCGCAAGTGAGCGCCGGCCTGACCCGTCAAAAGCACACGGCGGGCGGCACGTTTTAGCCTTGCGGCCGAACCTGGCATGGTAGTAACACCAGGTTTGCGGTGGTGGCCCCCGCGGCGGCCGTGCCAGCGGCGGTGGTGGTGGCGGCGGCGGTAGTGGGCGGGGCGTAGCAGTGGCCACGAGGGAAGCAGGGGGCGCTGGAGCCTCCGCATTGGGAGCCACTACGGCAGCACCGTACACCGACCGCGTGTCGCAGGCCGCGAAATACTTGTCGGCCTCTCCAGCCAGGGCACGGGGTTCCGTTATTTTGGAACCGGCCAGCGCGAGGCGCACCTGTACAGGTAGCTGGCGTAGGAAGAGTGCTCGGAATAAGAAATCCTGTCGCCGGTCTCCAAGCAGCGACAGCATGAAATCCATCCGGACGGATGGTCGTGTGTCGCCGAGAGCGGGAAGGTCCAGGAGGCGTTCGGCACGTTCGACCTCTGTGAGCCCGAACGTGGCGAGGAGGAGACGTTTGAGCACCTCGTACTTGTGGTTGCCCGGCGGGCGCCGAAGGATGGACACGACTCGGGCGGCAGTGCCGGGCCCGAGGGCGGCGACCACGTGGTAGTACCGGGTCTCGTCCGCTGTGATGCCCCGGAGCTGAAATTGAGCTTCGGCCTGCACAAACCAAACGTCAGCTTGGGCTTCCCAAAACTCCGGGAGGTTGATTGCGACGGCGTTGGTAGCCATGGCGCGTTCGGGGGTCAGCAACGGCTGAACCAATCGGGGTCACCAGTGTGGTGCTGTGCACACACGACTCGATTGCCAGAGAGGTAGGCCACAATGCATTGATACAACAAGAGTCTTTATTCAGAGCTCGCACTTCAGCACTGGGCGTGCTCGAGCTTAGAGCCCGCATATATGTCCCGAGGCCACACCTTGCCCCTGGGCGTGGCCGATTGGTCGAAAGGCGGGGCATGCATTTTAGTTCCCCACCTGGACGCTCGCGCCACCCACTGGTGCGCGGAATTATTGCCCCTTGTGCCCGCCACAGGGCTATGCAATTGGAACACTTTGTCTGTCTGTCTTCAAACGTCAGTTTTTGATCGAGGAACTACTTAATTTCATTTGAATGTTGCACTTTGAACACGAATTGGAAAACGAACCTGTACATTAGCAATATTTGGCTCTGAATTTGGCAAATTGTATGGAATCTCCGCAGACAGGAGTAAGGCAATTTTTGTTATTCTGTCCGCCTGTAAATCAAAATTGACAATCATTCAAAACAGGAAGCTTACTGTTTTTAGCGATGTCATGAAGGACAGAAAACTACAGGTACAAATAACAAATGCACGATGTTAGATAGGGCGGTGTAAAAGTCGTTGCATCAACAGCGGTAAACTTCTGAAAAAAATATATAAAATTCTACAACTTTTAAAATCTTTATTTTATTTCAATTAAATTATTTACTTGAACACTGTATAACATAAATCGCCTTCTTGACACTTTCAGAACCCTTCAGTTTAGCAGTACTCGGACAAAATATTACGGCATTTTCCGTCATCTCGACCAATAAAATGTATCGCTCACAGACCCTTGCCACAGTCTTTTTTCTCAAGACTGCACGTGTGGATTCGAGTATTCTACGAACTCTCTAGTTTTTAATACAGTCTTTGGTATGACCCAGCTGGCTGTTGGTTGAACCACCACCCTCCCAGACTTAGAGCGGAAACTCCAACCATGATTCCAACCAATCTGGTGTCAGGGGTGCGCCTTTTGGGTCGTCAGGGTCCATTGGGTCTTCATAGTCTTTTCAGGGTCATGTTGACCGTTTTTCTGTGATCCTCTCCCAAAAGTGGCCGAGCAGTTAAACATTTGCAATTATGCCAGCTAATGTTACACCAGTGACATGATCAGCCATTTACATGTGGACATTTATCGACCAATGACAGATAGTTACACAAAAATAAACGACACTTTATCAAGCTGTGAACATATTACACCCTCTGTGATTAAACAGCACATATTTGAATCATAAGATCACAAAAGTCATAAAGCCTGGTGTTGGCTTGCCAGTCAAGGTGGCCGGCTTCAGATCTTAGGGTCCTGAGTTTGAGCCCCTGTCATGCCGTTAAATTAACACCAGGTGGTTTGACTCAGCCTGTCATCCTTCCGAGGTCAGCAATTGATGAGTATCAGATGACTGGAAACAGGGGGGGGGGGGGGGGGAAGGCACTGCATCAGCAGCACTGCCACATTCCCAGCAATGATGCAACCAGCAGCCCCACGGTGCATACGAAATTATGATGAACACGTCATATGCTAGTTACTTAATCTCTTGAGATTTGCATGTTAATTCATTTTTAGAGGGACGCAGCCCATCTCTTAACCCAGGAATGCACACCTTGTAGCCATTCAAATTGTTTTAAAAATCTCTGCACTGACGCTTGAGAGAACAAAGGAAATGTTCACACATGTGAATGCAAAGGGAAATGTGTTAGCAGAACTCTGCTCGTTTATATTTTGGTCAAACCAAAAAGTCACCAGGTGCTGATTTAACGTTGGAGAGGAAGGAACAACGAACAAGGTGAGGAATCTGAGGTTGTCGTTTGAATTCATCCACCTCAATGCACCACGAATACCCTCACCTGAAGTCTTGGATGGCCAGCTCCAGACGACCAGGTGTCACGTGATTTTTGGCAACTTTTCTGCCCCTGTACAAGGAGTAATCTCCGGGTGCCTGGTGATGTCATTCCTCCTTACAGGTGCGTTCAGGTATGTTGAGTCTGGAAATAATTGTTTAGAAAGTGGAAATAATTGCTCAAATTGAGAGCCATTGACACAGACTCAGATAAATTATTGTATCTTCCCTCAGAGGACTAACAGACTGATTTATTTGAACATTTCCATCGATTTTAGCACATTTGTTTCTCATTTCATTCTGAGATCTTCAATAAGACGTGCTCTCAAAGTCAAGTGATGTTAAATATGGACCACGTGGGGGGTGGGGGGGGGGGAGCATTCTATCCACCTCAAAAGCATAGTCTCAAAAAAAACAAAAAAAAAACAACAAAAATAAATAAATAAAAGGTCCTAAGATTCCAGACTTTTGAAACACAGGTCCAAGTTAAACAAGGTCCAGCTCCACTGATGAATGATCATTTGGAAGCAAATTGGATCTTAACAGATTAACCACGGCCATTATTTATCAGGACCAAAGCGACACCTCTCCGCTGTCCGTGAACAATAAATAGATTTGTGTCTGCCAGATAATCACAGATTTGTCCCTTTTACACGTTTCCTCACTCACAGCAGAACAACAGAAAGACAAGTGTAATGAGTATAACTTGTATAAAGGAGCAAATCGACTGGGAAAGTCACACAACAATGCATGTCACACTACATAATACGGATGACCATAAAACCACTGAGCTTCAGAAAACAGAAAAGTAAAGCGCAGTAAACAACAACAGAACCAAATATAAATGGCGAAGTAGCAGCCAAATATACAGTACATGCATAAGTTAGTGGTAGCCCAGCGGCTAAGTCGTAAAAGATTTCACTTTGTGGAGAAATTATGAAACTTTGCAGACAGGTGGAGGACCCCAGTAGGAACATTTTTCGATTAGGACCCAACTCTGAAGCGCCCCCTGGTGGCCGATAGAAATACGATTGCAGTGGCTAACCCCCCCCCCCCCCCCCCATGACAATTTGGGTGAACAGGTGATCAGTTAGCACCCCATATGAATTTACTTAGCACCCCATATTATTTCAGTGCTGCCATCTGTTTGCATTAGTTTAGGTTAAGACAGAAGATTTCCTTTTTTATGCAAGAAAGTTCTTTGCAGACATCAAAGTTCGTTATCATTATTGTATTAACGCATGTTTTCTTTTACAGGTGGAAAACCATAAACCATGTCCAGGTCATTCAAGATCGTTCCTTTTCAAGTCAATCGGATGAAAATTGAGGATTTTAGAAATTTGGCCTATGTTGACCTTTTGGCCAATGTTGACCTCAAAAATAATTGGTAGTTGTATTCAGTGACCTGATATGTAAATGCTCTTCAAATTTCAAGTCAATCAGATGAAAATTGAGGATTTTAGAAATTTGACAAAGTTGTTGACCTTTGGCCTATGTTGACCTTTTGGCCTATGTTGACCTCAAAAATAATTGGTGGTTGCATTCAGTGACCTGATATGTAAATGCTCTTCAAATTTCAAGTCAATCAGATGAAAATTGAGGATTTTAGAAATTTGACAAAGTTGTTAACATTTGGCCTATGCTGAGTTGGGTCCTAATCGAAAAATGTTCCTACTGGGGTCCCCAACCTGTGTGCAAAGTTTCATAATTTCTCCACAAAGTGAAATATACTGCCATATTTTTCGACTTAGCCGCTGGGCTATGGTAACTGGAATGGCACTCAGTCGAGCACGTACCTCTGCCAGACTGAACAGTTTACGTTTTGTATCCACTAAAAACCACCAAAATTGAACCTGCCCAACTCATCCACCAATTTTAATCCGAATCCATCCACAAAATTTGCAGATTTTGCAGATTTGCAAGCTGAGATTGCAACGCCAGGGACGGCCGACTCCTTCCTGCGAGCTGCCCACGTCACCCGCACAAGAAGAGCTCATCAAATCACTGCAGCGGCACTGCACATCCTGCAACACCGTGCGTATGAACGCCACTGTATGACATATGCTGATGATGCACAAGACCTGCCTGAGTTCGAAGACTGGTGTCACCAGAGAGGAGAAGACATTCCCAACTTTCATTACTGGGCAACTTTGCTGGAACTAGAGATGTTGGTACTGGTCTACGTGCGTTCTCTGCGGCAGGCTTCATTCACGATGTACCTTGATGCCCTGACGGAACTGGTCCCATGGTTCCATGCCTTAGACCACACACACTATGCCAGGTGGGTCCCTGTTCACCTGAGGGACATGGTTGCACTCCCAATGAAGCACCCAGATGTAGCCAGATAATTCAGGGCTGGCAACTTCACTGTACAGAAGACGAAGAAGGTGTTCTCTTCGATCCCAATCGACCAGGCGCATGAACAGAATAACGCCTGCATCAAAGGAGATGGTGGAGCAGTCGGCCTCACTGACAACCCAAGTGCCCTGCGGCGTTGGATGATTGCCGGGCCAGAAGTTGCCAGGGCCATAGAAGAGTTCCAAGATGGCCATCAACACTGGGGGAGGCGAGAGGACACACGTCATCACGATCAGACACCAAGTGTGCAGACCTCTTTCGCCAAGGATGTCCGCGCCCTTGTCAGCGTCATAGAAGAGCTTGGCAACCTCTTTGAGGAAGAGAGCATGGATCTGGTTGTCCTTGACACAAAGGAAATTGCAGGTCCTGCTGCAGTTGAGACTGTCAGGAATGTGAAGAAGATTGGCCAAGAGCAGTTCCAGGCTTTCACGAGAGAATGCCTGGTGGAAAGGACCAAGCAAATTGATGATGCAATTCGTCGGAACAAGCTGAAGGTGTCATTTTGGAAAATGGCTGCCACAGCCATCAGGGGCTGAATTTGATATGGCCCAATATCCAAATCTGTTCATAATAGGATAGTCTACGAGTGTGCCAAATTTGGTGCTTTCCTCACAAAATGCACAATTGTTATGCTAAGTTGCCCCACTATAACTTTTGAAATGACATAATCTCCAAAAGGTCTCAGCACATGCGGATAGGCTGGGCCAAATCGGAGGTGATTTTCCTAATTCAATGTAATTTACCTAAAAGTTGTGAGTGAGTATCAGGAACAAAATCATGAAAATAAATTTCAAAAATATTGACGTTTTACGGTCAGACAGCCCGTTACCATAGCAACAGTTACAGACGACTCAAAAAATGCCTAAATTGACGATTTCTCAAGCTGTGTTTGACCCCCAGAGTTGATTCTGGTACCAAAAGATGCAGAATTGAAAGCGAAGGATGATTGGATAGCTTAACAATGTCTGTGACACAATTCAATACCACTTTTATCCAAAAAACTGATTTTTGTCTGAAATTTCAAGCATATTTATGGAAAAAAATTGAAAATTTTGCTTTTTAATCATAGGATAACCATTAATCAGATTAAATTTACTTTAAATTGTCTTTTACAACCTTGTATTGTCCAGTTTTTATAACTGTTATAACGTTGTTTAAATTTGGCCATCTTCATTTCAATAAAAAAAAGTTAACAAAAGCAGCTTACAATCATTAATTTTAATGCCTGCTTTCGGTTGTTACTGTAACCATTCATCAGGGCGTTCAAGGCGCTCTTGCACACATCAAGGATAGGCGCTCTTGTCTTCGATACAACGGCAGTGAACTCTGGGGTCAAGAGTGGAGTCGTAGTAAGACTGGAGACTGAGTTTGGCAGGAGTCTTCTGTAACTGGCGTGTCGGCACCACATCCACGAATTGGCTGGAGGGGCGTCTTGCTCAATAGTGTATGGCCCCACCACAGGACCTAATGAACAGCTGTTCAAGCGACTGCTCAACACTTGGAGTGAATTGGACCAGGGCAACTACACATTGGTCGAGGTGTCTGCTCAACAGAGAGAGCTGGCTGGCCATGTACATGCCACCATCACCTTCCTTCAGACGTGGATGGACAATAGCACAAAGGAGACTCTTCGACACGACTACCTGGAGCTGGCACACCTCACACTGCTGTTTCTTGGAGGGACTGTCCCTGATGGTATGAGGACCATCACTATCAAAGCTCCTGGGGCATTCCACCACGCCCGTTGTATGAGCAAGACTTTATACACTATAAAGGTGGCACTCTTCCGTCGGCAGCTGGGAGATATCTACACACCCGAAGAGCTGGAAGACATAACCAGTCTCGCTGCATTCATGTCAGTCTTCTACACTAAAGCGTGGTTGACATGTACCAGTGCTGCAGATGCACCATCTAACGACATGTACCTGTTGAAGAACCTCCTCAAGGCTGAGGCCAGTATCGCAAAGAATCCAACAAAGTGGCCTGCCAAATTTCTGTCCTTTGTGACTGTGGCCCGAGAGAAGCTACAAAACCATTTGTGGTACCTCTCAGAGAGATTGGTCTCTTTGGCACTCTTCTCGGACAGAACGTCATCTGACAAGCAGACTATGAGAAGGGCTATGCTCAGGTACCATGGGACTGCACATAACATGATACAGGAGATGCCAGCCTCACAGCAATTGGGGAGTAAAGCCCTCAAAGACTTTGTTGGTTACGACTCTTGGAGCATGTTTGAACTCTTGGGTATTGACTCCAGTTTTGTCAAGCTCCCCGTTGCACAGTGGCCCACCTCAGACAGCTATCGTTATGGCAAGGAAGTTGTGGCCAAACTCCCAGTTGTCAATGATGCAGCAGAGCGGACACTTGGACTCGCCACAGATTTGAACACTAACAAGGCCCCCAAATCTGAGGCGCAGCTCCAGGCTCTATACAGGGTTGTGAATGGCGTCAGGGAGAAGCTGCATGGACTGGCAACATCCACTGAGGTTGTGACTAAGAAGTCATTGGCCTCCATTGATTACAATTGGGACTAGTTTTTTTATTTTGTTATCAATGTTCAATGTCAGACCTTAAATTTGAGACAAAAAAGCTTAATCAATGACAAAAGTTAATTTAAAGTACATTTAATTTGACTATAGCTCTGATTAATGATTATCCTATGATTAAAAAGCAAAATTTTCATTTTTTTTTCAAACAAATGCCTTAAATTTGAGATAAAAATGGGTTTTTGGGATAAAAGTTGTATTGAATTGTGTCACAGACATTGTTAAGCTATCCAATCATCCTTGGCTTTCAATTCTGAATCTTTTGGTACCAGAATCAACTCTGGGGGTCACACACAGCCTGAGAAATCATCGATTTTAAGAATTTTTTGAGTCGTCTGTAACGGTTGCTATGGTAACGGGCTGTTTTACCGTAAGACGTCAATATTTTTGGGAAAAAATTTCATGGTTTTGTTTCTGTTACCCAGCCACAACTTTTAGGTAAATTACAACCTTGTAGTATGAAAAATTGAAAATCACCCCTGATTTGGCCCAGCCTAAATTTGCGGAACTCCCTTTTGCAGCAATGTTGATTGGAGCACCTAAACTTATATTGTGTGTGCAAGATATTGGTTGTTACCAAAGATGGCTCACAACCCTTCTAAAAGAAGCCAAAAACACTTGGAAGAGTATTTGAGGGAAAGGAATGTACCTCTGCACAACAAAAGAGTTGGATAACTTCCCCAGCTCGCCAAAAGGACTGAGATATTGCAACTACCCATACTACAAAATAATCTTCCCAGGCCTACCCAGAGTTACGAGTCTTGCAACCATGCCTGGGCCAAAAAAACGGTGTCACTGCCTTATAGAAAAAAGATGCCGAATATTTATCTGGTGTCTTCCTATTTCACAGGGGTCAAAGGTCAAAACTTGTCACAACATTGATGGTTTTGGCTTGCCAAACCTTCATATTTAAATGACTCTAGAGAAGAATAACCATAAAATTACCTTGCCACAGTCTGTTTGGACTAAAGCAAATAAACATATTGGTCTGGTGTTTCCCTTCAAATTAAAGAATGTATTTTGAAAAATTTACCTGTTGTGGTAGACTATCAAATTTCATGGAGCTTGGCAGACGAAGAAATCATTGTCTGCAAACCATGAAAATCAACACCTTTGAATTGTTCATGCCATTTATTAAAGTCAGTGCATTCTTGTGAAACTGTCAACATTAAACTCAGTCTTCTGGTAGTCTAAAGTTGTTATGCTGTGAATTCAGTTTCGCGGTTAATACGGGATGTTCAAAATGACGTATGAATGCTAAACGAGGCCCTTTCGCGCATTCCCTTTACCAAACGCAAGACGAGAACTCATCTCCCCTTTCCCCCTTGTCACCCCAGATACACTTTTTTTTTAATTCCAACTTCTTTCCTGGAAGTCCTTGCAGTGTCCATATGTTTTATACCTCTCCCACCTCCCCCCAAGCCCTCTCCCTCCCACATTTCTCTCGATGTCCCTGCTCTCAAATGTTGTGTTTGTGTCCTTCCCCCCTCTCTCCCCATCTTGTCTACCGCTCCCCTTATTTTGTGTTTTATGTGTCGGTTTGACTTTTTGTGCGATTAATGTTAGCTCTTTCATGAGCCTCGATCTTGTATACAAAAAAAAATAAAAAAATAAAGTCTCCCTACCAAAAGCGAAGTATTCCACTCAAGTTCCCTATTTATATTTTTTGACACCAGATCGCATTGTTTCACCTTTTTGTGTGATCTGCTTTCATTTAGGATGTTATTTAATTTCATAAGGAGCTTCGAGTGATGTTATCTTCTATATAAAAGTGAATAAGACGTTGTTTGTGTCCTGTCTGTGCCGATAAAGACCAGTCTCGGACGGATAGCCGATCAGCTTACACTCTGAGGCGTTGAGTCAAAAACATAGTGGAGAATACATGCGTGGGGAAGGGCGAAGAGCTTACCTTCACGGGTCCCACCAGACGTCTTCGAACCTGCGATGATTAATTCAAGCCGACACAGGATTTAAAATTTACAAAAATACTGGCTTTATTGAAGAAATGCCGGTAACAAAATAACACACAGCAAAACTAAGATTCCTAAATAGTATAGGCTCTGGGGGGTTGCTTGTGTACATCTCTCTTCTACGGCAAAACTTTTGATTTTCCTGTTCTATATGTTGAGACCCTTGGAAAAAATCTGGGTAACACTCCCAGATCAAGTGCGTTTTTTCTGCACACCCCAATACGTGATTATGACTTGAGGCCAATTAGCCGAAATAGCAAAATTCAGTTTTCATGGAATAATTCAAGAGTAGGCAGCTGTAGATTCAAATGTAACATTTATTTATCATGTTTAGACATAACTAACACATTTTTAGCATGGTTCAATACTATAAACTGTCTTTTTTAGGAAAAAAACACGTCATTTAGCTTCTTTTTCTCCAAAAATCACTTTCAGTTTGAAAGGCGCTCAAAATCCGATCACCTCTCATACACCCAATTATGTAGATAAAGCAACCAAAATTTGTCAGAAGCTTCCTTATGAAGCCCTTTAATAATTCCATGCATCATATTTATGATTCATTATATTGTATAGTGACAGTGGGGTCAAATGTTAACAAAGGTTACCCCTACCCCAAAAAGCGGTATAAACCAAAATTGGTTAAATTGGTCTAACTTTAGAAGTAAGTGTGATATTCGGCTGATTTTGGTGTCTATGTATGGGTTTTTGATAGCAAGCTATTCATTGGAACCATAATCAACCCCTTTTTAATATACCTAATTTGCATAATTTCAAAATGGCCGCCAAACACCTCCTGGCAATGATGTTGACTAAATTTCGCTCAAAATTCAGCTTAAGCAAAACTATTACACTTACATAGCTTAAGGATTCATGAATTAAAATCATAACATGTCCACAAACCCAATATAACTGTCATAACAAGTAAGCGCGTGCTGTCAATTACCACCATTTACCACCCGTGCAACTTCAATACATGTACTCTTTATCAAGCGACAGGATTCTTGCAGGCATCAGGGGAAGCCTTTTTGCAATGACAAAAATTTACACATTTGACTATGGCGGTCCTACAGGGGCATGTTGACCTGGCACACTTAGTGCATGAACAGACAACTGTCCAATGTGATTCTAGAGTTTTCCACGTTGTCTCAGGTATCAGCTGTTCCTTGTCATGCGTATAACCACAATCCTCTGGCTTAAGTGCGATCACATTTTCAGAATCTTGATGAAGCTCCAAAGCATGCATGATATTGTAGGCATTGAAAAAGCTACACTTCATATGTGGCAGGAGACCTTGGCTGGTTGGTGGCAGGTTGTGATGAGAACTCCCTTTGACATGATGGAAGATCTCCGCAAGCAAGTTCGAAAATTTCTTCGCATCGCTTTTTGGTTTCAGTACTTTGACCAAGAAGGATTCTGCATTCTTGATCAAAGGCTGAGAAAGGGTCGGCAACCCTCCAAAGTGCTTCAATAACTTTTCTGGCTCGGCATTCAAGGCGGCTTTCTTGGTCCCAACTTTGCTAGTGATATCACATCCTGTAAGACTGTGTACGGCAGGAAGAACAGCACAGAGTTGACATCCGATGCGCTCGAACAAGGTATGAAGGGGCACATACCGAGTGATATCTCCAACTCCAGCTCGTACCCACAGCTCCTCTAGGTCATGTTGGAGAAAGACAGGCATGTGGTGGAGCAAGGCAACAACTACATCAGTATCATTGGAGATGACAACACATATTTTGTGTCCTTCTTTGAGCGCGTCCAAAACATGAAGGAGTATGCGAAGATCCGCCTCTTCAAATGTGGATTGAAGGTGTACCAGTGCGCTCTCATCTCCGTTGTGCATTTTCATACATTTCCAATCCTCGTTCTCTCTGGTCACCTGTCCGAGTACAGTTGGGTACTGACCGGTATTTGCAATATTTGAACGAACATGGCTGTAGATCAGTTTTTCAAGGAGAAGTTTGTTGTTGTTGGAAGGCCAGAATGTGTTCATATCCTTAGGTAGTGGTGTTGATGGCTCTATTGAAGTATATTCGATGGGTAGAGTGTCACTTCGCCTTTTCCTCTCGCTGTCCTTCACTGATGGGTCATCAGAATACATGTCAAAGACATAGTCAGTCCGCCCAAACCGATGATATATGGCCGAAAATGACATGAAATTTGATAGAAGGTCATTGAATTTGGAGAGTTTCGTAACATTAACCTTTCGGATTGTGGCCATGATGTCAACTACAAATGATGCGTCTTTCCGATGACTATATGTAAATTCTTCCGGTTTTAGGTGCGTCTCCAACTCCTTCAGTAGCTGGCTCTTTGCTGGTTTAGTCATCATTCCTGCATCATCAAACAACACTGGGGAGGGAACAACATCGTACTTTAAGAGATCATCAGTGGTGAGGCCACGCTCCCGAGCTATTTCTATGTTTCTCTCAGCGATGTTCATCTCCTTCACTGTCGTCTTGGTAGTCTTCTGTGGCTTCTTTCGAAGAGTTTTCATCGTCTTCAAGTTTGTGCGGTGAATGGTACTGCTTATTCGTTCAGTCTTGGTGACAAACCTTTCCTTTCTGAATTTCAGGTACTTCTCTTTTCCTTTTGAAAAGGCATTGAGCATGTCAGTTTTTATATCATCGGACATAACCTCTTTTGTCACAAAGTTTTGTAGTGTTTTGGAAGCGTCTAGAGACAGAGGGGACCCCTTCTCTTCAATGAATCTCATCATCTCCTGAATATGTCCTTCTTTGCGGTTCGTTGTGGCTTGAGATGATTCGTGGTGGCTGTAAGTCTCATGTGTCCTGTCAATCACATCACTGTATTGCCGATGTAGGTTCTTCACTGCCATCATTTCATGGTATATTAGGTCCCACTGGGCGACATACTGTTTTTGCTTTGCATATCCAATGACTCCATCGCTGCACTTAGATGAAAGGTTAATGCTTTGCTCTAATTTCTGGTCTCCTCCAACAGCGGTGAATCGGCCGGGTATCTCTCTGATTGAAAAATTGCCTTTGGCAAATTGTTCATGAACTGATGGTGCAGTCTCAGGTAGACGTCGCATGTCTTCAAGGTAGAGAGAACACCATCGCAAGTAGTTGGTCGAATCGAATGCCGCAAACAGGTTCAATGCACGCTGGACAGCGTCAAGATGCAGTTCCCAAATCCCTTCACGATCAGCTCTCAACAGATCACGGACAATATCCATCATTTGCAAGAACTGAGTCCAGAACTTGAAGTTTTCATTGGTATCAGACCGTGTTTGGATGAATCTGTTCAAATGTTCGACCAACGTTTTTGATGCATCAGCAAACTGAACCATATACTTCTGACTATCTGTGATGCATTTCTCCTTGACACTAGACTGGAGGTTCGTCAGGATGGCAAGCTCATGTGTATATTGGTCGATGCCTTTCTCAGAGAAGAATTCTTTGTACTGGAGGCGTTCAAAGGCTTCAGCAAGGAGCTGCATACCCTCAAGACAGCGGCTGTAGTGATCTCCATGTAGAACAGAATTCTCGATGACAGTTGGACCAAAAACACCAGCCTGCAACCATGTGATGTCCGCGCCACTTCCATCCAGGAGTTTGCCAATACATTTCAAAACAGTTTTCACTAAGTGAAACGTTCCCAGGCATGGAACCAGGGTCCTGAATTCCTCTGGTCTCAGCAGTTGTATATCACGGACGATGCAATAAACACCTTCATCACAATACATTGGTATCTCATTTTGAGTCAGCTGAGAACCAATGTCCATAAAGTTCTTCATAGCCGTATAAACTGTCGCGTACTCTGTAACTGGATGCGGCAGAACAGGCACAAATGCAAGATTCTTTAATGGGATGGTCTCCTCCGTCCAAACAGAGTTGCTAGCACTCCAAGATGGCATTGTTTGTGACTAGGGGTAGATGGACACTTCATCATGCATGACGTTCAAGCGTGTGAGGGACCAAGAAATATCCTTCAGTTTTGCTGCATCGGCTTCGGAGGAAGTGTAAGGCAGTTCGGCCACTTTGTAAGTTGCTGGGATGTCAGCACGGCGTGCAGGCTTGTGAAAGTCGGACAGTACCTGGCATTTTAATATTAAACTGAATGACTGTGGACCATGTGTGACCTGCGTGTCAGAAATCTTTGGTTTACTGGTCGACGACGGGGGTTTGTCTTGGTAGAGAACAGTCACAGTGTCATGTTCAGATACATTTGCCCCCTCATGGTCCCAGTTGTCAATTGCACCGGAGGTGAATTGCCCAGGATCAAAGTGTGACGGCAGTGAAACGCGATCGTTGTTGTGCTGTGCTGTAAACGTGGCAAGGTTATGTTGGTACCTACGCAGCTCCGGGTAGCTGATTGCTAGTCCTCCGTGGTTTAGAACTGTAGTTACAATTTTGCCACCACGCCCAAGACCATGAACTGATTCCGCATTCATAATATGCATTGGAGTTCTCTTTCTACCGCAGTGATGGATATAGTACATGACTTGGAAGACAGATTGTATCTTTCTGCAACGCTGTGTGGAGAGGCTGTTACCTGATGGCTTGCTACCGGTATCGTAGTCATCATCATCTTCTTCATCCTCATCAACTGGTTCATCACTTTCTGTCATGACAGCTTCGGCTGCTTTTGCATATGTGTCAGGATTGAAATTGTACAAATGACTGAAAAAACGTAGTACAGGTTCAGGGATATTCATCTCGCTCAAGGAATGCTTTAGATCATGCGTATCACAAAAGCTATCGTCAAGGCCAAAATCATACTCATCTAGAGCCTTCCTAATCACACCAGCGCATACCTGAACAGGATCAAGGGAACGAATGCGCTCAGCTAACACTTTCTTTGGAACACTGAATACCATCATTGATTTTTTGAACGAACTGGGATATGTAAAATCAATCTCATTACCAAAAGTGTTCAACAAGAAAACTTTTACATCTCTATTACGAAAGTTACATTTGTCATCAATATTGTTCAAAGAGTCTCTGATAGCACTAAGTTCATAACCCCTCCCTTCTTTTAGGCCTTGCTCTAACTCTTTAACAACCTGATTCCAAGCAAGCTGTTTCTCAGACACTTTTGGTATGGAAGCTTTATCACGAGAGTCATACTTATACAAGTATTTAGTCATGCAGTCCCTGTGGTAGTACAGATCTGCTCCAAACACAGAATGCGCATCTTGAAGGTCGCACGTTCGGGTGAACACATCATCTTGAAAGAAGTTTGTCGCAGCCAGAAAGGCTGAAGCACGGCCTGATTCACTAATGCGATATTTCGTGTACTGTTGTTTGTGTGATTTACTGTCACAGATAATACACTTCACTTGACGTAAGGCTGTTGTGGACGTCTCTGTATTCGGTGGATGTCGGACGGCCTTAGAACGAGTACTTCTATCTTCTTCCTGCTCAGAACGGGACAGGTCTTGGCATACAGCGAGACTCTTCCTTTTCCTATTGAGAACTGAAGTCATGGTGTATTTTTTGTAACAGTCATTGGTCACATGATAAACAAACCCATCTCCTTTAACCAGCTTAAGCCGTTTGGAAACTTGATCATTGTGGATGTAACTTGCTTCTCGTATCCTTTTGCAACCATTAGTTGTGCTCACAGTTTTATCCCCCGCGCTTTTCTGGCAGATGATGCAGTTAGTCGCATCAAACGAACTGTCTTCGGGCGGTCCTGAGAGAGTAACAGACTCCATCGTCAGCGGCCACGCCTGAAAAACAAAAAATGGATATTAGTTACGTTTGTACGGCTGTAAAAATCGGCAAGGTCGGACCATATGCTGAAAATATAAAATGTGAAAGACTGATAAGCCACAAAGAAACCCATGTTTATCCCTATTAAAGGGCTTCATAAGGAAGCTTCTGACAAATTTTGGTTGCTTTATCTACATAATTGGGTGTATGAGAGGTGATCGGATTTTGAGCGCCTTTCAAACTGAAAGTGATTTTTGGAGAAAAAAAAAGCTAAATGACGGTTTTCTTTTCTAAAAAAGACAGTTTATAGTATTGAACCATGCTAAAAATGTGTTAGTTATGTCTAAACATGATAAATAAATGTTACATTTGAATCTAAAGCTGCCTACTCTTGAATTATTCCATGAAAACTGAATTTTGCTATTTCGGCTAATTGGCCTCAAGTCATAATCACGTATTGGGGTGTGCAGAAAAAACGTACTTGATCTGGGAGTGCTACCCAGATTTTTTCCAAGGGTCTCAACATATAGAACAGGAAAATCAAAAGTTTGGCCGTAGAAGAGGGATGTACACAAGCAACCCCCCAGAGCCAGGAGTAAAATGGGACGTCCCCACACAGTCCCATATTCCACACAAAGGGGGGGAAAAAAAAACTGGTGAAAATAAATGTGTGTGTGTTTTTAGGTAGATAGCTCTGAGCGTCTCCTGAACCCCCTCGGGAATCGTCAAAACCCCCGCGTCATTGGCGGGAACAGCACAGGCCTCCGTGCACAGTTCGCTCGTGGGAAACGTAGGCCTCGGTCCGCAGTCCATGCGCGGGAAACCGTAGGCCTCAGTCCGTAGTTCGCTCCTCCTCACGATCACAATGATGATGTTGGAACACGACCGTTTGCCACCAAACCCCACAGCCAAGAGCTCGTAAACTTCGACCATTTGTTGAGACCGTCCCACCACAATAGCTTATCGGCACCTGTTCACTTTCAGATCCAGAAGCCGAGAGAGAAAATGTCGGCCCTCCAACTCCTTTGTACTCAAGGCTCTGACGTCGTCCAACGCCACCCGTGCCCTGCTCCTATCAGCCAGCCCCTCTCTTCATTGCTCGACTAATCTCACCAATCACTGCTCTCCGGGGCATGGCCTCCTAGACCTGCCACTTCATGTGGTGATGTGGTGGCTGGTAGTGCCAGCGGTAATTGAATGTCTCGTTCCGGTTGCGTTTATTTAGTGTCTTTTAATGCGCTATTGCCTGGCTTTGTGTGTGTGCTGCATTGTCATAAGGAACAGAGGGGAAATAACAGAGGCAGTTACATACAGGGGATTCATTACCCATAATCCCTAACTAATTACCATAACCCCACCCCTCTCATGGAGACACTTATACATTTACACGACATACGGTCTGCCGGATCCCTACTTACTGTATGTACCTGGGGGTTTTCCTTCTTCATCACCAAATACGGAGCATGGTAATCTATACACCTCTACCTCGACTAAGGTAATCATTGCCTACACCCCACAAAACACACAAACCACCACCTGTCGCATGGAAGCAGTGTGAGTGTGGAGGGGGGAGGTGAAGTGGGAGGAGGCAGGGTGAGTCCGGAGGGAGGAGGTCGGTTGGGGTGGGAGGAGGCAGAGTGAGTCTGGAGGGAACAGGTGTTGTGGGAGGAGGCAGGGTGAGTCTGGAGGGAGGAGTCGGGATGGGAGGAGGCAGGGTGAGTCCAGAGAAATGAGGTGGGATGGGAAGAGGCAGGGTGAGTCCAGAAGGAGGAAGTGGGGTGGGAGTGGGCAGGGTGAGTCTGGAGGGAAGAGTTTGGGTGGGAGGTGGCAGGGTGAATCTGGAGGGAGGAGTTGGGGTGGGAGGAGGCAGGGTGAATCTAGAAGGAGGAGGTGGGATGAGAGGAGGCAGGGTGAGTCTGGAAGGAGGAGTTGGGGTGGGAGGAGGCAGGGTGAATCTGGAGGGAGGAGGTGGGATGAGAGGAGGCAGGGTGAGTCCGGAGGGAGGAGTTGGGGCAGGAGGAAACAGCCCGACATGTTCACACAAGGTAATCCTGCAAGTTTCAAAGTCCACTCAATAGCAGCGATGGTCAATGGTCAAAGGTTTGGGTAGAACGCCCCCATCTACGAACCGTCGAGCCTTGCACCAGTTCACATCCTTGTGAGTTTGCAGTATGGGGAGCTGCAAGCTATCAGATTTTTGGGTGATTTCAAAAAGTTCTCCAGTTCTTTCATTGTGCATAGCCCCAGCCCTATCACTTCACGCAGGTGTGTTTCCAAATACTTTTGACTTATTTTAGAAGCTTTGTGAGCCATTTTAGGTAACAATCATTATCTGGCATGAAGCATATACATTTGGCTGCCCCAATAAACCCCGTGCTCGGTGCGCCAAGCGTTCTGGGGCAGATTACCTAAATTTGAAAGTCACCTTATTACATGAAAACGGTGGAAACAGGATCTCAGAGCGTGGAGTAAAGCCCAGTAGTGGAAATAGGGGAGACCATGAGGTGGCAGTGGGTAACAGACCTCAACTTCCACAGGCGAGTAGAGAGGGTTATAAAATAATTAGTGACATCGAGTTTAGAAATCTTCATTACATGCACAATGTCCCCTTTCTTCAATCAACTTTTCTCTTTCCAAAACATATTTCCTCTCTCCCCACTCCTCCGACACTCTCCTTTGTCTCTTTCCATATCATCCTGTCTTCTCCTCCTATTCTTCATTTTAAGTTTCACAAATCAACCACAGCAGGTATGTATAATGGACGTGAAAGCAACATCCATACCCAATCAAGTAAAAAAATGGCGTTTTGCATACAGGTTTGCAGAACTTAAAAACAGATGTGGTATCAATCTCTTGCTCATGGAAAATTAAAAGATGAATTGGATAAATCTACCACCAGTCAGATAATTTCACTAAGAGATGTCTGTCCTTCATTGGGACCAATTTCACCAGCCCAGAATAATGTGAGTTCCCCTATATACCGTAACAACAAACTTCAACAAAGTAGGCCATCATGCACATCATAGCCTGCACTAGGATTGCCACGCTGTGGTTGTTTGTCAATATGTTCCATGCCTTTAAAGGTTGAGCATCAAGCAAGGAAGCAGCACGTACCATTTAAAAATAGATATTTGGTTGGACTCAGCCGCGGTTAGAACCGGAGACCTCACAGACTCAAGGACGAACATAAACGCCACCCGGCTGGTGCCAAGTACAGAATCATCGTCTTTGAGGCTCGCTCACCCCATTCTCCTGGTCTAGTCGGCAGACAGTCACCAGGGTTGAAAAATAGGGAAAAACCAGGCAGCAAGAGGTTGGACAGGGCTTTAGAGTAAAAAAAAATGGCCGATTATCTTTAACCACCCACAAATCCATGACAACAGATGAGACTAGGAGGAGGGCTAGGAGGGCTGGATATTTTTAGGAAATTGTCTTTTTCAGATGAGACTAGGAGGGCCGGAAGACCAGATTTGGAAGACAGGACCAGTGAGGCCGGAACACGAGGAAGGCCGGCAATTCTTACGCTGCCGTCGATGAATAAGGCGGAGTCGCAACGTTTTTGGGTTGTCCGTCCGGTTGTCTGTCTGTCCTCCGTACATCTGTCCATGACAGATTTTCGACTTTTCGTAACTGCGATAACTTGAGAAAGGCTGTAACTTTTTTTTTTAATATCATGTTGAAGGAACTGCGCTCCAACGCGAGTCGAAAGAATTGACGCGACCAAAGACGGAATTCGTCCGAGTTGCTTTATTGAAACAAAACAGCTCAGGTATTCTGACAAGCCCGTTTTTCGGGCAACAATATATATACACATTTATGTCGGGAAGTTTGCCCGGCAAAAGCTATACCGGGCATGCCCGGGTATCAAGGGCGAGCCTTGGAAAGGCGAGTCTGGACCTGCCCGGGCGTGTTTGGCTGCGGCCTGGCAAGTCGAGGCTGGGCGTGCCCGGGCGCTCTGGGCGAGCACTGGAAAGGCGATAGCGGGCATGCCCGGACGCTCTGGGCGAGCCCTGGAAAGGCGATAGCGGGCATGCCCGGACGCTCTGGGCGAGCCCTGGAAAGGCGATAGCGGGCATGCCCGGACGCTCTGGGCGAGCCCTGGAAAGGCGATAGCGGGCATGCCCGGACGCTCTGGGCGAGCCCTGGAAAGGCGAGAGCGGGCATGCCCGGGAAAGACGAGACCGGGCGTGCCCGGGAGGTTCGGGCGTGCCCGGGAACAGTGAGTCCGGGCATGCCCGGGAGAGGCGCGTCTGGCCGTGTTCTGGCCGGTGCAAGGCGATTATGTACATCCAGCGGTAACCGCTACAATGTTATTTATCACTTTTCGCCCGATCTTGGAATGGTGAAGAATCACTTAAAAATTAAATAATTCTCATATCCGAATCCATATTTAGATCTTCACCAAAATCGAATCGATTCGTCCTTGTCACACACACTACATCGCTACCAAATTTCGTCCGAATCCATCCACAACTTTTTGAGATATCTTGTTCACAAACAAACAGACAGACAGACAGGGGTGAAAACATAACCTCCATCCACCTTTGGTGGTGGAGGTAAAGAGTGTTTCGTTCTTTCTCGTCCATTCTTTCTAAAACAAAGGATAGTCAGCTATAATGTCTGCATAGTGTATCAGCTTGAGTTTGCAGTCAATATTTCATTCTCGTGAGACTTGAACCAACCCAGAGTTTGCAGGAGCTAGATGTGATGCAATTCCCCTCTCCTCTACCATCCGAGCCAAAGGAGGGAAACACCACACTAATGCACCACACTAATGTGCCAGCAACCTCCACTGATGAGCAACATATGTTATTCACCAAACTGTTATTAAGAAGTACAAAATAAAAGTTGCTGCAAAAGATCATTTTATCAAATTGATCATACAGTATTTCCACATGACCAGCCTCGATTACAATCACTTGACACATTCGTCGCTTGAACTCTTTCATAACATTTTGGAGATGATTATGTGGAATAGCCTGGCTTCTTCTTCTTTATAGACCTCAATTACTCCCACCTTCTGGTGGGGTCGAACGGGAAGGTTTTTCAGCCAAAATCTGGTCAGGTCTGATGTTTGACTGAAGATGCAAGAATTTTGGAATTTGTTTCATAAGTCACCATCCGAGGGAGGGCACACACATTCATGGCTCAAAACATGCCTGTGGAACCCTAAGATTGGGATGAGGAAGGGAGGGACAAAGAGAGAGGGTTAAGGAAATTAATTTTAAATGAGAAAAGCCATCTGCTCTCATTAATCCCTGCACAAATCACTCACATGGACTAGCTACCCTGAACACCAAGCATGTCTTTGCAGCAAGCTGAGAGAAGTGATAAAATAAATTAACAAAATTAATTTAAATAACATCTTGAACAAAGGGCTCTCGAAAAAAAAATCATTCCACGAAAGCACAAAAGGGATTAAAGGATGGAATATGTTTCAGCATGTTCACACTCCAGTCTGCAGCGAACAATCTTTCCCTAACCCTTTCATGTGAAACAACGAGGTCCTTGTGGAGTAAAGTTTTGACGAATAAAATTATAGCATGTAAATCTCTTCATTTTGCCGAGAGAAACATGCCACATAAACACAAAGCGAACTTCATTGCAACTGAGAAATTGAAAACATTAAATCCAAGAATGTTTAACTCATTGCAATGAGCAAATACCACCTGTCGCTTCGCTGACAGCGACAGAGAGAGAGAGAGAGAGACAGAGAGAGAGAGAGAGACAGAGAGAGAGAGACAGAGAGAGAGAGACAGAGAGAGAGAGAGAGACAGAGAGAGAGAGAGGGAGAGAGAGAGAGAGAGAGAGAGAGAGAGAGAGAGAGAGAGAGAGAGAGAGAGAGAGAGAGAGAGAGACAGACAGAGACAGAGACAGAGACAGAGAGAGAGAGAGAGAGAGAGAGAGAGACAGAGAGAGAGAGAGAGAGAGAGAGAGACAGAGAGAGAGAGAGAGAGAGAGACAGAGAGAGAGAGAGAGAGAGAGAGAGACAGAGAGCTGAGAGAGAGAGAAAGGAGAGGGAGTGTAAGGTATCTCGACAGACTACGATCGATTGTTGCACATTTATTGACTCTCCAGATACAGGCCCGTTTCATACCAGCGCCGTCCAATCTGAGCCGTAACCCCCTGGCAACGGAAATAAACCCGCGGTCACGGTGTCGGGATAAAACGGGAATGTTTGCACCTTCATACATGACAGGGAGGAGCAGGGCAGAGCGAGGAAGGGGGAGGAGAGCAACCCTGCTAAAAATGTTCTATAGAATATCTAAAGAAACCAATAGACTTCTATAGAAATCTCTATGGAACAATTTATTTCTATAGAACAGCACCGTAGTTCTACAGGACAAAAATGGCGTTCTATAGGACAGAAACGGTGTTCTATAGAAGAGGACTCTGTTCTATAGGACAGAAATGGTGTTCTATAAAATGGTGTTCTATAGAAGAGGACTCCTGTTCTGCAGATTAAAATTATTTAAGAAAGAATTTGTATCCTATAGAATCAGAATGAAATTCTACAGAAAATAAAGTCATTATATTTGTACAGAAATCTCAATTTTTAAAGAGTTACCATGTGTATTGTGTTATATGATTTCTTGTACATATGGGTTTTCTAGTTCACAAAAGTGACTTTTATAGGCATATTGATACACATGTAATGAAATTGTGTCTAAGTTGAACCCAGGTGTTACGCCGCCTCTGTCCACTGAGGGGCTTCTATAAGAATTCGGACGTACAGCGCTCCGATCATTCCTGTGACATTTATTCTGTGTGATGTAGTGCACACTCAGATGGTGCGTGATACTCTTGGTTCTACGCTTGATTGTACTAATTGCAAACCCATTACTTACTTCTATGATTACTGAATACTGATATGTAGCTTGTTGGTTTCTTACAGGTATTGCTAGAGATCGATTCTGAATTAAACTCACTATTCGAGACAATGTTGTAAATCTGATTCTTACAACAATTAATTCAGAATCATCTCTTGTCTTGATCGGGGTCATCATGACTCACAAGTTGATACAAGTTCCAATCTTCGGAGCGGACCCTCAGGCGCCGGACGCGTCTGCTCAGCTCCTGCATTGGCTGAAGTTACTGACCAGCCATCTGGCCGCACAGGAGGAGCTCGCCGATGTAATTAAGCTCGCGGTGCTGCACTCCCACGTGAACCATACGGTATACACGTACATAACCCAGTGCGGTACGTATGATGCGGCCGTGGAGGAATTGAAACACATTGTTATGGATTCGTCACTTCCGTTGTTGTGGTTTTCACCCACTTGACATATTTCTGATATTATGTACTATTATTATCTTCAAAAGGTTTAGTATTCATGAACAGTTATCAAAAGTTAAAAAGGTTAACTTTAAATGATACAGGAAACCGAACCGGAAGACGACGAGAGGGAAGAAGAAGAGGTGGAGCAAAAGAGTCGGAGAAGAAGCTGGTTGCTTTGCGGTCTGCAACGAACGTTGTCGAGCAAGAGTCACGTACTTTGGGTTTCCTGGGGAAAAAGGAATTCCAGCGATAAAGTTGTTATCGCTGTGACTGATCATCCTGCATGCCCGGTTTGGCGTTAGAATCTGGCGTTTTGGCGAAGAATCATTGCTGGGTCATGACGACTCGAGAACGAGCCGTCGGCCATTTTGACTCGTGCGCTTCACGCGTCGAGCAAACTTTCCTTGCTTTGTCAACCGTTTCCACCGCTTTCAGACGTATCTGTGGTGTGTGTGTGCACCGAGGCTTTTGATGATTACTTTGCGGCTCGCCAACAGTGAACAGTGAAAGTTCATACCTGGAGGGGGCCTTTGGATTTCCCAGTCGCCGTGAGTGCGCCTTTGTGCCGCTTTAACCACGTGACCATTTTCTCCGCTTTGGGCCGCTTGTGCCGTTTTGGGCGGCGTGTCTGTGCCTGTCCTCTGAACGAGATTCTGGTTTCGATTCGACATCATTCCGTTGATCACTGGAGGGGACCAACTCTGAGCTCGAAGACGAGAATATAGAGACATTGGGGAAGGTTCTTTTCCACTCACTTGAAGCACAGTGAGTTACCTTATGCATGTTAGCTGATGGTACCATCATAGGAGATATTGATTGTACTCTTGATTCCTATTATTGTTGTACTGTTATTTTTGTGTGATTTTTAATACAATATTTGTTTGTATTTATGCAAGTCCTCTTCAAATTTCAAGTCAATCGGATGAAAATTGAGGATTTTAGAAATTTGGCCTATATTGACCTTTTCGCCTATGTTGACCTCAAATATACTTGGTGCTTGAATTCAGTGACCAGATATGCAAGTCCTCTTCAAATTTCAAGTCAATCGGATGAAAATGGAGGATTTTAGAAATTTGGCCTCTGTTGCCCTTTTGGCCGATGACCTCAAAGATACTTCGTGGTTGAATTCAGAGACCAGATATGCAAGTCCTCTTCAAGTTCCAAGTCAATTGGATGAAAAATTGAGGTTTTTATAAATTAGGCCTATGTTGACGTTTTGGCCTATGTTGACCTCAATAATACTTGGTGGTTGAATTCAGTGACCATATATGCAAGTCCTCTTCAAATTCCAAGTCAATTGGATGAAAATTGAGGTTTTTAGAAATTAGGCCTATGTTGACATTTTGGCCTATGTTGACCTCAAAAATACTTGGTGGTTGAATTCAGTGACCAGATATCCAAGTTCTCTTCAAATTAGTGGGGCTGGTTAACTGATGAATTGTGCCTTTTCCCTTAAAAGCATGAAACTTGGCACATGGCTAGAATACCCCAAAAGAAAGATTTTTAGTCCAGGGGGCATCTCCAATTTCACCCCATATGGCGGCCATCTTGAAATTCAAGATGGCCGTCATACAAGACCTGTTTTGATGAATATCTCCATAATTAGAACAGCTATCTAAATGGTTGCAGTGCCTACACCTACATTTTTAGGGTCTAGGAATCCAATGGTAACATAAAATATTAAGCAGTCATATGAAAATATGAATTTTGCATAGTATCATGCATACTGGGAATGCATATAAATACTCTTAACAGGTTGGCATTCTTCAGTGATTAAAAGTGTCTATGACATCGCAGACTGTAACTGTGCCATCTTGTGGTTTTCTAGTCTTTGCTGCATTCTCCATCACATGCGCAGAGAGAAGTACAGGGAAGTGCAGCTTTCTTTCACCGGCAACGACCAGTACATCCTTTTTTGCACCCACACTTAACAAGTTCATTGCAGATCTTTGCAGCCTCTGGAAGTGTTGTCCATATTGGTTTGAACTGGCCAGCAGACGTTTTTTGCCAACCCCATTCAGTGGGGCTTGGTAGATCAGGCTTAGCATGCAATGCTTGTCCCCAGCATAGTGCGCCTTGGTATACTGCCCGCTTTACGTGCTGCACAAGGGCATCATGTGTTGGTGGAATTGATTCCACAGGTCTGCCCTTCTTTGCAAACAGTTTCTTTCGTGCAATGTTAATGTCAGTAGCAGTACTTGTGCGATCATACAACAGAATAACAAATCTCTCAATGACGTTCATGCAGGTTTCAGTTATCTCTGTGCTCTGGTGGCAAATTTCTGCTAGTACCTCTGTGAGCTCAGGGAATGATTCCCACACATTCCATGCAGTTACCTTTCCACGCCCATTAAACGCTGAAGAAGTGTCACACCCTGTTAGTGCATGAAACATGGGGAGGGCTTTAGATTTCTCAGGGCCAAGAGCTGTGGCTATATCATGTGCAGAGATAAATCGCATGTTCTTGCCTGTCCCAAATTGTAACCATATCATCACTGAAAGCTTCTGGGATGCTGTAACTGCAAGCACGACAACATCTGTGTCCACAGTTTGTATGAGGACCTTACTATGCCCTCTCTGTGTTGCATCAGCAGCATGTAGGAACATCCGACCATCTGCCTCTTCCTGAGTGCACGGGGAGAGTGATTCTAGATCAATGCGTGGTGGAGCAGTAAGAACCTCTGTATCAAGTGTGACAACGAGCTCCTTGCGCTGGTCTTCAAATGATTTAATTGTTTCATTGGAAAGGAAGCTGAAGAGTTCACGCTTGTTTTCATCAACTCGAAGAAAGTTCTGCCACTGTCCAGGAATTGCAACTGAGGTATCTACTCGTCGGCGAACCCCCTTGCCACGCTTTTCACGGGTCATGCTCTTAAGGCTTTCGGGTAGGTAACGGTCCCACACCAGATCAAGTCGGGTTGCAGATTTGTACTGTGAGAAAACAAATGGGATGAAGACCTTTTCGGCATATTCGCCAAATGTTTTGACTGTGCCAACATCGGGCTTTAGCTTTTGAACAATTACTGCCCCGTCAAGTATGACACATGTCACCTCTGGCATCTGTGTGCTTGATGGTGAAAGTTCCTCTAAGCAGTCCAAAAGGTCGCTCTTTGTACCAGGTCGAAGCTTCCCATCCTTGGACAGAGATGGAGGGAAAGATTGATTTTCATGACGGAAAAATTCATCCAGGTTTCCCTCGTGGGTTTGACAGGCAATATAGAGGCGAGAAAACAGTTGAACATCACTCTTCAATGAGGCTACCTTGTGTTTATCTGTCAGCTGGTCTGTTACTGATGAGCTGCCAAACAGAGGTAACTTTTTGCGCGGGACGACATCATTCAAAGGCTTTCAGCCTCTCTTGCGTTCAATCAGCCTCTCTTGCACAAATGACTCCAGAGCCTCCTTTCCCACTTTCTGCACGTCTTTCACACTTTGTACGACTGATGCACTTGCTATATCCTTTGTGTCAAGGACCAAAAGGTCAGCGGTTTCTTCAAGAAATGGATTACCTAGCTCCTCGATAACTGATACAAGTGATCTGACATGTTTGTCAAAGGTCATCTGGGTGCTTTTATTCTGATCATGATGCAGTGATGGCGCTTTGCTTTCATGTTGCTCCTGTGCAGTCTCAAACTCATCAATCACCCATGAGACCTCTGGACCTGCAACCATCCATCTTTGCAGAGCATGGGCATTGTCCAGCAGACCCACAGCGCCTCCATCTCCCTTGATACGTGCATTGTTCTGTTCATGTGCATGATCTGTAGCAATTGAAGAAAATTTGCGTTGGGTCTTTTGTACCATGAACATGCCAGCTCGGAAATTATCCAGAACTTTAGGGTGTGTCTTGTGCAAGTCCATCCTATCACGCAAATGGACTCTGACCCATCTTGCATAGTGCGTATGGTCAAGAGCAAAGAACCACGGAAGAAGCTCCCATGAAGCATCTAAGTACATTTCAAAGTCAGCCTCCCTCAATGAGCGCACAAAGGTCAGGATGCTGTTCTCCAATGCCATCGTGAGACTCCAGTATTGGAACTGTGGGTGTTCCTTAGTCATTTTGCCACACCAATCAGTAAATGAAAGTTTCGTCTCAGCTTCTATTGCATAGTCATTGTATGCCCGATGCTGCAGTATGTGCAAGGCTGCAGCTGTCACCTGATGGGCATTGCGCGAGCGTGAAACACGTGCAGCTCGCAGGAAAGAATCTGCACTTCCCGCTGAGGCAATATTGGCTTGCACCAATGCTTCTACCCAGCCGCTTCCAGATAACCAGTCACCCGATGTCTTCAGTGCAGTCATTTCAAAGTGCAATCCTCCGAATAGCAGAACAAATCTGTCCTCTCCATATTGCTCATGCCATTTCCATTGAATCTGTATGGCCGCCACATACTGCTTAATATTTTATGTTACCATTGGATTCCGAGACCCTAAAAATGTAGGTGTAGGCACTGCAACCATTTAGATAGCTGTTCTAATTATGGAGAAATTCATCAAAATAGGTCTTGTATGACGGCCATCTTGGATTTCAAGATGGCCGCCATATGGGGTGAAATTGGGGATGCCCCCTGGACTAAAAATCGTTCTTTTCGGGTATTCTAGCCATGTGCCAAGTTTCATGCTTTTAAGGGAAAAGGCACAATCGATCCGAATTTTTTAGCTAAGCCGCCCAGCTAAATTTCAATTCAATCGGATGAAAATTGAGGATTTTAGAAACTTGACAAAGTTGGTGACCTTTGGCCTATGTTGACGTATTGACCTTTTGACCCCCAAAACAATAGGCTTCTTGCTTATGATCAACATCACCGTTTGGTTAAGTTTTGTGAAGATCGGTTGCAAATTGTGACCTGTAATCGACTTGCGAGCGATTTTCGCAAGTAACAAACAGACAGACAGACAGGGGTGAAAACATAACGTCCATCCACCTTCGCTGGCAGAGGGAATTAATACTACAACATTAATATAACAAAATACAATGTTACAAACACTCGTGATGTAAACAAATATAAATGCTTCACACCCACCGAGGACACCCTCTGGGACCCCAAATGATTCCACAGTAAGTTTGGTGGGGCTAGTCCCAAAACTGAGGGAGTAGTTTGGGGACGGACAGACAGACGGACACTCCTGCTTTATAATATAGTTTACACACACAGTACAACTTGTGTCTTTTGTATAAAACTTTGTGAAGGTACGATTAATATGACAATCTGTCAAAATTGCATATTGAACAAACGATAACAAAACGTACATTTTGTTTCGTGAATATTTTTGCCTTTTCATTTCGCCCACATCCAGCTTTCATGTGAAGGCAACTCGCTCGCTGTCATCGAGGTGAAAGGATTTGTGGTGCGTTGAGTGATCAAACAACATACAAAGTCACCAAAACCACTCAGGACAATCAAAAGTTTTTGGGGAGAGAAAAAGAAGATTCCAGGCATCAGGTCAAAGCACTCCGCGTGCACACGCGCACACGCGCACCCGCACACACGCACACGTGCACCCGCACACGCGCACACGCCACAGTGGCTTTTCAATTTCACATCGAGATGTGACACCATGTAGACTTGTGGGAAATAAATAAAAATCAATGGTTCGATTTCCCACCTGAGAAGAAGGTTGCTAATGGGGTTTGACAGTGTTTGCACCATCATGCATTGCTTTTAATCACCTTTTTAAAACACGTGAACACTTACCACCGATAATGAAAACAAAGTTTCTCGCAATGTTTTTGTGAAATAAATCTTGTACAAAATAAAATGACAGGTGTATGCAAATACTTGAATGGTGGAAGGCACTTCTGTCCACACATCTTGTTGTCCCTGCTGGAAAATAGTTCCCTTGTCAGTTCGTTGTCTCTTGTCAGTCAGGTATGAGTGGAGCTGCTAGTAAAGGCACAGTAATGCATCCGTGTTATTACAAGGTACTTAAAATGGAGTAAATTAAAATGGAAAAGACTGTCGTAACAGGACATATGGACCACCTTGCGCACTGCACCACCAGCTGTGCAGCTCTTCCTCAATGGTGTGCACTCAACAGATACTCAACGAAATTGAAAATTTCACTAATTTGAATGGTGGAAGATCACAAACAAACGTGAAATTGATGTGCTCACCTGAACTCTTGTCCTGGCACCCCTGTCTCACACCTTGCTCAGTAATTTGATGCCATAGAAATCCAGGCCCTCAAGATAATTGGATTCCCTCATGATAAAGCTGGGTCCATGGACTTCACTTTGCCATCAGGTCATTGGGCTCTGTTTTATACCGCTCTGCCCTTTGGGTGATTTGTGCTCCCCAGGTTTCTGCAGGGCTCACACGGTCCACCAGCAGCCCATTCTAGTGAAACGACTGAAATCCAGGATCACTGCTCACCTACATTCATTTGTTCCCCTTTTTTTTTTATACCTGCGATATGTCGCAGGGTCTACCAGAGATTCAAGTTGCTGCTGTTGGGGTTCTTGCTGTGGGTCGATTTTTGAAATGTGCACCCTTTGGTCGGACAGGTGCCGGACCACACCCACGTGTCGTTTGACTCCCCCCACCATAGTGCCAAGACGAAACGATTATGGCCGCCATTTTGTTTAGTGGTGGGCCGAACACATAAGGCCTGATTTATACACTGCCGGGCTTTATTGCATCAGATTTATAGTGGCTTTGTTTGGGTCGAGTGTTACATTATCAGCAAGGTTTAATCAAGCCGGTAAGCATCTTACTAAAAACAAGACCAAAAGTCTTAACAGCGGCGTAGCTGGGCTTGTAAAATATTATAAACCACAAACACATATTATTAGCTTTTCAAACAGTCGCTAATGCTGTTTATAACATTAAAGAAAGAAATTTGGAGGAATCCCGACATCCATGAGGTAAGTTTTACTTATAGAACTGAGTGAAGATCTACTGTAATCTATATACCCCATAAGGTTTGGAGGTGTGCTCATTTACCAAGCAGAAGCTAGTGCTTGACAAGCCAGCCATTCCTTAAAGGTTTTGAATAGATTGCTTGCTCGAATGCTTAAACCACTTGGCGATCTCTCCACAAGAAACTTGGTAAATGAACACACACCCAATGTTCTTGAGACACGATCATAGATCGTCTGTAATCTTTATACCCCAAAGAGGAATGACCTTTCCTGCTGCTCTCAAAGTGAGCGGGTGTTTACACCGTAATGACATCATATACATAATGACGTGGCATGACGGTCGGACACAAAACTTCCGCTACTTTAATATATCTATATATATATATATATATATATATATATATATATATATATATATATATATATATATATATATATTGTTATGGTTCTCTACGCCGGCCTTAACAACTTATCAAGGGGGGATTAATCCACTTATCTTCGTGGGCCTGGCGGAACCGAGACTTATTACGTCCCCCCCGGACACACGCGGAGTAGGGTTTCACGGAGTAGGGTTTCGGGACTACTGCTCGCTCGTACCTAATTCCCCGCGCTGCCCTGGGAGCGAGAAAACAAGCCTCGCATGAACCACGTGTGGTTTGAGTACGCCGAGCGGATTGCGTAAACGTGGTCCGCGCAGTCTTAATGAGTGGAACCCGATTGGAGCAATCTTATTCATGCCATGCTTAGTCAAATGAGGAAACCACAGAAACGGTCGAATCAGGAAGAAAGGAAGAACAAATGGTTTAATTATTCCCGCACGTATATACAGGTTCAAGGACGAAGAGACAGATCAATCCTTAAGCAGTCTTAACTTATCCCTTGGACAACGGACCCGTCTCACAATCACACAGGGAATTGCAGAAGGGCAGGTGTTCCCCAACGCGTCGAGAGATGGTCCCCGTCCGGCTCTCCACGGTCCTCAGCACGTCCCGCGAAGATGGTGGCAGGCGAAGGCAGGGACTCGTAGTGCGTCTCTCGACTCGAACAAGCAGATGATGGGGCGGAATGGTAGAGGGCGGGCTTTAGCGCAGCTGGCGGTTACTCAGCCTTGCTCACTCGCGTGTCTCAAATGCGCTGTATTCGTTATAAGCGCATTTGGCTGCGCCCGCGTATTTGTACTGTTCGCGCATGCGGCCAACTCCTCTTCTTCGATACACTCCGAGCTGGATAGCACACGCATTCTCGTGCAAGTGCGTCAAGTTCTTTCGCCAATCCTTTTTCCGCACGTCCTGTCGCGCTTATCCTGCATTCCTCTGCGAGTCCTTCTATCTTTCTCTCATGCATCAAGTCCTCTCATATAAGTCCTGCCGTGCAAGTCCTCTCGAGGTCTTTTGCGCAGCCGGTTTTATAGCTACGCCCCCCGAACCTTCTGGAACTCACCCGAACCTTTTCACCACGCCCTCTGACGCCACGCCACCGTCACCACCTCCGAGCTCTGATTGGCGGCTCGTGCTTACCGTCATCGCTTCTGCCGCTCCACCTCGACTCCGCCCCGAACTTCCTAGGCCTGCCTCGTGTTAACTTGCCCAATAATCAACCAATGCTTCGCAAACTGGATCGAGGCTAGGGTGGCTAGAAAATCGGTGTCAAGTAGCTCCTATTCTCCTGGCTCTACTCAACGCAGAACTACCAAAGGAAAAGGACTAAGCTTACAAATACTAAGACATAACTATACTATCGTGAGACTACATGTTGCTTGTGTGACTAACTATGGGGGACAACCTTTAACCTTTATTAAACTCACTTGACAGACTCAAACCCGCAACACTGTGTGTGTGTGTGTGTGTGTATATATATATATATATATATATATATATATATAGTGGTGCTGTGCACACACGACTCGATTGCCAGAAGTAGGCCACAACGCGTGGATACAAACAAGTCTTTATTACAAGCTCGCATATCAGCACTGGGCGGGCTCGACCTTAGAGCCCGCATATATGTCCCGAGGCCACGCCTTGCCCCCGGGCGTGGCCGATCGGCCGAAAGGCGGGGCATGTATTTCAGTTCCCCGCCCAGACGCTCGCGCCACCCACTGGTGCGCGGAATTATTGACCCTTGTGCCCGCCACAATATAATATATATATATACACAAAGAATTAAGTTAAGCACCCCCCCCGTTTTTTTACAACCTCGCACATTACAAGTTTGTTGTCGTCAAAACAGTGTAATATACCCATGATATTGCTATATTTTCTGGAGAAGTGATATTATGGTCACATAAAAACATAACAATCATGCCGTTTTCAATATTTTATTCTGAATAATTTAAGGTGAAATTTTTTGGGAATTTTAGGCATATTTTCACCTCAATTTAAGTATGGAGCTATAGGTCCATCACGGACAGTGTGGATGACGTTTATGTTTTCTAACGTACAGTCATTGTTCTGAGAAGACCTCTAGCGACCTTTACAGAAAATCACGACCACGTGGATGATAACACGTGCTGCACGAGCGATGGGCGTCACAGATGAGTGCACTCATCTGCATTTCATCAATGGATAATTGCTAATGTCATACCAATCATTATTTGATCTCACATACCTTAGAATATATGCCAATGTATACATAAACACAAAGAATATATATTAGGGGGTGCTTACCTTAATTCGTTGTGTAGGGGTGCTTAACTTAATTCTTTGTGTATATATACTGTTGCGAATATGGAATTTGGCCTCCATATCCGCTTGTAAATATTCCCCTATTTCCCCAATACTCCCCAACTATCCCCAATCCCCCATTCCCTAGTCCCATTGTCTGTAAACAACAATCAGTAGAGCCGACCTTCCCCTTTTTTCCCCCATTAAATGTCGTGCCCAGGTCCACCGCATCTCACGTAGACAACTTTCGGACATCTTGCTAGTTATTCTTAGTCTATGTCAGTTAAGGACTCCTTTCCATTAATTCTGACTCTTCGTTGCACCAGAATGTGATTATATGGCACCAGTAGTGAGTTTAGGACCTTTCCCATACCTCCTTCCATCTTCTTCCCCAAACTACAACTACAACTACAACTACAACAACAATTACAACAACAACGACGCTGCACCGGGGGAGTGTGCGTCATCACACCGGCTCGGTTAGCCGCCATTGACAATGCGCGCCGGACCATGCGCTCCACGGGGTTACCACGAAGGGGCTGGCTGTCAGCTCCTCGTCAAGGGCGGAGCCGGTAACCCCCCCGCACGCACCCAATGAGAAGCAACGAGCCGATTCCATCTGGGGCGGAGCTAACGAGCCGAGGGCGTGTCACTCCCCGCCGGATCTACGCAGCCACTTGCCGGATGTGAGGTCAGATGCGCCCCCAGCTTGAGCAGACAAGACGCCATCCGAGCGCTGCGACCTCCCCGCATCTCTAGACCGGACCGGGTCGATCCTGCCCTGAGCCCAGGTGCACCTGGAGCCATCGAGAACCGCTTTCCTTGCCATCAATCCCCGTGTGAGTCAGCCTTGTCCCGTTTATCTGTCGTCTGTTGGGAATAATATAAGAGTGTGTCTAAGTGCTTGTCTTTCTATGCTGTACCTCTTGTAGTTGTAATCTAACCTTCCGCCTTAATATAACCTCCTCCGGAGGTCTTGAGAACTGAACCCTGGGTGTCGTGTCATTTGAAACCCAGCCGTGTGTCCTTTTCCTTTATTGCCTTTATTGACCTAGCGTAGCGCGATTAGTCAACGTTCGAGTATAATCGGGTAACTTGTGCAGACGTGGTCATACCAAAACCGCTCGGTAAATAACATCTAAGCCACGTCTGTAACAATTGGTGTCGAGGAGTGGAATTCGAACCCGGGACTAAATTTATTAGGCCCAAATTTGTAACAATTAGAATCGATTCGGAGCGCGTTTCCCGCGCGTTGTTAGGCCCAAACCAGGGAGGGAGAATCGATTCAGAGCGCGTTTACTGCGCTCGACGAAATTATAACGGCCGAAATTTGTTTTGTTGTATAAAAACCCGAATTTTGAAAGTCGCGCTATGGCAGACCAAGACAGCTGGGGTCCGGTAGGGGAGAGTGAGGCAGGGTCGGTCCAGGACCAAATTGAGGGACATGAGGGACAGGAGGAGAGCGAAGCAGCGAGGGTAGCAGACGCACAAAATAGCGTCATTGTGCCCGACATTGCGGGAGCGCAAAATGGCGCCTCGCTGATCACCGCGCCCGCGACCGTGGCAGCGCCGCCGGTGGATTTGAACTTGTTTTTCATACAAATGAAGGCCCTTATGGCCCAGAATAGCGAACGGTTAGAACAAAAGATGGGGGCCAATAGCGAACGGTTAGAACAAAAGATGGGGTCCAATAGCGAGAAATTGAGGGAGGACATGGGGGCCAATAGCCAACGGTTAGAACAAAGGATGGGGGCCCAGATCGGAGGGTTAGGGAGTAGAATAGAAGGATTAGACAATAATTTTAAGGGATTAGACATGAAATTTGGGAAATTAGACGATAGATTAGGGGAAATACAGGAGGGGTTAATGGGGGTAGAAAACAGAATGGCCGCTCAAGAGAATCAAATGGAAGGGATGCAAAAAGGGTTAGAGGGGTTAGAAAACACCATGGAAGGCAAATTGAGGGACATGAGGGACCAAGCGGAAAGGGAAGTTAAACAAATGGAGCAGCAGATAGAGGGGGTCAGAATGGGGGTAGAAACCAAACTGGATGCTCACAGGGAGGAGATGGAGCAGATGAGGGTGGCATCTGGGCAGGAGATGCAAGTGATGGGAGAGGAGATCAGAAGAGGAGTGAGTGAGGAGGTCGGAGGAGTGCGCGAGGAGGTGAGGCACTGTAAGGAGCGCATGGAGAAGGAGGTGAGAAAGGGGACTGTAAAATTGCAAGGGGGTATAGAGGAGCTGACGCTGGGAGTAGAACAACTGACAGTGGGACAAAAGGAGTTGGGGGACCAGGTAAAGAAGAACACAGCGGTAATAGAGGGTTTAAAATCGACACAGAAGGAGATGAAAAAGGACGTAGGGGTAATTAAAAAAGAGTGTCAGATGGTACGTGAGGGACTGACAACGAGGTTGGACGAGGTGATAGAGGTAATGGAGACGAAGGACCGGCAGGTGAGGACGCACCTGGAAACGGTCAAGGTAGCCTTAGAGGATGAGCTTGAGGAGACGTACCGGGGAATAAAAGAGGTGAAGCACAAATTAGAAGAAGTGGAAGAAGGGATGAGCGAAATTAAGAAGCGACGGAGAGGGGATAAGAAAGAGATAAAAGAGGAGATAAAAGAATTGGTCCAAAGTCTGTGTTTGGATCGTGATGATGTGCTCATTAACCGGATGAGGGATTCGCAGGGGATGGAGGAGAAGCGAAGAGGAAGAGGACCCGGTGTAAGTGGTGACCAATATGGTCGTGCGTATGATGCGCCAGGGGATTTAAGAAGCTTGGGGGTCGAGATGGACCCGGGTGTTCGTGAGAGGCCGTTGGTGAAGTGTGCGACAGGTCTGGTGTGCGAAAAAGGAGGTGTGCGAGAAAGTCCGACTCTGGGGTGTGTGAGGAAAAAGTGCGTGCCAAGGAGTGAGGGTGCTGGCGAGAGTGAGTCGGTCGTAGCGCGTGTGCGAGGGGGCACATGGAAGCGCGGTGTGGTAAGTGTTACAGAGGGTGTGACGGGAGAGTGTGCGCGAGAAAGGTGTGTGACGGACAGGTGCATGAGGAAAGAGTGCGCTGTCAGAAGTAAGGAAGAGTGTCCACCTGTGGTGAGTGTTACAGAGGGTGTAACGGGAGAGTGTGCGCGAGAAAGGTGTGTGACGGACAGGTGCATGAGGAAAGAGTGCGCTGTCAAGAGTAAGGGTGAGTGCGCTGTCAGGAATGGAGGTGAAAGTAGTGAGAGTGACATGGAGCGTGAGTTAGTTGTGACAGGTGAGCGAGGATGTACACCTGGGATGGAAGGATGCACACCTGGAATGGTAGAGCGTGAGTGGGAATGCACGCTGGAATTAGTGGTGAGGCACGTGGTTGGGTGTGCGAATGAGAGCACACCTGTGATTGTCACAGAGGAGGTGACCGAGGAGGGGGCGCGAAGAGGTGTGTTGGTGAGGTGTGCTACCAACGAATGTGTGCCAAAGTGTTCGGTGGTCAGGTGTGTGACCAAGGCTGTGAGTGGAATGGGTGTACCTGGGTGTGTAAGGAAAGGTACGAGGAGCATGGGCACGGCTGGATGTGTGAGCAAGGAACGGGCTGCGGGGTGTAAGCGTCCAGGTGAAGCATCGACGTTAGACGGGGTAGAGTTTAGAACGACTTATAGCCGAATCGGGCCCTCGGTGCGTGCTGGGCCTCGCTGTGAACGGCCGCGTCCGTGCTCCACCAGGCGGAGCGGGCGGCAGGATAGGAAGGGTCGTCATGGCGACCACTTTTTGGTGAGGCATTCCGGCAGGCCGAGATCGAGCCAGGGGATGGCTCCGTGCCGAGAAGGTGCGTGGGATCTCGGCCCGGGTAAGCCCCCGTCCCTGCCCCGAATGCCGGACGCATCCAGCCGCCGGCACAAAACAACCAGCATCCATTGCTTGGCTTTACGAAGCCGGGCTTTGGACAGGAATTGGCGCACCGAGAGGCAGTAGTGAGTAGACTGGGTGATGAGGTTAGTGTTTTGGCCCCGAAATTAGAAAAAGGCGAAATTTGATGATTGGCAAAGGATTGGCAGAGTGATGATTGGTAATGGTACAGTGATTGGCAGATGATTGGCAAATTTTTGATTTGTTGAAATTTGATGTGCAAAATTGGTAGTGAGCGATGGGCCCAGTGGGTAAGGCTGGCATCCCTGCCACCCTTCCCATGTGGGGGGCAAAGGAGCAATAGCTTATGGGGTGTATGGCAGTGAAAACTAGCCCGGGTGGGTTAGGTTATATTGTAGGGATCTAGAAGAGATTGACATTAGGTAACGTTAAGTTTAGTTAGTGACTGATACCTGTAGTGGGGACGCAGGTAGATTAGTGTGGATGATAATGACGAGGGAGCGCAATAGTTTAAAGGGACGACTGGGAAGCGCAAGTTTCAGAAGGGAGTAGTTAGCTGAGATGATGCCGTGTGTGTGAGAATTGAACAGGTGTGATTGCACAGGTGTGCAACTGGACAGGTGTGTGGAGCCGTGTATGAGTAGTGAGTGTTGTGGATCAGCGCGAATGCGCTTGGGGAGAGAAGGGTGCAGGTGGCACCAGGTGTGAGAGCACAGGTGTGCAAGTACAGGTGTGTGGAGAGAGTTGGAGTAAGTGGTACGGAGTGGTGTGCATGGTGCGAAGGTGTGGATGGGGGAAGAGTGGACCCCTTTCACGAGTACCCGGGGCGGGTAGTGTAAGTGTTAGGTAGAGGGTACAGGTAAATTGTGGTTGGATATTGGCATTTGTGGTGCGGTTGCAGAATGATGTTTGGATGGGTGCATTAGTGTCGTGGAAATGGCTGGGCGTGTAGCCTGTTAGTGTGTGTAGTTGGTTGGGCACTCCACCACTGTGAGGATGTCGGCCAGGTGAGGCCGCAGGTGGGCTCTGGGAGCCGGTAGTTGTGAGTGGGTGCCTGAGGATCCCGGGTGTGGATCGGGTAGCCCAGTGCCAGAGAGGGCACCGAGTGGGGAGAGAGCCAAAGGGCCTTCCCCAGGTAGTTAGGTTAGGGTAAGGAGCAGGTAAGCTCGGAGGCAACTGCAGTGGTGGAGGTGTGCAGGTGGGTAGACCCACTGGGAGAGGTACACGCCACAGCCCAGAAATTGTGCGAGGGCACCGGGAGATGAATTGGGGGAGTGAGACCCCAAATTGAAAAGCACCACAGGTTGGCCAATGGGAATTGGTTTTTAGAACCCATAGTGTAAGAGGGCCAATGGTTTGGCCGGAGAAAGACCCCGGGTAGTGTAAAGTTGTTAAAGTCATTTTGGAAATAGTTAGGATTGATGAACCTGTCGCACCATACGCAGCCACTTACCTGTGGTGATGATGAGGACTCCACACCTGTGTTTTCTTTGTTTTGTTGCAGAAATGAGAATTGCTGTGAGGATTTGTGAGACGCATCACGACGTGGATGAGACATTGGGGTGATTCCATCTCTCCCTCCCTAGGAGGGACTGATGATGAATTGGTGATGGCAAATTATGATGTTGAGTTGGAGATGGCAAATTTTGATGTTGAGTTGAAAATGGCAAATTTGATTGGTTAGGAGGGAGAGAAGACGAATGTGGTATATGGGAGGAACGGGGAAGACAGTAGGGATGGTTGTTGATTTGTAAAGTAGATGTTTATGGGTAGTGTTGTGTTTTGTGGATACAGTAAGGGGTAAGGGAGGGGCCATGTAGGTTACCTGGTGGGGGGGGGGGGGGGGGGGGCGTACGGTAGGAACGTACCTGTCTCACCTGGTTCCCATGTGCCCCCAGTGTGCATCACCTTGTATTGCGTGCACTCTTGCGCCCTTACCACCTTACTCACTTGTCTGCTTCTTTTGTCTCCCACCTCCAGGTGTACCAATAAAGTGTTTATAAATCATGGTGTGGTGTCGCAGCCGGCCGATGTTCTGCAGCAGGTGAACCACTTTTAGTTGACACCACTGAAGGCCACGACACAGAAATGGACGCGGTTGGCGCCTTTCTTGATTTTTTAAAGAAATAAGAAGGCCAAGTGCACCACATGAAGGCAAGACCAGCGGCAGAACATCGGCCGGCTGCGACACCACACCATGATTTATAAACACTTTATTGGTACACCGGATGGTGCTGACTGTACATGATAGGGTGGTGCTTTTCGTGCTGGGAAAGGGTGCTCTGCACGTTATTAAAGGCCGTAGGCCACAGAGCACTCGTGGGTTGGTGTATCGATGCTGGCATGCGTGCTCTCTCTATGCATAACATCTGCATGTGTTCCTCCAAAAACAGGTCCTGGATCGTAGTGTAAATATCAGCGTAGTCTTGTAAATAATGCCCCCTACCGGCTGTATGTTTAGTTTGAGGATTCTTTCCGGATTCGGTTATCCTGTGGGTGTGTTTCTGTGAGGAGAAGGGTGCAACGTCGCAGGGGGACATATTTACTCATTTGTGAATATCTGTAAAACTGTCGCACTCAGGGTAGAGTTAATAGTAGAGGGAACTACATTGCGTGCCACACTAAAGTAGGTAAAAATTTATCGGGTCGGGACGCCCCGAGGGTAGAGAAGGGTGCAATGTTGCGAATATGGAATTTGGCCTCCATATCCGCTTGTAAATATTCCCCTATTTCCCCAATACTCCCCAACTATCCCCAATCCCCCATTCCCTAGTCCCATTGTCTGTAAACAACAATCAGTAGAGCCGACCTTCCCCTTTTTTCCCCCATTAAATGTCGTGCCCAGGTCCACCGCATCTCACGTAGACAACTTTCGGACATCTTGCTAGTTATTCTTAGTCTATGTCAGTTAAGGACTCCTTTCCATTAATTCTGACTCTTCGTTGCACCAGAATGTGATTATATGGCACCAGTAGTGAGTTTAGGACCTTTCCCATACCTCCTTCCATCTTCTTCCCCAAACTACAACTACAACTACAACTACAACAACAATTACAACAACAACGACGCTGCACCGGGGGAGTGTGCGTCATCACACCGGCTCGGTTAGCCGCCATTGACAATGCGCGCCGGACCATGCGCTCCACGGGGTTACCACGAAGGGGCTGGCTGTCAGCTCCTCGTCAAGGGCGGAGCCGGTAACCCCCCCGCACGCACCCAATGAGAAGCAACGAGCCGATTCCATCTGGGGCGGAGCTAACGAGCCGAGGGCGTGTCACTCCCCGCCGGATCTACGCAGCCACTTGCCGGATGTGAGGTCAGATGCGCCCCCAGCTTGAGCAGACAAGACGCCATCCGAGCGCTGCGACCTCCCCGCATCTCTAGACCGGACCGGGTCGATCCTGCCCTGAGCCCAGGTGCACCTGGAGCCATCGAGAACCGCTTTCCTTGCCATCAATCCCCGTGTGAGTCAGCCTTGTCCCGTTTATCTGTCGTCTGTTGGGAATAATATAAGAGTGTGTCTAAGTGCTTGTCTTTCTATGCTGTACCTCTTGTAGTTGTAATCTAACCTTCCGCCTTAATATAACCTCCTCCGGAGGTCTTGAGAACTGAACCCTGGGTGTCGTGTCATTTGAAACCCAGCCGTGTGTCCTTTTCCTTTATTGCCTTTATTGACCTAGCGTAGCGCGATTAGTCAACGTTCGAGTATAATCGGGTAACTTGTGCAGACGTGGTCATACCAAAACCGCTCGGTAAATAACATCTAAGCCACGTCTGTAACAATACATATACATATATATATATATATATATATATATATATATATATACATATATATATATATATATATACACACACACTATACAGTCATACCCCGTTTTACGCCATTTCGACTTGTCAAATCCGACTTTACGCCACTCTTCTCGAGTAAATTTCAGTTCAGCGAATGTCATTATGTGCGACTTTACGTCACTCCTACATCATCATCTCCTTTATCTCGAAGGAGGAGAAGACCATGCCAGGCTACAAAGTCGCGAAAGAGCGACTAACGCTAATGCTTGGGGGTTAATTGCACCAGCGACTTCAAGCTGAAGCCGCTCTTGGTGTATCATGTGTATGAGTATGAGGATGAGCTTTAGGTGCAAATGAGGAATTGAATGAGGATCTTTGGAATGAACATGCTGAAATGAGGCATTGGTCGAGAATGGTTGTGTGTGTGAGAATCTGGTTATCGTTGAACTTGGTGAAATGAGGCAATGGTCTGGGCTGTCGGAGAAAGTGTATGAGTGGTGTATTGAGGACATGTGTAATGGTGTTGAGTGATTGACTTGCATGGGGTGCAAGTGGATAAATGGAGAGAATACTTGGTGTGTGGGAATAAATGGTGTGTGGAGCGAGTAGTGTGGATTGAGTGGTGTGGATTGAGTGGTGTGGAGTGCATGGTGCAAAGGAGTGGATGGGGGAGGATGGACCCCTTCACAAATACCCGAGGAGGGTAGTTTAAAGTTAGGTAGAGGGAGTAGGTACATTGTTTGGAAATTGACATCTGTGGTGCAGGGAGTAGCAAGTTGTTGTTGATGCATATCCTTGTAAAGAAACGATCGACGTGTGCATGTGCACATGTGCATGGATTTGCAAATGCCTGCCTGTATGTCGTCGTTTCTGCGTATATCGCATCGTCCAAAAATAAAGAAGCAAGCAACTTCGGCCGCTCGAGGAAAGACGGGGCACGCCTACGACTCGGAGGCGAGCGTCGATCCCCGGGGCGGCTGGGTTCACGGAACCCTGAGCTCGTTCGTTCGTCACAGACGACACGACACGACCACCGGTGAAACTGCTCGGATACGTTGGGTAAAGCACGCCGTGGTGAAGCGGGCCGCGGAGCCACTCGGCACACAAGACAGCTCACGGTCGACAAGTCCGTGCCGGTCACCCCGTTCGAGAAGACCCGACCGATAGAAAACAACGGAGGGACTCCCGACGGGGAGCGGCAAAGATTCAGGGCGAAGCCGCAGCCTCCTCCAGTTATTTACTCTAGTTTTACGAATTACGGGGTTTGTCTTCATTTTAAGGCATTTTTAAGACATTACGTCCGGTTTACGTCAAAAACGGAGATACGTCACGGCTTATGGAACCAATTAATGACGTAGGCCAGGGTATTACTGTATACATATGTATACATATGTGTATATATATATATATATATATATATATATATATATATATATATATATATATATATATATATATATATATATATATACAACCTCCAATAACGTTGCAGTCCATACAAAGGGATTAGTGTTGCAATAATAATAACGTCACGTTATTATTACGAAAATTATATTCTTTTTTAATATCCGAGGTGAATTCCTTACTTTAGCGGTTACACCGCTTCAATCCATCAACCTTCCGCTCACGACATTGGGATTAAAGTGTTATGGTTATATTTACTATATTATTATTATTACAAAAACGATACTACTGAAACGATACCCTGTATTAAGAAACCTGGGTTTAATTTGTCCGAAGCGGCCTGGAGATGAGTCATAACGCCTAAGGCCTATACATACCGTTTTGTTGGAAGACGTAACGCCGATGCTTTCGATATTTGATGGTCATTTTAACAATCGGTTTGTCTGTGTTTCACACTGAATGAAAGATGTAAAGGTAGAGCATGGTGGTTGGTTCAACGATATGTTCGGCTTAAACGAAATATAAATCAAAATGGCGGTATGTGGAGGGTCAGCCGCAGCACCGCCGTAATGACATCACTCTGTCATGTGACCAGATTCTCAGCTCTGATTGGTATACGTTTGAGGGGCCATACATAAATACATACAGAGGACCGACAAACACTGTTCTAGACGGCTCTGACCGATGGGCTACGCCGTAAAAATAGCGCTACATAATATTTGAAAGGCACTACACATGGTCATTGAATAGTTTCCCAAATGCGTGTTTCCCAATCGGCCCTTTGCCGGATTTTTAGAGCCAATTCAGTCGTCATGCGAACCTTCTTTCTGAAGGCCTCAGAGAGCTCTTTTGATCTAGGCATGGTGACGCCACACAGTTCAACAACAAAGAGCAAACCAAACTAAATGTCTGAGGTTTAAATAAGGCAGGTTCCTCCAAGATACTCTCCAGAACATCATTAACCATTTGCACCTGAGCTTGTGCACCCGATTCTAATTTTAGGTATTTGAAGTAGTGATAAATGTAAGGGGTGTACTTACTCTTTCCACATGCGAAATTTGCATTTATGTTTATTTAAATTATACCATGGGCTACAAAATGTAAATGTTTCATGATATTTGTTATATCATATCACCTTTATCTATCAATTTTGTTGAAATGAAGATCAAGTAGCTGTATGTTGAAATATGTTGAAAAAGTCAAACTTTACATGGGTTGTACTTACTTTTTCACGTGACTCCACACACACACACACACACACACACACACACACACACACACACACACATACACACACACACACACACACACCACAGGTTTTGACGACAGTGCGGTTATGCTCGTTTCTTTCCACATTATTTTCAATCTCATTGATCCATGCAGGTCTTCAAATTAACCATCTCAGGATCATCCTCCATTCAAAACCAAGATCTTTTCTACATTCTGCAAAACCCCCACTCCTCCCTCCTTCCAAATTTCCATTTTTTCCTTCGTGAGAGCTTGCTCGTGTATCCATCTTGTCCACCACCTGTATATTCCTTTACCCCTCATTCTTATGCTTTGTTTGTCCATCTCCGTTTATTTTGTCCCTCAGTCATGCTGCTGGATTCCCCCCCCCCCCCCCCTCGTCTTTCTAGTTCCTTTGTTCTGTAGCCGCCTGATCCAATCTGTATTTTAGATCTTCCACGAGCCTCGACTGTGTACAAAAAAAAGGAGAATTGATCTAAGGCTCATAGTGAAAATTGAACAATCACATGCAGGACAAAGACATTAACTAGTTCATAGAACATGATACCCTTGCAGTGTTCAAGTCTATATAAGAAAAATCCAGAAGTTTAGCGCGATTTAAGCAATCCTATACACCACCCCATTTAACATGTTCAAGAACTGATAAATTGGAGTTTCTTGGAAGTATTTAAAAGGTGATTTGTGTTTTAGTGTTCAAGTATATAATGCAATTGAAATAAAATGATTGTAAAAGTCATATAAATAAATTAATTCCAGGTTTTACCGCGTTTCATGCAAGGTCTGTTACACCACCCAAACTTATACTTACATTCGATATTTGTGCCTGTTGTTTGTGTCCTTTATGCCATCCTTAAAAACAGTAAGTTTCATGTTTGGAATGATTTTAATTTTGTTTGACTGCCAGGCAGGCAGGAAGAGTAAAGACATTATCTCACTACGCTCTTCGCATCTGCGATTGGGACAAATTCAGAGGGAAAGTACTGCTCAACGACAGTTTTAACTTTAGATTTGTGTTCAAAATATAACATCCATTCATTTTAAATAAGTTGTTCCTCCATCATAAACCTATGACAGATAGATATGAACCGATTGCTTAACCCCGCTTTTTGCTTCGTGAGGTAATAAATAGAATGGCACTCGGTAAAGTGCTACCTCATAGCCAGGCTCAACATTTTACATTTTGTATCCCACCGATAGGACGGATCTGTATCCAGACCTGAACCAAAATCGAATCGGCTTGTCATTGTCGCCTAACAAACTCACCCACCAAGTTTTGTCATAACCTGTCCACAACGTTTAGAAATATCTTGCTATATATCGTTTTGGCCTCATCTCTCAATGGTGAAAGTACCACATTCTATTATCTGGATCCGGATTCAGATCTTCACCAAAATTGAATCAAATCCTCCTCGTCACAAACTGGACCTTTCCACCAAGTTTCGTCCGAATCCGTTCATAACTTTGAGATATGGTGTTACAGTCAAGTGAAAAAGTAAGTACACCCCATGTAAAGTTTTGACTTTTTCAACATATTTCAACATACAGCTATTTGATCTTCATTTCAACAATATTGATAGATAAAGGTGATATAATATAACAAATATCATGAAACATTTACATTTTGTAGTCCATTGTATAATTTAAATAAACATAAATGCAAATTTCGCATGTGGAAAAAGTAAGTACACCCTTGGCTCTAATAGGTGGTATTGCCCCCTTTGGCAGAAACAACCTCGTCGGCGTTTTATATAACTGCCTACCAGTCTCTGACATCGCCTGGGAGAAATTTTTGCCCACTCCCCCATGCAGAATTATTTCAGCTGTGCGATGTTTGAGGGGTTTCTTGCATGCACAGCTCGTTACAAATCCCCCTACAACATCTCAATGGGATTTAGATCCGGGCTTTGACTTGGCCATTCCAGAACCCTCCATTTCTTTCTTTTCAGCCATTCCTTGGTGGATTTACTGGTATGTTTAGGGTCATTGTCATGTTGCAAGGTTCACCTTTGGTTGAGCTTCAACTTTCCAAAAGATGGCCTCACATTATCCTCAAGCACCCTCTGGTACAATGAAGAATTCATAGTGGATTCTATGATAGTGAGCTGCCCAGGCCCTGATGCAGCAAAGCTGCCCCAAACCATAATATTTCCACCACCATGCTTTACAGTTGGTATCAGGTTCTTGTGGTCAAATGCTGTCTTTGGTTTTCACCAAACATGTCTTCTGGTACTGTGGCCAAATAGCTCTACCTTTGACTCATCTGTCCAGAGCACATTGTTCCAGAAGTGCTGGTCTTTGCCTTGGTGTTCATTGGCAAACTTTAGTCTTGCCCTGATGTTCTTTCTGGACAGCAAAGGTTTCCTCCTGGCACACCTCCCATGTAGATCAAATTTGTGCAGCTTCTTTCTAATGGTAGACTCGTGCACTTTGACATCAACAGTGGCAAGAGCTACCTGTAGGCCCTGTGATGACATTCTGGGATTCTTAGAGACTTCTTTCAGCATCTTGCGGTTTGCTCTCAGGCTGAACTTGCTGGGGCGGCCTGGCCTGAACAAGTTGGCAGTTGTTTGGAATCTTCTCCACTTGTAGATGATCTTCCGGACAGTCGAATGATTGATTTCAAATTGTTTGGAGATCTTTTTAAATCCCTTCCCAGACTCGTAGGCATCTATAACCTTCTTTCTGAAGGCCTCAGAGGGCTCTTTTGATCTAGGCATGGCGACGCCGCACACTTCAACAACAAAGAGCAAACCAAACTAAATGTCTGAGGTTTAAATAAGGCAGGTTCCTCCAAGATCATCTCTAACGATGTTCTAATCATTTGCACCTGAGCTGGTGCACCTGATTCAAATTTTAGGTATTTGAACTCGTGATAAATGTCGGGGTGTACTTACTTTTTCCACATGTGAAATTTGCATTTATGTTTGTATAAATTATACAACGGACCACAAAATGTAAATGTTTCATGATATTTGTTAATTATATCACCTTTATCTATCAATATTGTTGAAATGAAGATCAAATAGCTGTATGTTGAAAAAGTCAAAACTTTACATGGGGTGTACTTACTTTTTCACGTGACTGTATATATCAGTTTTGGCCCTATAACTCAATGGTGAAGTACCACATTCTATTATCTGGATCCGGATTCGGATCTTCACCAAAAATGAATCAAATCCTCCTCGTCACACACCCAACCTGCCCACCAAATTTCGTCCGAATCTATCCATAATGTTTTGAGATATCATGCTCACAGACAAACAAAGAGACAGACAGACAGGGGTGAAGACATAACTTCCATCCACCTTCAGTAAAAACAGAATGTAATTGCTGCATTGAACCCGGAATGCTGTTTCAATACAAGGAGAGCTCAATGAAAAGGACATGCTCAAGGAAACTGCTTTTGGAAGTTAAAACGATACCACACACAAGCAAAAAAAAGAAAAAGGAATTTTTTGTTTAATATCCACAGCTGTTTCTTCAAAGTCCGTGCGTGCGCTGATCGCCAAAGAGAGCATGGTCGCAGAATAAAAACAAAATGATCATTTCTTCTTGTTCTTCATCTTCTGCCGGGAAGCTTTGCCTGGTCTTTTCACCTGCAGGAAGGGTTGGGGATGACAAGTTGGGGTAACTGCATTCAACAATGATCTGTATATGTATCATCTCTCTAATCACTTGGAAAACAACAAGGTGAAATCAAACCAAGAAGAGCAAATAAACTAAATAGTAATTGGTAACATGGAACAAAAAAACAAAAAAAACAAAAAAAAACTCCAAGCACAATGGTCACAATCACTCCATGAACAATTTACTACAAAGAACATTTATTCTGTCCATTAATACAAGTCTTAGGGGGTAAAGACTTACCCCGACAAACATATGGTGGTGGAGGTAACAATTGACTTTACCACTTCTTCTTCGATCGCATGCAAGCTAATCAATGGCATCCATTAATCTACGTAAGATGGTGGATATGCAGCACTTCTTGTTGAGGTCAGTCATGTGTGTTACACTTTCGTCGGTGACTGTACAAGCCAATTTGGGAGCGACAGAGTCTACCGCAGGTGCTACATCTGAGTAGTCTGTGAGGTTGGCAAGACAAGGCTGAGAGTAACATCATTGGCTAAGGAAGCGGTTGTGCTGCTGATGCAACAACACCCGTGGTTAGAGCAGGAATTTGGAATTTGGCCAGGATTCCGGTTATAACTCGCCGACATTTCACGAAGGGATTTCTCCACAATTCAGGATATTCCATCCGCCCTTCTCCCCCATCCGCCCCCATCCTCACCCCATCCAATCAGCACATGTGACCCAGAGCTACCTTATTTGTCGCACCCAAACGTGTTTAGTTATCAAGTTCACAATACCTTCAGCAAGGGTATGTATACATGAATCGTAAACAAATCATTATTTTTATTATTTTGAAATGCATAAAATTGTATCACCATGAACAATGGGAAATATCGACATTCATCCAAAATAACACATACCTTCCATTTTAAAACGACACCACAGGTCCCATAGGGTGTGACGATTAGGGGAGATTACTGGATTTATTCATTCATTCATTCATTCATTCATTCAAAAAACCCAAGATTGGGGAGTAGATTGAAAGAGGATTTTTTTTTCTTGGTTTGGCCAAATCATCCGTCGATTTTCTCCAAAACTACGAAAGGTATTTGAGCATAATCCAGCAAGATAAAGTTAAAAATTCTTCATAAAAATCTAGGAAGAATGCATGCAGTATTTACCTTGCCAGCCTTCCGGGGCTTGTTGGGCCTTCCTGCCTTGCCAACTTTGCCAGTCTTGCCAGCCTTGCCTCCTTTGCCCCCTTTGCTCCGAGCTCCGTGTGGACGCATATTTGACACATCCGCTGCACTCTCCTTGGTGTTCTCCTTCTTGCCACGTTTCTTGCCACCAAAACCAAACTTTGCATTTTTGAAAGATCGTTTGGCACTGGGGCTGTGGGAACGTCAGCAAAGTAAATAGCAATATATTGTTGCGAATATGGAATTTGGCCTCCATATCCGCTTGTAAATATTCCCCTATTTTCTCCAATACTCCCCAACTTTCCCCAATCCCCCATTCCCTAGTCCCATTGCATGTAAATAACAATCAGTAGAGCCGACCTTCCCCTTATTCCCCCATTAAATGTCGTGCCCAGGTCCACCGCACCACACGTAGACAACTTTCGGACATCTTCCTAGTTATTCTTAGTCTATGTCAGTTAAGGCCTCGTCTCCATTAATTATGACTCTTCGTTGCACCAGAATGTGATTATATGGCATCAGTAGTGAGTTTAGGACCTTTCCCATACCTCCTTCCATCTTCCCATACCTCCTTCCATCTTCTTCCCCAACCAACTATGGCTGCAGCAACGGAGGGGATGGGGGCGGCGCGGCGGCGCGGGGGAGGATGCGTCCTCACACCGGCTCGATTAGCGCCATTGACCACGCGCTCCACGGGGTTACCAGAGGGGCTGGCTGTCAGCTCCTCGTCAAGGGCGGAGCCTGGTAACCCCCCCCGCACCCAATCAGAAGGGCGGACCGATTCCATCTGGGGCGGAGCTAACGAGCCGAGGGCGTGTCACTCCCCGCCGGATATACGTGGCGACTTAGCGGACGTGACGAGAGATGCGCCCCCAGCTGGAGAAAGAAGGACCTGTGAGCGCTGAAACAGATGCGCCTGAGTTTGGAGAGGCCTGAGAAAGACCCGCCTGAGAAAGAACGTCACCTCTGAGCGCTGTGCAACCTTCCGCATCTCTGGACCGAACCGTGTTGATCCTGCCCCGAGCCCAGGTGCACCTGGAGCCATCGCTATCTGCCTTTCCTGGCCACCAATCCCCGTGTGAGTCAGCCGTTGTCCCGTTTGCCTGTCGTCTGTTGGGGAATAATATAAGATTGTGTCTAAGTGCTTGTCTTTCTATGTTGAACCTCTCGTCCCTGTAATCTGACCTTCCGCACGAATATAATCTCCTCCGGAGGTCTTGAGAACCGTATCCCTGGTGTCTGTCATTATAATTCAGCCGTGTGTCTTCTTTTTCCTTATTGAGCCAGCGTGGCGCGGCTTCGTCAACGTTCGAGTACAATCGGGTAATTTGTGCGGACACGACGGCCATTCCGCTCGGCCCACCTTAACATCAAAGTCGTGTCTGTAACAATTGGTGTCAGGAGTGGGATTCGAACCTGGGACTAAATTTATTTAGCCCAAATTTTGGACACCAATTGTGTTAGTACGGTAACAATTGGTGTCGAGGAGTGAGATTCGGACCCGGGACTAAATTAGTTAGGCCCAAATTTTGGGAGGGAAAATCGGTTCGGAGCGCGTACTGCGCTCGACAAAATCGATCCGGAGCGCGGTCCCGCGGTTACTGCGCTCGACGAAATTATAACAGCAAAATTTGGATTTGTGTTACGAAACTCGAATTTTGAAAGTCGCGCTATGGCGGATCAAGACGGCTGGGGTCCGGTAGGGGAGAGTGAAGCAGGGTCGGTCCAGGACCAAATTGAGACACGTGAGGAGAGCGAAACAGCGGGGGTAGCAGACGCGCGAAATGGCGCCTCGCACATAGCTACGGCGGCCGCACCCGCTGCACAAGTGGGAGGGATGGCCCAGATGCAGGTCCTCATGGAGCAATTTATGGCGCAAATGCAGGCGTCCCTCAAACTGCAGAGTAACCAATTGGGGAACCGGATGGATGCTCAGGGTGAGCGATTGGAGGGCCAAATGGGGTCCAATAGCGAGAAATTGAGGGAGGACATGGGGGCGCAGATCGGGGGGTTAGGGAGTAGAATAGAGGGATTAGACAAGAAATTAGAGGGGTTAGACAATGGGATAGAAGGGGTGAAACATGGGTTAATGGGGGTAGAAAACAGAATGGCCGCTCAAGAGAATCAAATGGAAGGGATGCAAAAGGGGTTAGAGGGGGTAGAAAATAGAATGGCTGCCCAGGAGAATCAAATAGAGGGAGTGAAGAATGGGTTAGAGGGGTTAGAAAACACCATGGAAGGCAAATTGAGGGACATGAGGGACCAAGCGGAAAGGGAAGTTAGCCAAATGGGGCAGCAGATAGAGGGGGTCAGAATGGGGGTAGAAACCAAACTGGATGCTCACAGGGAGGAAATGGAGCAGATGAGGGTGGCATCTGGGCAGGAGATGCAAGTGATGGGAGAGGAGATCAGAAGAGGAGTGAGTGAGGAGGTCGGAGGAGTGCGCGAGGAGGTGAGGCACTGTAAGGAGCACATGGAGAAGGGGGTGAGAAAGGGGACTGTAAAGTTACAAGGGGGCATAGAGGACCTGACGCAGGAGGTGGAGCAGCTGACGGTGGGACAGACGGAGTTAGTGGAGCAGGTTCAAAGGAACACTGCGGTATTAGGAGGTTTAAAGGCGACACAGAAAGAACTAAAAGATGACTTGGTAGCGACGAAGAGGGAATGTCAGATGGTACGTGAGGGACTGACAACGAGGTTGGACGAGGTGATAGAGGTAATGGAGACGAAGGACCGGCAGGTGAGGACGCACATGGAAACGGTCAAGGTAGCCTTGGAGGACGAGCTTGAGGAGACGTACCGGGGAATAAAAGAGGTGAGGCACAAATTAGAAGAAGTGGAAGAAGGGGTGAGCGAAATTAAGAAGCGACGGAGAGGGGATAACAAAGAGATAAAAGAGGAGATAAAAGAATTGGTCCAAAGTCTGTGTTTGGATCGTGATGTGCTCGTTAACCGGATGAGGGATTCGCAGGTGATGGAGGAGAAGCGAAGAGGAAGAGGACCCGGTGTAAGTGGTGACCAATATGGTCGTGCGTATGATGCGCCAGGTGATTTAAGAGGCTTGGGGGTCGAGATAGACCCGGGTGTTCGTGAGAGGCCACTGGTGAAGTGTGCGACAGGTCTGGTGTGCGAAAAAGGAGGTGTGCGAGAAAGTCCGACTCTGGGGTGTGTGAGGAAAAAGTGCGTGCCAAGGAGTAGTGAGGGTGCTGGCGAGAGTGAGTCGGTCGTAGCGCGTGTGCGAGGGAGCACATGGAAGCGCGGTGTGGTAAGTGTTACAGAGGGTGTGACGGGAGAGTGTGCGCAGGAGTGTGTGCGAGAAAGGTGTGTGACGGACAGGTGCATGAGGAAAGAGTGCGCTGTCAGAAGTAAGGAAGAATGCACACCTGTGGTGAGTGTTACAGAGGGTGTAACGGGAGAGTGTGCGCGAGAAAGGTGTGTGACGGACAGGTGCATGGGGAAAGAGTGTGCTGTCAAGAGTAAGGGTGAGTGCGTGGTTAAGAGTGGAGGTGAGAGTATTGAGAGTGACAAGGAGAGTGAGTTGGTTGTGACAGGTGAGCGAGGATGTACACCTGGGATGGAAGGATGCACACCTGGAATGGTAGAGCGTGAGTGGGAATGCACGCTGGAGTTGGTTGTGAGGCACGTGGTTGGGTGTGCGAATGAGAGCACACCTGTGATTGTCACAGAGGAGGTGACCGAGGAGGGGGCGCGAAGCGGTGTATTGGTGAGGTGTGCGAGCAACGAATGTGTGCCAAAGTGTTCGGTGGTCAGGTGTGTGACCAAGGCTGTGAGTGGAATGGGTGTACCTGGGTGTGTAAGGAACGGTACGAGGAGCATGGGCACGGCTGGATGTGTGAGCAAGGAACGGGCTGCGGGATGTAAGCATGCAGGTGAAGCATCGACGTTAGACGGGATAGAGTTTAGAACGACTTATAGCCGAATCGGGCCCTCGGTGCGTGCTGGGCCTCGCTTTGAACGGCCGCGTCCGTGCTCCACTAGGCGGAGCGGGCAGCCCGATAGGAAGGGTCGTTATGGCGACCACGTTTTGTTGAGACGTGCCGGCAGGTCGAGATCGGGACATTGGATGGCTCCACGCCGAGGTGGTGCGTGGGATCTCGGCCCGGGTAAGCCCCCGTCCCTGCCCCGAATGCCGGACGCATCCAGCCGCCGGCACAAAACAACCAGCATCCATTGCTTGGCTTTACGAAGCCGGGCTTTGGACAGGGATTGGCGCACCGAGAGGTATTAGTGAGTCGACTGGGTGATGAGGTTAGTGTTTTGGACCCAAAATTAGAGAAAAACAAAATTTGATGATTGGCAAGGGATTGGCAGTAGTGATTGGCAGATGATGGGCAGTGATTGGCAAATTTTTAATTTGTTGAAATTTGATGTGCAAAATTGGTAGTGAGAGACCCCCGATGTGGTGGGATGGCAAATCCACCATCCTTCCCATGTGGGGCAAAGGAGCAATAGCTTATGGGGTGTATGGCAGTGAAAACTAGCCCGGGTGGGTTAGGATATTGTGTGTAGGGATCTAGAGAAGATGACCTTAGGTGACGTTAAGTTTAGTTAGTGACTGATACCTGTAGTGGGGACGCAGGTAGATTAGTATGGATGATAATGACGAGGGAGCGCAATAGTTTAAAGGGACGACTGGGAAGCGCAAGTTTCAGAAGGGAGTAGTTAGCTGAGATGATGCCGTGTGTGTGTGAGAATTGAACAGGTGTGATTGCACAGGTGTGCAATTGGACAGGTGTGTGGAGCAGTGTATGAGTAGTGAGTGTGTGGATCAGCGCGAATGCGCTTGGGGAGAGAAGGGTGCAGGTGGCACCAAGTGTGAGAGCACAGGTGTGCAAGTACAGGTGTGTGGAGAGAGTTGGAGTAAGTGGTACGGAGTGGTGTGCATGGTGCGAAGGTGTGGATGGGGGAAGAGTGGACCCCTTTCACGAATACCCGGGGCGGGTAGTGTAAGTGTTAGGTAGAGGGTATAGGTAAGTTGTGGTTGGATATTGGCATTTGTGGTGCGGTTGCAGAATGGTGTTGTGAATGGGTGCATTAGTGTTGTGGAAATGGCGGGGCGTGTAGCCTGTTAGTGTGTGTAGTTGGTTGGGCACTCCACCACTGTGAGGATGTCGGCCAGGTGAGGCCGCAGGTGGGCTCTGGGAGCCGGTAGAGTTGTGGATGGGGCCCGAGGATCCGGAGGATGGACCCGGGTAGCCCAGTGCCAGAGAGGGCACCGAGTGGGGAGAGTGCCAGAGGGCCTTCCCCTGGTAGTTAGGTTAGGGTAAGGAGCAGGTAAGCTCGGAGGCAACTGCAGTGGTGGAGGTGTGCAGGTGGGTAGACCCACTGGGAGAGGTACACGTCGCAGCCCAGAAATTGTACGAGGGCACCGGGAGATGAATCGGGGGAGTGAGACCCCAAATTGAAGAGCACCACAGTTTGGCCAATGGGAATTGGTTTTTAGAACCCATAGTGTAAGAGGGCCAATGGTTTGGCCGGAGAAAGACCCCGGGTAGTGTAAAGTTGTTAAAGTCATTTAGGAAATAGTTAGGATTGATGAACCTGTCGCACCATACGCAGCCACTTACCTGTGGTGATGATGATGACTCCACACCTGTGTTTTCTTTGTTTTGTTGCAGGAGATGAATCGCTGTGTGGATTTGTGAGACGCATCACGACGTGGATGAGACATTGGGGTGATTCCATCTCTCCCTCCCTAGGAGGGACTGATGATGAATTGGTAATGGCAAATTTTGATGTGCAGTTGGAGATGGCAAATTTTGATGAGAGTTGAAAATGGCAAATTTGATTGGTTAGGAGGGAGAGAAGACGAATTTGGTTTATGGGAGGAACGGGGAAGACAGTAGGGATGTTTGTTGATTTGTAAAGTAGATGTTTATGGGTAGTGTTGTGTTTTGTGGATACAGTAAGGGGTAAGGGAGGGGCCATGTAGGTTACCTGGTGGGGGGGGGGGGGGGCGTACGATAGGAACGTACCTGTCTCACCTGGTTCCCATGTGCCCCCAGTGTGCATCACCTTACATTGCGTGCACTTTTGCGCCCTTACCACCTTACTCACTTGTCTGCTTCTTTTGTCTCCCACCTCCGAGGATCTGGCTTTGGGGTAGAGAGAGAGGAGAGAGAGGTGCTGGCTGCGCAGTTGTGGGCCTGCACTTTCGCTGTTTGCTGCCGGGATCGATACACCATATGGACCGCAATGTTTGTGGCCACCCACAATGGACCGCAGTTCGTTTGCGGCCAAGCACCACCCGGGGATGGACCTATGGGTCAACGTGGCACCTATGCCATACAGGTGAACCACTTTTAGTTAACACCAAGTGCACCACAAGAAGAGCAAGAGACACCTGCAGGGTTAGGGGTTGTCGAATTTATTTTTATTCCAATGAACAATGGTGACTGCACCGATTGGTGGTGGGGTGGTGCTTTTGATGCTGGGAAAGGGTGCTCTGCACGTTATTAAAGGCCGTCGGCCACAGAGCACTCGTGGGTTGGTGTATCGATGTTGGCAAGCGCGCTCTCTCTATGCATAACATCTGCATGTGTTCCTCCAAAAACAGGTCCTGGATCGTAGTGTAAATAGCAGCGTAGTCTTGTAAATAATGCTCCCTACCGGCTGTATGTGTAGTTTGAGAATTCTTTCCGGATTCGGTTATCCTGTGGGTGTGTTTCTGTGAGGAGAAGGGTGCAACGTCGCAGGGGGACATATTTACTCATTCGTGAATATCTGTAAAACTGTCGCACTCAGGGTAGAGTTAATAGTAGAGGGAACTACATTGCGTGCCACACTAAAGTAGGTAAAAATTTATCGGGTCGGGACGCCCCGAGGGTAGAGAAGGGTGCAATGTTGCGAATATGGAATTTGGCCTCCATATCCGCTTGTAAATATTCCCCTATTTTCTCCAATACTCCCCAACTTTCCCCAATCCCCCATTCCCTAGTCCCATTGCATGTAAATAACAATCAGTAGAGCCGACCTTCCCCTTATTCCCCCATTAAATGTCGTGCCCAGGTCCACCGCACCACACGTAGACAACTTTCGGACATCTTCCTAGTTATTCTTAGTCTATGTCAGTTAAGGCCTCGTCTCCATTAATTATGACTCTTCGTTGCACCAGAATGTGATTATATGGCATCAGTAGTGAGTTTAGGACCTTTCCCATACCTCCTTCCATCTTCCCATACCTCCTTCCATCTTCTTCCCCAACCAACTATGGCTGCAGCAACGGAGGGGATGGGGGCGGGGCGGCGGCGCGGGGGAGGATGCATCCTCACACCGGCTCGATTAGCGCCATTGACCACGCGCTCCACGGGGTTACCAGAGGGGCTGGCTGTCAGCTCCTCGTCAAGGGCGGAGCCTGGTAACCCCCCCCCCCGCACCCAATCAGAAGGGCGGACCGATTCCATCTGGGGCGGAGCTAACGAGCCGAGGGCGTGTCACTCCCCGCCGGATATACGTGGCGACTTAGCGGACGTGACGAGAGATGCGCCCCCAGCTGGAGAAAGAAGGACCTGTGAGCGCTGAAACAGATGCGCCTGAGTTTGGAGAGGCCTGAGAAAGACCCGCCTGAGAAAGAACGTCACCTCTGAGCGCTGTGCAACCTTCCGCATCTCTGGACCGAACCGTGTTGATCCTGCCCCGAGCCCAGGTGCACCTGGAGCCATCGCTATCTGCCTTTCCTGGCCACCAATCCCCGTGTGAGTCAGCCGTTGTCCCGTTTGCCTGTCGTCTGTTGGGGAATAATATAAGATTGTGTCTAAGTGCTTGTCTTTCTATGTTGTACCTCTCGTCCCTGTAATCTGACCTTCCGCACGAATATAATCTCCTCCGGAGGTCTTGAGAACCGTATCCCTGGTGTCTGTCATTATAATTCAGCCGTGTGTCTTCTTTTTCCTTATTGAGCCAGCGTGGCGCGGCTTCGTCAACGTTCGAGTACAATCGGGTAATTTGTGCGGACACGACGGCCATTCCGCTCGGCCCACCTTAACATCAAAGTCGTGTCTGTAACAATATGTATATATTGGAAATGTGCAAACGACATGTGATACTACACTACTACAGGGACATGTGAGTGATAGCATGAATTGCTGGATAGTAATTAGGCATGTCCGCCACCGCACCCAACCCCGCCACCCCCACCCAGGTATGCATTATTACTGATGCTGTAAATTTCCAGAGTTCTTCTTCAACAGCCACAGAACACAGTGCTGAACCTCATGGAACATCAATTTATTTGAAGTCCTCGTGTCATTTTCACGAAGGCAATTTGAACAAAAGCTTCTCCATTGTGGCTTAAACACATTCAGAGGATAAATATTTATGATGTGCACACGCGGTTGGAGAAATTTGACAAATAAAGGAAATCACAATTCAGTAAAGAGGAAAGTGAAAAGAAGAGTAAAGAAAAGAGATTGAGAAGGAAAGTGTGAGGAGTACAAAGAGAAAGGAAATGGTTCGAAAGAGTGAGAGTTGGGGGAAGGGGAGAAGGAGAAAAGCAATTCGAATGAGGTGTCGGTGGGGAGGGGTAGGAAAAGGGCAAGTGTAAAGATGTGTGGGCTGGGGGGAGGGCATGTGTAAAAAGGTGTGGGCCAGGGGGAGGGCATGTGTAAAAAGGTGTGGGCCGGGGGGAGGGCATGTGTAAAAAGGTGTGGGCCGGGGGGAGGGCATGTGTAAAAAGGTGTGGGCCGGGGGGAGGGCATGTGTAAAAAGGTGTGGGCTGGGGGGGCATGTGTAAAAAGGTGTGGGCCGCGAGGGGGAGGGCACCTGTAAAAAGGTGTGAGCCGGGGGGGGGGAGGCATGTGTAAAAAGGTGTGGGCCAGGGAGGAGAGCATGTGTAAAAATGTGTGGGCCAGGAAGGAGAGCATGTGTAAAAAGGTGTGGGCCGGGGGGGAGGGCATGTGTAAAAAGGTGGGGGCCGGAGGGGAGGGCAAGTGTAAAAAGGTGTGGGCCGGGGGGGAGGGCATGTGTAAAAAGGTGTGGGCTGGGGGGGAGGGCATGTGTAAAAAGGTGTGTGTGGGTGTTTTATATATATATGTATATATATACATATACAGTACATAAACATACATATACATATCAAATGGAACCCCTTAACTTGACGAGGCAGCAGTGCACAAAATGAGACCCACCACAGCATTTGCTACATGACCTGCAAAGCAACAAGTGTCGCCTGCTGATCACCAAACAAATAGTCTCTGCCCTGCTGATCACCAGTCAGGAGGGTTGCAGCCAGGAATATCTGTGCACTACGGCCCCATCAAGTTAGTGGGTTCGATTTACTTCAAGTTAGGGCTTCGTGACGTTTCATGTGAATGGTCTTCTTCGGATATGAAGGGCAACAAGCATACATATTGGCAATCAAACCAGGAAATATCTCATATCGTGGCACGACTCATCACCCTCCCTCCAGCCCATCCAAACGTAAGCACCACTCTCACAACTCATCTACCACTGTTATAAGGAAAACAAAGTGAAGCAACAATTATATTGTTGCGGTTTTTGGAAACCCCCAATAAGTAATGGCAACCACCATACAGGTCCCTCAGAATAGTGGTTTCAAAGCAAAACATTATCTTTGTCCCATCCCCTTATATGGATAGCCTGGTGTTGGCTTAGCGGTTAGGGCGCTAGCTTGGGATCCTAGGATCCTGGGTTTGAATCCCGGTCGATCGCTGAATTAACACCAGGGTGGTTGACTCAGCCTGTCATCCTTCCGAGGTCAGCAAATTGAGTACCAGCTTGCTGGGATGAATGATCCGGTGTGTACCCAGATTTAGAATAGGTACACCGTATCCCTGCGCATCGTAAGAGGCGACTAAGGGTTGGCGTCAGGAAGGGCATCCGCCATCCGGCCATAAAAACATTGCCTCAAACAGGGCCCCATGAGGTCATGGGGCCTGCAAGGCCAACCCCCACTCTAGCAGGGAAAAATGGCCTTACAACGATCATTCATATATACAGACTTGGCATTTAATATGGAATATTTTTTTTTCTTGACTTGGGTTTACTTTCTTAACTCAGTATATTAATCTGGTGAGTTTCTTTTACACTTTGGTGATTTATTTGTTAAAAGAACCATGTCACTGATTGTCTGTCGCAGCAAGAAGTCAACAACAGGATTATATGACAGGTGGCGTGGCAAAATGTACGGACAGGTACATTTGACGATTGGCTTCACAATCGGGTATACAAGGGTTGTTGCGTTCTGTATTAGTGGAAAACAACTGCTGCACGTCTCCAAAAGTTATTGCCGCTTCCTCTGTAGATGGTCCGTCAACTCGACAATGCTGTTTGTCATGGAGTGGTGGCTTTACGAAATTACGGCATGAAACAGCGTGCTATTGCTCGGCAGTATGGCATCACTCAACGTCAGGTGTCAAAGATCCTGAAACGAAATGCTCAGAGGGGTGTCCCTACTCCAATACCGAGGCCAGGACATCCCCACAGAAACACAAGGAGGGATGATCGCCAGCTGCACCGGTTAGTCCGCAATGGCCGTACCAAGTCAGCTAATCGGCTTAGGGCCGAGTGGCAGCAACTGACAAATGTGCCTGTATCCAGAAGGCTAGTCAACCAACGACTGGTTCAAGCAGGCCATCGTGCCAGGCATCCCCCGAGAAACCCACGCCTGACCAGACAACACCGCCAGCGCGGATTGCAGTGGGCCAGAGAGCACCGTCAATGGCAGCCAGGACACTGGAATCACGTGATCTTCAGTGACGAGTCTATATTTCTGGTCTATCGTCAAGATGGCCGTGTCCGAGTGCGCAGACAAGTGCATGAAGCCTACAACAAAGATGGTATAGTGCCAAGAGTCCAAGCTGGAGGTGGTGGGGTGACTGTTTGGGCTGTTTTTCATGCAGGGGGAAAAACTGACCTGGTTGTTCTGAATGGAAACCTGAACCAGTTCAAGTACAGGGCCATTCTGGAAGAAACATTGCTTCCATTTGCTCGTGCAGCCTTTCGAGGAAACTTTGTCTTCCAAGATGACAATGCACGGCCTCATCGTGCTCGCATGATCCAACACTTTCTTGCTGACCGTGGTGTAGAGCATATGGAGTGGCCTGCTAAGTCCCCGGATATGAATCCGATAGAGAACTTGTGGGCAGAATTAACACGTCAAATCGACCCCTTGGACCAGCAGCCGACCTCTGTGCGTGAATTGCAGCAGGCTATTGTCACTGCATGGCAAGCGATTCCTGTTCAAACCTTGGCAACTCTCGTGAACAGCATGCCTCAACGTGTACGTGCTCTCCTGAATGCTCGTGGGGGTTACACGAAGTACTGAACTGTAATTTTACTGTCCGTAATCCCAGTCGTAATTTAACTTTTGTTTTTGTTTAAAAAATTTTTTGGCTAATGTGCAAAATAAAGAGATACTTCTGGAAAACGTACAGAAATTTAACACAGTACTGTCCATGAATTGAGTTCGATATCAGTTTACATCACTTTCAAAGATCAATTTATTTGTTTCGAAATGTCAAATGTGGTTTTGGTTTATTTTAAAGGTCACATTAACAAAATCTGTAATAATTTCAACATAATTCCAATGAACTTTTGGTTCTAAGACATCTTGAAAAGTAAGTCCACCCCCACAAAAAAAATATTCCATATTAAATGCCAAGTCTGTATATTCATCCCCTTATATGGATAGGTATGTCTTTATGCGTTGGGGAGGGAAAAACAGGCCTCCATTCATAAGGGGATAATTTGCCAGGCAATGCACACAGGCTCAAAGGCACACCATCCAAGCGCATGATCTAATTTACCGGTCATGTTGTAGTCCAAGAGATGAGGCAGCCTTATGTCCCATAGGGTCCAAAAAGCGTCATAGTAAAAGTTCCCGGGACGAAAAGTGTCGTGGTAAGTCCCTTCGAAAGGGCTTGTGGGGGCAGGGTGACAAACTCCACCAACCGGGGCAGCCCGGAAAACACCAAAAGATAGCCCCCCCCCCCCCCCTCGACAGGGCCAGACAAAAAGGCCTGGCACACGTGCCTCTCTCCCTTGGCCGGACCCTCTCTCTTCTCTGCACGTACCTGCATGACGCTCTCTCCTGGATAGAAAGGCCTGGGACTTTGTTCACTCTGGACGTGTTTTTCGCTCTCTGTGCATGTGGCGTGTGGCCTGCCGGCCGGTCTCTCTCTCTGCTCCCTCTCGCTGCATGTGTGCACGACGGACTCTCTGTCTGCACAAGGCCACAACTTTTTTCTCTCTTGGCTGGACATTCTCTCAGGTCTCTGCACGTGCTTGCTGTCTGCCTGCTGGTTCCACTCTGTACACGGTCATCGGACTTTCTGCACGAGGCCACGACGTACTCTTACTCTGCACGAGATCACAACGTGCTCTCTCTCCACGTGTACTGGATCTTATCTGAACAGTTCCTGACGCACTCACTGCCGAGTTCCCAACGCTCTTTGCCTCTTCGTGCTCGTGCTGTGGGTGGCCATCTTGCCGGCGTCGTGCTCGTTGGTGACGACAAGACGAGGTCGTTGCAGTGGACACAACAAGGTCTAGGTAACATCGTAACCATTTTGCTAACAGGATCCCAACGTTCGTTTCCCCTCCCCCTCCCCGTGAATGTGTGCTGGGCACCCATGTTGTGTTTATTTGTTGTAACTAGGGCATGCCCGTACTATATCTATATCTAAAATTATATCCCCCCCCTCTATTTACATGAAATGGTTTGGTCCAAAGCGAACGGCTTGCGAGTGGTGACAATCCCCCCCCTCTATTTACATGCAATGGTTTGGTCCAAAGCGAACGGCTTCCGGAGTTTGGTAAAGAAATCGCCATCGCGTGCACAAACGCGCAGGAAAGCGAATGAATCGCAAATTCGTTTTTATTAGTTGTAAAACATAGTTTAACGCCAACATAGTTTGCAAACGTGAAATAAATGAATACGCTCTCAAATGTGCCATCCGAGGCAGAGTGTGCCCGCCACGTTCGGCACACGCGATCGTTCGCTGCTCTCTGATTGGTTGAATCGTTTTTTGGACATAGCTCGGTAAGTAATTGTCCGATTAATATGAAACCTTGAAAAGGCACATCCTCGGGTCCCCATCAATATACCTGGCAAGTTAAAAGTATATCGGACCCGTGGTTGTCGAGAAACAGCGGTCACAGACAAACAAACGTACAGACAGACAGAGATTACTGGAATTATAGATAGATAGTCATAAGGCATAGAATAAGTTAACTTTCTGCCTCTTGTCCTTTTTTCTTTCCTATCGATAATTTTCACTGTAAATACATGTAAATAAATCAACTCGTTAAACGTTTCCTTTCCAACTGTGAATGTGAATGTCTGTGAATGTCCTTTCTTCCATTGGTCCACCATTGCTTGCACCTAGAGTAGCAATCGGCCGTAACAAAATTAGCATCAGCCCGGCGTCTACCACCGGTTGCGTGGCCATCTAAATTTCCATCCAGGAACAAAAGTGGTACACCGCTGGAGACAGGTACGTTCCCTGCAGGTAAGCGGTGTCAGACGATGGACCCTGCTATTGTGCGACGGACCAATTGGCGTTCGTAGTTGCTGCTTTGCAACCTGCCGAAGCACAAAGTTAGTCGTGCGTGGCAGCCTCAGGTCTGGTAAGTTCGGGTGGGAACGAAGGCTAACCCCCTCGTAATAGACCCGAACCCCGGGCCGTAACAATATTTAGTGTTCAGGAGCGGGATTTCGAATCTCCGGACACTGTAACAATATTATTTTGCGATTGATGACAAGGAAGTAATTTCATTTCCAATGAACATCAAGACTCTCTATTCACCTTCACTCTTTCATTCCTCTTTTCTTCTGCCTCTGGAACAAACTCCCTCACTCTCTTCAATCCCACTCCTCCCTCCAGGTCTTTAAAACAGCTGTTCACCACCATCTCTTATCTTCCCCCATCCAAAACCTTGATCTTTTCTACCCCCGTTAATTCACCCCAGATCCACTTTTTTGAAATACCGCCTTCTTTCCTGGAAGTCCTAGCAGTGTCCATGTGTTTTTTTTTTTTACCTCTCCCAACCCCCCCGCCCCCCCTTCCCATGCCGCCTCCCCCCAAGCCCTCTTCCTCCCACAGATCTCCCGATGTCCGTTCTCCATCCTGTCTCCCGCTCCCTTTATCATATATTTTATGTCAGTTTGTCTTTTTGTGATCAATGTTAGCTCTTACACGAGCCTTGACCTTGTATACAAAAAAACCCCAAAGAAAACAAAAACAAAAAACATCAACACAAATGGTTGACAACTTGATTATGCATATCTAATGATGAGTGTTTACATCCATGAGCACAAATGTGTCAGGAGTGGGTGAGGACGGGAGGTAGGGGGGAATGGGTCTCTGTGTACACATACCCTTGTTTCTTGTTTTGAAATTTCCCTTGCTTCTTCTTCCCGCCTTTATCCTCATTTCTCAGTTCATCAAGGAAATCCAGCTTGTCAACAGCACCTGTGTAACGATATGGCGGTACTTAAGAACGAGGCAATTTTCGAAAATATTTCCTACTTCAAAATAGATATGATAAACGTTTCAGAATAAACATTAATATAATTACCTAATTTAATATAATATAATATAATTAGTTTATTAATATAATTAATAAACCCACTCACTGAATAATGATCAATTGGTCTTTTTAGCTTGCGGGGAAGCAGTCACAACACAACATGCATTTTAAGGCCATTTTCCCTGCAAGAGCGGGGGTTAGCCTTGCGGTCCCCATGACAATCATGACAAAGCAGTCACAGGTGCAAAAATTATTGTGGTGAGAGGGGTACGATCAACTAGCAAGTGTACAAGCGTAGTAACATTTTGCTTGACAATTCTTGTAAACAAAGGTTATAGACACCATTGAAAGTGGCTTTCAGAAACATCTTGAGAACTGCAGAGAGGAGGTGACGTGAAAGAACAAAGGAAGTTGTGTATGGGATGTGCTGGTGAGATGTGCTGGTGTGTGATGGATGTGTTGGTGCGTTGGTGTGTGACGGATGCGTTGGTGGGTGGACGTGTGACGGACATGTTTGCACATTGGTGTGTGACGCGTTGGCACATTGGTGTGTGTGACATGTTGGCTGTTTGACACGTTGGTGCGTTGGCCTGTTGGTGTGTTGGCCTCTTGGTGTGTTGGCGCGTTGGCATGTTGATGCGTTGGCATGTGCCATGTGGGCACATTGGCGTGTGACGTGTTGGCGTATTGATGTGGTGTGCGGGTTACAGCTTCTCCATGAGCCTTATACAGCAGAGAAAATGGAGGGATTGTAAATGTAATTGGGTCATCAAAAGGGTATCGTACAGCTCGCTCATCAATACAAGTCAGATGACAACAGAAGACAGGAGTAAGAATATAAAAACAATTGCCATCATCATCATCTGCCGGTGACTCTTCGTAAGAGCAAGCAGAAAGGCCAAATAAGGATTTGAAGCAATCCAGTGCAGGGAGGTGAATTAAAGAGAGGGGAGGGGAAGGAATAAGTGGTGAGGAAATAAAAGCGAGAACAGAATAGTCACATGGTATAAAAAAAAAACACCGCCTGATAGATGGATGGATTGGGAGAGCAGTTGTTTCCGATTCCAATGAAGAGAATTATGTGTGATTTAAATTCCCACACAGAGCTCTTAAATCACATAGTAAACAACCGATAAAATCCAATCTCCAGTGCGGCTCAATAAAGTGCCGAATACACCACATCGTAATCCAAAATGGAAAAAACAGATTTGTACCGCCCCCTGCTGGTGCTTCCATCCTTGGAATAATGAACAATTCCTGTTGGGAAAGTTATCTTTAAGAAATGACCACTTGATGAGGGCAATCCTTTTAAAAGCAAATCATCAGAGTACGAATTACAATGCCAGGAATGGAGTTATATGACCAAAGTATTACTGAACTGCAGGTCCGTTTTCTGATTCATGTTCAAAATATAACATTCAAATTTGAAATGAAGTTGTTCCTCGATCATAAACTGATGCTTGTATACAGGACAGACACACAGACAGACACACAGACAGACAGACAGACAGACAGACAGACTTTAACCAATATTGCTCAATCTTGCATTTCGCTTTGCATGCTCGGGGTATTCAAGACGTGGACAGAGTTTACAAATCAAGAAAGATGGCGGTTTACATAAATACAAGTTCCTTTACAAGGAACTAACAAAAGAGGAGGCCATCAGGCCTGCACAGTAGTTGCCAAACTATGGGGAATGTCCGCGCGCTATCCTTTTTAAATGCTGAGCGTCAATCAAAGAAGTAGCATGCCCCATTTTTAAAGTCTTTGGCAGGGGTCGGGCGGGTATGAACGGCCAACCTCCCAGACTAGAGAGGATACTCACTGTTCGGCCACTGAGTCTGGGTACCTTAATCATTAAAAAAAACATTAATTAATTTATGTAATTTTTGTGCATGTGTATGTGTACTCAGGTGTTTAATGAACTCCTCCTCCCTGCCCCCAAACCCCTCCACTAGGCTCTTTTAATTCCCACGTTAACTCTAAGGTAATAAAAAACAACAGATTGTATTCAAACTTGTTCTAGGACATCTAATATGTTGTATTTTGAAAGGAAAAATAAAAATCACTCTGGAAACAATCACAACAGCCATCATTTATCGTTCAAGAGTGCATATAGGTATGGTTGCAGGGTGAGAACCTCCAAACATTTACATGGGACATTTTTATCATTACAAGGAACAGTATCACAAACATAGGTGTGGTCGGGCCTCAAATCAACCAACATCGAGACAAAAAGAGCAGATTTGGCACAAGTCGAGTACATCCGGGAACATAATGGCACTTAAACTTGCACACCATCAACAATTAGCTACAACATTGGTTTTTGTGCTTCACACATAGGATTCTATGTTTTTAAATTAAAAGATGGGGAGAAATAGCAAGCAAAATAAATTTAACGTAAAAGCATCTGTTAAATGCAAAGTCCATCCGCATCTGCTTTGTATTCAGACGTCTTCTGCTTCTACCTTATGCTAAGCAAGACGAAAACAACTAAACAAATTATAAAATGAAAATCGACGATTTTATGCAACCTTGACCTTTTGATCTAAAAAAAAACAAAAAACAATAATAATTAATAAAAGAAAATAACAATAAAAAAAATTGGCTTCTAGATTTTGATTGGTGAACCAATTCAGTGGCCCAATATGCAAATCCTTAAAATTTCAGGTCAAATGGATGAAAATTGATGATTTTAGGTGATGCTGACATTTGACCTTTTGACCAAATTATTAATTTGTCTTCTCCACATTCTCATAATAAAACTTGTTGAAAATTTGATGACAAACCTCAAATGGTAAAAAAAAAAAGGTTCACACATGCGCACACACACACACAAACACAAAGACAAGATGGCGGCGGTGAGGGAGGCGGCATGACTTGCCAGTTGTGCTGCCTCCCTCTCGCCTGGGATGGAGAGGACCGGAAGCTGTGTTGAATAAATTAGTTCAGAAGACTGAAAAGACTGACCTGAGAATGGCAGCTTTGATGGGACAAGATAGTGGGTCGTGTCGTGCCATTCAACGTGCGTTTGTGCGGCCTTGGTCTGGAGATTGGTGGGACTTGTGGGCCCCGTTCTGCCAAGTGGCCTGGGCTTTGACAGACCTACTCCTGTAGAGCTCCATCCATTGAGGATGTGAGAGGGCATGGTAAGATCAAGGATTCGTGCTGTGTGCGGCGGTTTCAGAGTGCATGGTGTTTTGATGGGGCGAAGAGCCGTGCACGTGGCACCCGAGGTCATGTGGATCGTCTGGAACATAGCCTTGCCTGGCGGCTTGCTCGGTTTCTCTGACTTTGTCATGCTGGGAGCGAGGGCCTGGGATTTGGTGACTCCCTTCAAGCCATGTTATGCCTGCAAGGAACCGAGCTCCTTGAAATCCAGTAACATGCCAAATACAACAGCTTCGTGGGCAGCTTTGGTGCAGGTTAGGGGAGGCGCCTGTGGCTTAAGCCATCGAGGAGGACAGGCCGACGTGCACAGCGAGTGGGGCCTGAGATTTGGCCGACCCAAGTGAAAGGGGGGCCTGAGATTTGGCAGACCCGAGTCGAAGAGGGGCCTGAGATTTGGCGGACCCGAGCGGAAGGGGGGGCCTGAGATTTAGCAGACCATACTGAGTTACACTTTTTTCTCTTGTGATCCCGAAACTAATTTCTAATTGATCTCCCTCGACTCATGAAGAGCATCAAAATTTATCGAGCTGTCGGTGACTTGCCTCTTGACACTTCCGGACTTCCGGGCGAGGCTTACATGCACACCTCACATTTTCCTCGAAAGCAACATCACCCACAGTCTCACTTGCATTTACACCTTTCTGCTTTCCTTACCCCTTACTACTCATTTGTTTCCTGTTTGGGGATTGGCACACGTCCGTAGACGCGTGTCGCGGTGAGTCGAAGGCGGAACCAACTTCTTGCTCTACATACATCTTCATATCTTCCTATCTACGTTTCCTCGGTACAATTCTGCTGGCACCATGTCCTGTGTGTAGCCCATTTAGGTAATATTGTATGCAGAAGGAAAATAAGTGCTAAGGGTTAGAATCTGATCTTTTGTGCCCTTTCCTTGATTGTTTGGTGTGTGTGTGTGTGTGTGTGTGTGTGTGTGTGTGTGTGTGTGTGTGTGTGTGTGTGTGTGTTATATATACTAGGGCATGCCCGTACTATATATATATCTAAAATTATATCCCCCCCCCTCTATTTACATGAAATGGTTTGGTCCATTCGCAAAGCCAAAGCGAACGGCTTGCGAGTACGGTGACAATCCCCCCCCTCTATTTACATGAAATGGTTTGGTCCAAAGCGAACGGCTTGCGGAGTTTGGTAAATAAATCGCCATAGCTCGGTAACTACTTCTCCGATTAATATGAAACCTTGAAAAGGCACATCCTCGGGTCCCCAGCAATATACCTGGCAAGTTTCAAGTATATCGGACCCGTGGTTGTCGAGAAACAGCGGTCACAGACACACGACACACACACATAGATTACTGGAATTATATATACTAGGGCATGCCCGTACTATATATAAGCTAGGACGTGCCCGTACGTGGGTGCCCGTTCCTTGCAAAAAAAAAAAAACTGCAAAAAAAAAAAAAAACTGCAAAAAAAAAACAATGGTTTGGTCCATTCGCAACGACCACAGAACCCCCCCCCCCCTCTATTTACATGAATGGTTTGGTCCATTCGCAAAGCCAAAGCGAACGACCACAGAACCCCCCCCTCTATTTACATGAATGGTTTGGTCCATTCGCAAAGCCAAAGCGAACGACCACAGAACCCCCCCCCCCCTCTATTTACATGAATGGTTTGGTCCATTCGCAACGGCAAAGCGAACGGCGAACGGCTAAATCGCCATAGCTCGGTAAGTACTTGTCCGATTAATTTCAAACCTTGAAAAGGCACATCCTCGGGTCCCCAGCAATATACCTGGCAAGTTTCAAGTATATCGGACCGGTAGTTGTCGAGAAACAGCGGTCACAGACAAACGTACAGACGTACAGACGTACAAACGTACAGAGATTACTGGAATTATAGATAGATATATATATATATATATATATATATATATATATATATATCAGGGATTATAACACTATACATCCCTGGTAACCTGGTAACAGGGTTACTAATCCCTGGTAACCCTGTTATAATCCAGGGATCACAACACCAGGGATTATATATATATATATATATATATATATATATATATATATATATATATATATATATATATATATATATATATATATATATATATATATATATATATATATATAATTATATAGTTACGTTTGTGGGGGGTAGACAATGATTACCTTAGAGCCAGGTAGAATTGTATAGGTAGTGTGCTCCGACTGTCGTGAAGAAGAAGAAACCTCATGTATCATAAGTTGGGATCCGGTAGACCTTATGTCGTGTAAATGTATAAGTGTCCCCATGAGAAGGGTGGGGTTATGTTAATTAGTTTGAGATTCATGGTAAATCCCCTGTATGTAATTGGCTCTGTCATTTTTCCTCTGTTCCTTATGACAATGCAGCACACACACACAAAGCCAGGCAATAGCACATTAAACGATACTAGATAAAAGCCAACCGGAAACAGGACTTTGAGCACCAACGATGATACCACTGACGTGTGATAACATCAAGCAGGCAGGTCCGGGAGGCCACGCCCTGGAGAGCAGTGATTGGTGAGATTTGTCAAGCAATGAAGAGAGGGACTGGCTGGTAGGAGGAGGCATGGGCGGCATCGCACAACGTCAGAGCCTCGAGTACAAAAGAATGCTCGCCCCGACATTTTCTCTCGGTTTCTGGATCTGGAAGTAAACGGTCGCCGATAAGCTCTTGTGTTGGAACATTGGAGCCGTGCAGTCACAGTTCATAGCGCTCTTGAAATGGGGACGTTGGAGGTTTCGACGATCGTGAGGAGGAGCGAACTGATTGTCGCAGGTGCGAAGATGTCTGGTGGAAGCCGTCCAGGTAAATTCGTCATCTCCTTTCACTCGCATGTAAAGAACTCCACTATATTTTGACTGCATGCCTCGGAGTGTTAATCTCGATCGGCAATCCATCCAAGACCGGTCTTTATCAACTACGGACAGGACAATATATATATATATATAAATTTCTAACCCCTCAATACCTTCCCGTGCACTCCCCTCCCTTCTCAACCCCCCCCCCCCCCCACCCCCTCACTCCCATTCACTGAGTACAAACACTAGTTTTCAAATCATTCTGTCGAGTGGTTCAGGAGTGTATAAAAGACAAACACATACACACCTCAAATTATCGACAGAATGATTACTTTTGAAAAGCTCCACCTCAAATTCTCGTTAGCATTATCTTCCTTAAAAAGCTAAAATGCACAACTCAAGGAACCTACACATACCATGGAGTAGAGATAGGCAAATAGAAAAAGTTACCTTTTCGATATTTCTTCACTGCCTCAATCATTGCCTTCTTTTCCTTTTGCCTTTGTTGGAGTACCTCAACTTGGACCTGAGCAGGGGCACACAACAGCAAGGTAAGTGGGAAGAAAAATCGCCCAAGCAGTGAAAGAAGAGCAAAGAGGTTATGGAAACGTTAACGCATGTTAAAGAAACATGGCAATTGCGTCAGTTTAAAAAGGTTCAAAGTGAGAAGGGGTCTAAATTAGTGCACACACACACAAAGTGAGTGCCCACCTTCTTCCCGTATTTCCGCAGTTGCCGCAACTGCTTGGCCTTTTCAGACCGCTCTTTAGCTACTTGCTTGCTCATCAGCTTCGCTCGGATCTTGGAAAATAAAAACGGAGTAAAGCATGTCATTGTATGTCGGACGGTGAGCACATTCCATATAATCATGGAAGGTCAAAGAGTGCTTGAAACACAGGATTATGAAACATGTAATGTTATATGCAAAGGGCTTGTAGCATGAGTTTTCCTTTTTTTCTGCATGTAAATAGATGGGTATATGTTAGGAAATCATGAATGTTGAATTCAGTGCAATAGAACAAGTCATTTTGCCACAACAGCAATTGTTTTTTGTTTGCTCCGTCAACCGACTCTTAGCACGATCATATTATCAGTCTGCCATGTCTGCCAGCCATCGGGCCCACGACCGTGCATGTTCCTGTGCCCCTACACCCAACACTTGGCCTGCGTTTGGACCTTGGGGTTCTCTGCTGCGTGTGCATCGGACTTCTGCGTTTTTCTGCACAAATGCCATGGAGATCCTCGCCGGAGATGTGGGCTGGATGGTTGAACTTCATGGTGAGGCCTGGTACAGATACTATTATTGTTGTTCTCGCTACACTTCATACTTCCTTTGCTGTGCACCACTCTGGGCCTACTCTACCACAACCAATTGTTTTGTTTTAACTACTATGATTTATTTTATTATTTTGATATACTTAATTGCAATATTTTATATTGCCTTTCATATTTTTCTTTCGGCTTTTTTGTGTTGACCTAACTTTATTACCCTGTGCTCGCGAAGCGAAAAGCAGGGTTAGGCGATCGGTTGCATATGTGCATGTCTGCATTTGAAAAATTCATTTTCTCGGCAAAAACCAAAGAGTTGGCTTGCACCAGGTTGACTGCGCAGGTAGGTATTTGATGAATACCATCTAGTATTGGTCTACGCATTTCATAACTTCCATCTTGATTTATAATTATTATTGTAACCTATTATAGTAACTAGCAACGGTACCCGCCCTACGGGCAGGGTTTCAATTGAGAGGCCCAAATTAAAAGTCAAAATATCAGAAATTGAAGGCTTTTTTCATTTTAAACGATTTATATAAACATCCGTTAAATCATTTCACACGCAAATCATCAAAATCTAAACAGTATTTGTAGAATTTCAATAAAAGCCACATCACTGTTCATATCGGTAAATATGATTCCATCGTGTTTGGAAAAACTGGAAAAAAAAATTGAAAAACAATATAGCCTATTTTACTCCAGGGGGTCCCAAGATTACCCACCCAAAATTTTGTTGCGATCGGTTCAGCCGTTTTTGCGGTACCTGGGAACGGACAGACGGACAGACATTTGGTGAATTATAGTAAGATTATCGGAACATGTTGACATTCTTTCCATTGAAAAGAATTTGTAAATTGACTAATTCAGCCTATGGCTGCGAAAATCTTTTTTGAAATAAACCTATTATTATTATTACCATTACTATTACTGTCATGGGGCATGTTCACCTGAGCCTGTGCAAGGAACACACGAGACAGTGTATTTACACCGTCCCATAGTATGGAATGCTATGGTGTACCTTTTACTCGATGCACTACGGTTAGCAACATGTCCATGGTATAGTAAACTGTGCGAAACATTTGATATGATACATCACGTGAAATAGTGGCAAGTTCACATATGTTGCATCCTTAAAACAAGAAGGCCATTTATTTGTAATCTGTGCTTTAGGAAAAAGTGCCAACACAACGGGTTTTTGACTAAATGAATCGTCCTTATCGATTTCATGTACTGGAATGACTATTTCATTCACAAGTCCCAAAAGTAGAGGTTAAAAGGCATTTTTAGCTTGTTAGTCCCCTGCCTGAAGGGGACTATAGATTTGCTCTCCATCTGTGGTTTTCTGCACTTTTTTTCCATACCCTTTAAAATATTCAACTGAAACTTGGTACATGGCTTTACTATGATAATTGATAACCTATAGAACAGGTATGGGTTTTGGGGTGTTTCCGTCAATTTTTCACAGAGTTGTACCCTTTTTGCTTGGAACACGAACATTCATTGGGACCAGTAGGGACATGTATTGCAAAGAAATTCTCCCTCTTGTTTTATTAGCAATCCTCAATTTTACACTTTGGACAGGACAAAATAATCCCATACCTTGTGCATGTGATGATCTGACTTTGCCATCTCAGCAAAATAATCCTCTGGCCTTTTGGTTGGAACACCAAGTGCGTGCAGTCTGGGAAGACCATCCAAGACGGCCGCTTGTGCCTGTCGTAGACTGGGGGTCGGGTGGGGTGGCGAGAGTCATAGAGGGCTCTTCTATCAAGCTATTTACTGTGACAGATCTATGACAGCTTGCCAGAACTACCACTGCTGAACTACGAGAGCCAACAGTTGCGTCCAGACAATAAATATAACACCATTCCAACCACCAAATTGAAAGTTTCACCTCTATTTACAGGAAAAAAAAATTCAATAATGTCACAGCTTCAGAGTGCCTTTCACAAATCGTAAAATTCAGGAGATCGACGCATCGACACTGTCCTTTTAACATGGATGAAAAGGAAAAACAAGCTAATGTAGAGAACTAATGATGGGAAACTCCAGAATGCCTCAGGAATAGATTGGCGTCAAAAATCAAAATGAGTTTGCATAAAACTTTCGAGCACATAGGAATTAAGAACTGACCATAAACATGTACATGCTGGCTAGATCAGGAGCGGAGGGGAAGAAGTAAGTGTCACTATCACGATTGAGGGGTGATGAAAATATCAGAGCCTGAGATATGTGCCATGAGAAGAGGCAAGGGGGAATATGAGAGGGGCTGTGATTGTGGGGAAAGAGGACGAGTCAGGAAGGAAGAGCTGAAGAAACAAGGATGGAGGAAAATGTGGTGGGAAGGGAGGAGGTAGGTGGTTAACCCGAGTCAGTGCCACAATCGGGCTAGAGTGAGGAAATGGATGTAATGTGAAAAGGGCATTTCGGGAATGGTTGGGACATATGAAGAGCGAGAAGGTAAATATGAAAACAGCAATCAGCGGAGGATTGAAAAGGAAGACTCAAAAATGAAAAGGAGCAGGAAGATTATACACCTATCAAGGTCGCAGGTAGCTTAGTAAATGAAAAAACAAAACGCGAGACTGACTATGTATGCAAAAATAGAAATAGAAAGATCCAAAGGTAACATAACATTAGAGAAACAAGAGCATTGGAAATACATGATGGTTAAACAGGATGCGGACTAAATTAAAATCTAAGTATTTTCCTTAAGGCAAATCTAATATGTGCTTAACGGCAAACTCAAAGTGGAAATTCAAAACCAAAAGTTGACTGAAGCAACGTACAAATACATCTCTCTCTTGAAGTCATTCTCCACATCGACTTCTTCTCCCTTCTCATCAGCCTCTGCCTCATTCTCCTTCTCCACATCATTATCACCACCGGCTTTTCTCTGTGACATCGTATTGCCCTGCTCGAGCAAAGCGTCGGGGTCTGGTGCCGGCCAACAGGTAATGTCCAAGCGTTCCACCCAGGGAAGGTCTCGCTTTAACTCAAGCAAACTCTGCTGCAATCCAGCCTGAGATTAAAAATAAAAAGCATTTTACACAATACTGTTTCACACAAATGTTTTACACAATACAATAGAACAAAGTAACACCTGCCAGGCAAAATTATGTGAACACTTTGTTCGCAAAAATCTCGGCTTGCTTATTTTCAGCACAGCGATAGATTGGACTCCATTCCCTATATGGAGACAGTAAGGCTGTCCTTTGGAATGTCCTCACCTGGTTGTTTATTCGTTTTCGTTTCTTTTGAACTTCAACATTTAAGCCTGGCTTCAGATCACCCTTTTTAAATGCCTTTTGAAGCTGAAACAAAACAAAATGCACAAAAATCATCTTCATTGCATCACGTTTTCAATGACAATTACAAAAAGCAAGTCAGCAGACAGGAGTGTACTTTGTAAAGTTTCAAGCATGGGATCGAGAACAAAGAAGTGTTTTCAGAGGACACCTGTGGCATGTTCACTCGTCTTTACTGCTACAGCATGTTTTTATTTATTGGAAAGTGATGTGAAAAAACAGACAAAAGATGTATGAAACAAGAGAGTTCTATCTTGCATTATATCATCTCTATGGTATCACAAATCGGATTGCAAAGCGCCGATATAAAAGACGCAACACATTTTGTTGCCTCATTCAAAACTCTAAGTTTTTAAAATGAAGTCAAAATGCCTTTTTTTTTTTTTGTATACAGAATCGAGGCTCGTGAAAGAGCTAACATTTATCACACAAACAAATCAAACAGACAAACAAAATATATAACAAGTACAAAAAGTTTTAAGTAAAACAAAAGCCGCGTCGATGTTACACAATGCCTAGATGCAGCTGTGCCTATAACGTCGATGTTATAGGCACAGGACATTCCTATTGATTCGATTACTTGATGTTATTTTTGTGCAAAGTGAAAATATATCTCGGCAATTTCCCGTGTGTGGCGACGAATTTTTAATATATCTCGGCATTTTCCCGTCTGTTATTTCAGGCGGTGTATGACTGACCATGCCGCGATTTAAAAAAAATATATCTCGGCAATTTCCCATGTGTGGCGACACGTGAACGAAGCTATGCTCCTCTCTCCACATTATTGTGACGACGTATAAATTAAATATTTCATCGTGACGATTGTCATCAAATGGACGAATTTTTAATATATCTCGGCATTTTCCCATCTGTTATTTCGGGCGGTGTATGACTGGCCAGGCTGCGATTTAAACAAAATATATATATCTCGGCATTTTCCCGTCTCTTATTTTGGGCGATGTATGACTGACCATGCCGCGATTTAAAAAAAAAATATCTCAATGGACTTAAAGTTACAGGCCTTTGAGAATTCATTTCGTTCTATAAAGGGCAACTTTCATCGGATTTTCTTCCCGTTTTTTTTCAACCGAGTCTAAAACTATGTTAGCGACTGAAAAATGAAATGATATATCGAATTTGATTTGAAATAAAACTGTGTGAGAGAGGAAGACACCATGGGCCTACAAAACAGGCCTCAAAGCTATGCGAGTTAATAAAATGGTGGATATTTGTTTATATGAAGGCTCTCCCAGAATGGGTGGAGCTTTGAGGTTTTGTCTTCTCTGCAAGAACAAGAAGAAGAACAAGAAGAACAACAACAACAGCACAGGGCACTCTATGAGCAGCGTCTGCGACGCGGCTAAAAGGAGGGAGTGGTAGACAAGATGGGGAGAGAAGGGGAAGTACACAAACACAACATTTGAGAGCAGGGACATCGGGAGATGTGTGGGAGGGAGAGGGCTTGGGGGGGAGGAGGCGTGGGAAGGGGGGGAGGGTGGGAGAAGTATAAAACACAAGGACACCAAGGACTTCCAGGAAAGAAGTTGGTATTTCAAAAAAGTTGATTTGGGGTGAAATTAGCGGGGGTAGAAAAGATCAAGGTTTTGGATGGGGGAAGATAAGAGATGGTGGTGAACAGCTGTTTTAAAGACCTGGAGGGAGGAGTGGGATTGAAGAGAGTGAGGGAGTTTGTTCCAGAGGCGGGAGAAAAGAGGGATGAAGGAGTGAAGGTGAGCAGAGAGTCTTGATTTTGGCAGTTTAACCATAAGAGGGTTGCAGGCAGATCTTGTGCGACCTGTAGGAATATTTGGGGGACAGAGCCCAGAGAGAGCTGGGGGGGGGGGGGGCAAGGCCGGAGAGGATTCGGTAGAAGACGGAAAGACCACCAACCTGCCTGTGGTGAGTGAGTGAAAGGCCCTTGGAGTTAGCTTCATCGCGGGAGATTCCAATGATTCTGAACGCTTTAGTTTCAACAGCGTGAAGACGAGCTAGGTGTGAGGCAGGAGCACCAGCCCAGAGGGGAGAGCAGTACTCCATTGAGCTGCGGATGAAAGCCTTGTATGTGGTGAGGAGCTCAGGTGTGCCAAGGAAGGACTTCGCACGACGGAGGATGCCCAGTCGGCGACTGGCTTTGGAGGCCAGATTTGAAATGTGGTTTTCCCAGGAAAGATCATGGCAGATAGTGAGACCCAAAAGCTTGAGTGACAGAACGTCTTGGAGAGGATTATTCAGAAAGTGGATGGGAGGGTTGTCCAGTCGGTCTTTTCGGAGAGACATCGTAAGAGTGTGAGATTTGTCAGGATTGAAAGACATGTTCCACTTGTTTGCCCAGTCTGCGATTTTGTCCAGGTCTGCAGAGAGTGAGGAGGCTGCAGACTGCCGATCTGAGGGATGAGGAATGGAGCGACACATAGTAGAGTCATCAGCACAGAGATAGAGAGGATTTTCAAGAGAGTCAGAGAGATCATTGATGAAGACCAGAAAAAGCACAGGGCCCAGAACACAGCCTTGGGGAACTCCAGCCTGAACAGGAAGAGGAGATGAGAGAAATCCATTCAGGGCCACACGTTGACCAGAGAGGAGGTCCACCAGCCATGCGTGGAGATTTCCATGGATACCAAAGGAGGAAATTTTGGTGAGCAGAGCGGGGTGCCAGACCGTATCGAAGGCACGTGATATGTCAAGGGAGACAGCTCTAATTTCCTGTTTGGCATTGAGGACCTCCATCCATTGTTGAGAAAGCAGAAGCAGCATGTCCAGAGTAGAGTGACTAGGTCTGAAACCAAATTGTTTTTTTTTTTGTTTTTTTTGTATACATAATCGAGGCTCGTGAAAGAGCTAACATTTATCACACAAACAAATCAAACAGACAGACAAACAAACAAAGTATATAAAAAGGGGAGCGGTAGACAAGATGGGGAGAGAAGGGGAAGCACATAAGCACAACATTTGAGAGCAGGGACATCGGGAATGTGTAGGAGGGAGAGGACTTGGGGGGAGGCGGTGTGGGAGAAGTATAAACACAAGGACACCAAGGACTTCCAGGAAATTGAAATTTGGAGATTGAAAGAGGTGGATTTGGGGTGAAATTAGCAGGGGTAGAAAAGATCAAGGTTTTGGATGGGGGAAGATAAGAGATGGTGGTGAAGATAAGAGATAAGAAATGTGCGTCAAATGTGTTTGAGAAGAAAGCTTTGTTATAAGTTATTCACATCGTCGAGATGGGATGAAGGCAAATGTTCAGCTGATGGCAAAATGGTAATTCTGAAGGTCATTCTTATGTCAAACCTTGTTCAATACGTCAGAGACATTGATCGGTTTTGACCATTGTATCGTTTGTTTCATTATAATTTATATGCAATTTCTGCTTTTCATTCCATTGGATTTTCATGACGAGACAATAATTAAAATAATTGTTGAGTTTTGAGCAAAAGTTTTCATTCGAGTACTTTTCAAATGTATTATAGTGATATTTGTCTATACTTAGAACAGGCTCTCAGCATTGGGGAAGATTGCAGCTCGTAGGAAATATAGCTCGTGTTCTCAGAAACGAAAAACAAGAGTTTAAAAGATCCTTCTCATTTTTCTCAAAACTGTGTGGGTTAAGGTGTTCAATGAACTCTAATTATTAAAAGTAATATTATCTGGGTATTCTAATAAGACAGAAAATGTGACGGCCAATGTTATATATTTAAATAGGCTTGCTTTTTCATCAACACAGTGATACACAAGAGTATCTCATTGAATGTATTCCTGGAATTAAAACGGATCGAGAAATTCAAATAGCATCAAAAACTATTTCCTAAACATATAACTGAATGAAATGAATGAATGATCGTTTTAAGGTCATTTTTCCCCGCTAGAGCGGGGGTCAGCCTTGCGGGCCCCATGACAATCATGGTTCCCTTTTTGAGGCAATGTTTTTTTATGGCCGGATGCCCTTCCTGACGCCAACCCTGAGTCGCCTCTTACGATGCGCAGGGATACGTTGTACCTATTCTAAATCGGGGTACACACCGGGATCATTCATCCCAGCAAGCTGGTACTCAATTTGCCGACCTCGGAAGGATGACAGGCTGAGTCAACCCCCCTGGTGTTAATTTAGCTATCGACCGGGATTCGAACTCAGGATCCTAGGATCCCAAGCCTGCACCCTAACCGCTAAGCCAACACCAGGCATTTCCTAAATATCTAACTAAAAGTATTAATTCAAAATGACAGCTCCCTGGCATGAAAGATAGTGTGGACATTAAGAAAAGGTAAATTTTTTTGGGGAAACTTTCAGACGGTTTGATGGAGCACAATTCTTCTCTGGTCACACCCATATGTTTTGAGTGATGAGCCAATGGGAGCAGAGCATGTCAAACTGAAGATTTGTTTATAACCGTTCCACAGATGGGATTGTCCCTCACAAATGTGTGTAATGTCTGCTCCGAATCTGGGAGGTCGGTGGTTCAAACCCCGGCCTCGTCCAACCAAAGACTTTAAAAATGGTACATGCATGCATCCTTGATTCTCTGCATTTAAAAGGACATAACACATTGCCAAACAACCATAGATTGGCAATCCCAGCACAGGCTTTGATGGGCCTAATGGCAGGGGTGGATTAACTGTATGTACTTGAAGCCGAAGGCTAATTTTTTGAGGGGCCTTTTTCTATGATTCTATCAACAGGTCCATCTTCCTTTAAATGATGACGAAAAATGGTCAGCTGGTCAACAAGATAAATGCCTGGCATAGAATCAATGGAAACACAGTAGTACACGGACAATCCCCATTGGCTGGCATCCATGGGGAGGAGGAAACTCCTCACAGAGTGTGGTGAGAAAAGTGGCACCATTGTTGTGACGTTTCTGGTACCCAGAGTGCCCCCAGGAAGTGATTGGTGGCCCTTCCATCAAGCTCAGTGGCTGTTTGTCTCGTCTAACAGTCCTGTCTCGTGCCTCGTGTGTTCGTCTATGTCGATGTGTGCGAGATGTGTGCAGGGCACCTTCAGTACGAGCCTTCGATACTATTACAAAAATAAAAACAAATAAATAAAAACTTCTGGATGCAGGTGTCACTTTTTCACAAGATAATCAAGCAAGTCAGGAAAGACAGTTGAACTACCCCTTTCAATCCGCCTCTTTCATCCAAACTTTAGATATTTCCATGGATATTATTCTTTCTTAATCACACAAACTGTAATTACAACCAATAATACGCATTTTCATTGTTATTGGGACGGTTTGAGCAAAATATATATATATATATATATATATATATATATATATATATATATATATATATATATATATATATATATATATATATATATATATATATATATATATATACTGTATATATATATATATACTGTATATATATATATATACTGTATATATATATATATACTGTATATATATATATATATATATATATATATATATATATATATATATATATATATATATATATATATATATATATATATATATATATATATACAGTAGTGACCCCTAATTCCGAACGCCCCTCATCTCGAACTACTCTAATTCCGAACCGTAAATTCGAGAAAATTTTGTCCCTAATTCCGAATGTATTTCTATAACCGAACCGCCAACATAGCGTTAGCGTCGTTCATATTTCCCGCCGCGAGCGTCGTTCATATTTCCCGCGCATCTTCGCGCAGCATCACCCACGCCTGCTCCCGCATGCACAACCCGGGAGTCGCTTTGTTCCTTCAGTTCGTCGGTTGTACTAGTTCTGGCAGCATCTCTCGTGTGTTCGTCGCTAGTTTACCTCGTGTTTTCACCTTGATTTGTGCTTTTTTTCTTTGAAGATAACCCTTACCCATTCACCATGGCACCTAAGAAAAGCAGTGAAGGCAATAAGAATAAGAAGAAGGCGGTGAGAGCGACAATTGAGGTGAAGAAACAACGTATCGCTAAGCATGAGGGCGGTATGCGTGTGATGGATCTTGCTGCTATGTTCGAGATGCCGAAATGGACTGTGTGTACGATTTTGAAAAATAAGGAAGTGATTAAAGCAGCTGATGTGGCAAAAGGTGTTACGACTCTGACCCCTAGGAGATCGAAGTTTATGGAGGAGATGGAAAAACTCCTCTTAGTTTGGATAAATGAGAAACAGTTGGTTGGTGCTGCCATCTCTGAGGGCATTATCTGTGAGAAAGCGAAGCTCCTGCACGGTGACCTTATAAAAGACTTGCCTGGAAGTAGTGCTGATGGTGATGAGTTTAAGGCTATTAGGGAGTGGTTCTCTAAAGAAAGCAAGCCTAGTGAGCCCCAACCCTCTACAAGTGGTGTTAAGAGACAAAGAGAGCAAACACCAGAAGCACAGTCATCTGATGTTAGCTTGGAAGGTGCCTCACCTTCCAAGCAATAAAACCCTCTCCCTCCTTCCTCCTCTCCAGCTTCCACATGCACCATCAGAACTCTCCACTAAGGTAAATGCAGTTATTTTCATGTTAGTACATTTATTTCTTGTTTTTATTATTATTATTATTTGATATTTAGGGCATTTACTCATCTTATTTTACCTTGAATCATGTGTATTTGCAGTTAACAGTGTCTTGATAATGGATTTTTGGGGTCCAGGAACAGATTAATTCACTTTCCATTATTTCTTATGAGGAAAATAGTTTCTAATTCCGAACTTTTCCCAATCCGAACTGCCGCTGGAACGAATTAAATTCGGATTTAGAGGTCCCACTGTATATATATATATATATACTGTATATATATATATATATATATATATATATATATACTGTATATATATATATATATACACACACAAAGAATTAAGTTAAGCACCCCCCCCGTTTTTTTACAACCTCGCACATTTCAAGTTTGTTGTCGTCAAAACAGTGTAATATACCCATGATATTGCTATATTTTCTGGAGAAGTGATATTATGGTCACATAAAACCATAACAATCATGCCGTTTTCAATATTTTATTCTGCATAATTTAAGGTGCAATTTTTTGGGAATTTTAGGCATATTTTCACCTCAATTTAAGTATGGAGCTATAGGTCCATCACGGACAGTGTGGATGACGTTTATGTTTTCTAACGTACAGTCATTGTTCTGAGAAGACCTCTAGCGATCTTTGCGTCAATAACGTCAATAACGTCAATAACGTGTAATGTCAATAACGTGTAAGTGACGTCAATAACGTCAATAACGTCAATAACTAATGTCATACCAATCATTATTTGATCTCACATACCTTAGAATATATGCCAATGTATACATATACACAAAGAATATATATTAGGGGGTGCTTACCTTAATTCGTTGTGTAGGGGTGCTTAACTTAATTCTTTGTGTATATATATACTGTATATATATATATATATATATATATATATATATATATACTGTATATATATATATATATATATACTGTATATATATATATATATATATATATACTGTATATATATATATATATATATATATACTGTATATATTGTTGCGAATATGGAATTTGGCCTCCATATCCGCTTGTAAATATTCCCCTATTTCCCCAATACTCCCCAACTATCCCCAATCCCCCATTCCCTAGTCCCATTGCCTGTAAATAACACTCTGTAGAACCGACCTTCCCCTTTTTCCCCCATTAAATGTCGTGCCCAGGTCCACCGCATCTCACGTAGACAACTTTCGGACATCTTGCTAGTTATTCTTAGTCTATGTCAGTTAAGGACTCGTTTCCATTAATTCTGACTCTTCGTTGCACCAGAATGTGATTATATGGCACCAGTAGTGAGTTTAGGACCTTCCCATACCTCCTCCCATCTTCTTCCCCAAACAACAACAACAACCACAACCACAGCTACAACAACAACTACAACAACGGCGCGCGGGGGGAGTGTGCGTCCTCACACCGGCTCGGTTAGCCGCCATGACCATGCGCTCCACGGGGTTACCACGAAGGGGCTCCTTGTCAGCCCCTCGTCAAGGGCGGAGCCGGTAACCCCCCCGCACGCACCCAATGAGAAGCGACGTGCCGATTCCATCTTGGGCGGAGCTAACGAGCCGAGGGCGTGTCACTCCCCGCCGGATATACGCAGCCACTTGCCGGACGTGACGTCAGATGCGCCTGAACTACGGAGAGCAGAGGAAGCCACCGCCACCCCCAGCGCGACGATACCTCCCCGCATCTTTGGACCGGACCGAACCGGGTCGATTCTGCCCTGAGCCCAGGTGCACCTGGAGCCATCAATTCTGCCTTTCCTTGCCATCAATCCCCGTGTGAGTCAGCCTTTTGTCCCGTTTATCTGTCGTCTGTTGGGGTTAATATAAGAGTGTGTCTAAGTGCCTGTCTTTCTATGATGTCCCTCTTGTAGTTGTAATCTAACCTTCCGCTATAATATAACCTCCTCCGGAGGTCTTGAGAACTGAACCCTTGGTGTCGTGTCATTTGAATCCCAGCCGTTGTGTTCCTTTTCCTTCATTGATCTAGCGTAGCGCGACTAGTCAACGTTCGAGCATAATCGGGTAAACTGTGCAGACGTGGTCATACCAAACCGCTCGGTAAACTAACATCCACCACCGCGTCTGTAACAATTGGTGTCAGGAGTGGGATTCGGACCCGGGACTAAATTTGTTAGGCCCAAACTTTGGGAGGTAGAATCGATCCGGAGCGCGTTTACTGCGCTCGACGAAATTATAACGGCGAAATTTGATTTTGTTATACGGAAATAAAAACCCGAATTTTGAAAGTCGCGCTATGGCAGACCAAGTCGGCTGGGGTCCGGTAGTGGAGAGTGAGGCAGGGTCGGTCCAGGACCAAATTGAGGGACGTGAGGAGAGCGAAGCAGCGAGGGTAGCAAACGCACAAAATGGCGCCTCGCTGGTCACCGCGCCCGCGACCGTGGCAGCGCCCCTGGTGGATTCGAACCTTTTCCTCCTGCAAATGAGGGCCCTTATGGAACAAATGGTGGGAATGAGGGCTGATAGTGAGCGGTTGGGAAACCAAATGGGGGTAATGGGGAACCGGATGGATGCTCAGAGTGAGCAATTGGGGGTAATGAGGGACGAAGCGAGGGGTACTGGTGAGAAGGTAGACAAAAATTTTGAGGGGTTAGACAATGGGATAAAAGAGGTGAGAAAGGGGTTAGAGGGGGTAGAAAATAGAATGGCTGCCCAGGAGAATCAGATAGAGGGAGTGAAAAATGGGTTAGAGGGGTTAGAAAACAGGATGGAAGGCAAATTGAGGGACATGAGGGACCAAGCGGAAAGGGAAGTTAACCAAATGGGGCAGCAGATAGAGGGGGTCAGAATGGGGGTAGAAACCAAACTGGATGCTCATAGGGAGGAAATGGAGCAGGTGAGGGTGGCATCTGGGCAGGAGATGCAAGTGATGGGAGAGGAGATCAGAAGAGGAGTGAGTGAGGAGGTCGGAGGAGTGCGCGAGGAGGTGAGGCACTGTAAGGAGCACATGGAGAAGGAGGTGAGAAAGGGGACTGTAAAGTTACAAGGGGGCATAGAGGACCTGACGCAGGAGGTGGAGCAGCTGACGGTGGGACAGACGGAGTTCGTGGAGCAGGTTCAAAGGAACACTGCGGTATTAGGAGGTTTAAAAGCGACACAGAGAAAACTAAAAGATGACTTGGTAGCGACGAAGAGGGAATGTCAGATGGTACGTGAGGGACTGACAACGAGGTTGGACGAGGTGATAGAGGTAATGGAGACGAAGGACCGGCAGGTGAGGACGCACATGGAAACGGTCAAGGTAGCCTTAGAGGATGAGCTTGAGGAGACGTACCGGGAAATAAAAAAGGTGAAGCAGAAATTAGAAGAAGTGGAAGGAGGGGTGAGCGAAATTAAGAAGCGACGGAGAGGGGATAAGAAAGAGATAAAAGAGGAGATAAAAGAATTGGTCCAAAGTCTGTGTTTGGATCGTGATGATGTGCTCATTAACCGGATGAGGGATTCGCAGGTGATGGAGGAGAAGCGAAGAGGAAGAGGACCCGGTGTAAGTGGTGACCAATATGGTCGTGCGTATGATGCGCCAGGGGATTTAAGAAGCTTGGGGGTCGAGATGGACCCGGGTGTTCGTGAGAGGCCGTTGGTGAAGTGTGCGACAGGTCTGGTGTGCGAAAGAGGAGGTGTGCGAGAAAGTCCGACTCTGGGGTGTGTGAGGAAAAAGTGCGTGCCAAGGAGTGAGGGTGCTGGCGAGAGTGAGTCGGTCGTAGCGTGTGTGCGAGGGAGCACATGGAAGCGCGGTGTGGTAAGTGTTACAGAGGGTGTGACGGGAGAGTGTGCGCGAGAAAGGTGTGCGCGAGAAAGGTGTGTGACGGACGGGTGCATGAGGAAAGAGTGCGCTGTCAGAAGTAAGGAAGAGTGTCCACCTGTGGTGAGTGTTACAGAGGGGGTAACGGGAGAGTGTGCGCGAGAAAGGTGTGTGACGGACAAGTGCATGGGGAAAGAGTGCGCTGTCAAGAGTAAGGGTGAGTGCGCTGGCAAGAATGGAGGTGAGAGTAGTGAGAGTGACAAGGAGAGTGAGTTGGTTGTGACAGGTGAGCGAGGATGTACACCTGGGATGGAAGGATGCACACCTGGAATGGTAGAGCGTGAGTGGGAATGCACGCTGGAGTTGGTGGTGAGGCACATGGTTGGGTGTGCGAATGAGGGCACACCTGTGATTGTCACAGAGGAGGTGACCGAGGAGGGGGCGCGAAGCGGTGTATTGGTGAGGTGTGCGAGCAACGAATGTGTGCCACAGTGTTCGGTGGTCAGGTGTGTGACCAAGGCTGTGAGTGGAATGAGGGTACATGGGTGTGAAAGGAAAGGTACGAGGAGCATGGAAACGGCTGGATGTGTGAGCAAGGAACGGGCTGCGGGGTGTAAGCGTCCAGGTGAAGCATCGAAGGTAACCGGGTTAGAGGTTAGGTCGACTTATAGCCGAATCGGGCCCTCGGTGCGTGCTGGGCCTCGCTTTGAACGGCCGCGTCAGTGCTCCACTAGGCGGAGCGGGCGGCTGGACAGGAAGGGTCGTCATGGCGACCACTTTTTGGTGAGACGTGCCGGCAGGTCGAGAGCGGGACATTGGATGGCTCCGTGCCGAGATGGTGCGTGGGATCTCGGCACGGGTAAGCCCCCGTCTCTGCACCGAGTGCCGGACGCATCCAGCCGCTGGCACAGAACAACCCGCATTCATGGCTTGGCTTTACGAAGCCGGGCTTTGGACAGGAATTGGCGCACCGAGAGGCATTAGTGAGTAGACTGGGTGATGAGGTTAGTGGTTTGGACCCAAAATTAGAGAAAAACAAAATTTGATGATTGGCAAAGGATTGGCAGATGATTGGCAAATTTTTAATTTGTTGAAATTTGATGTGCAAAATTGGTAGTGGGAGATGCCCGATGTGGTGGGATGGCAACTCTGTCATCCCTCACAAAATGGGGGCAAAGGAGCAATAGATTATGGGGTGTATGGCAGTGAAAACTAGCCCGGGTGGGTTAGGATATGGATAGGGATCTAGAGAAGATGACCTTAGGTAACGTTAAGTTTAGTTAGTGACTGATACCTGTTGTGGGGACGCAGGTAGATTAGTGTGGATGATAATGACGAGGGAGCGCAATAGTTTAAAGGGACGACTGGGAAGCGCAAGTTTCAGAGGGGAGTAGTTAGATGAGATGATGCTGGTTGAGAATTGAACAGGTGTGATTGCACAGGTGTGCAACTGGACAGGTGTGTGGAGCAGTGTATGAGTAGTGAGTGTGTGGATCAGCGCGAATGCGCTTGGGGAGAGAAGGGTGCAGGTGGCACCAGGTGTGAGAGCACAGGTGTGCAGGTACAGGTGTGTGGAGAGAGTTGGAGTAAGTGGTACGGAGTGGTGTGCATGGTGCGAAGGTGTGGATGGGGGAAGAGTGGACCCCTTTCACGAGTACCCGGGGCGGGTAGTGTAAGTGTTAGGTAGAGGGTACAGGTAAATTGTGGTTGGATATTGGCATTTGTGGTGCGGTTGCAGAATGGTGTTGTGGATGGGTGCATTAGTGTCGTGGAAATGGCTGGGCGTGTAGCCTGTTAGTGTGTGTAGTTGGTTGGGCACTCCACCACTGTGAGGATGTCGGCCAGGTGAGGCCGCAGGTGGGCTCTGGGAGCCGGTAGTTGTGAGTGGGTGCCTGAGGATCCCGGGTGTGGATCGGGCAGCCCAGTGCCAGAGAGGGCACCAAGTGGGGAGAGCGCCAGAGGGCCCTCCCCAGGTAGTTAGGTTAGGGTAAGGAGCAGGTAAGCTCGGAGGCAACTGCAGTGGTGGAGGTGTGCAGGTGGGTAGACCCACTGGGAGAGGTACACGCCGCAGCCCAGAAATTGTGCGAGGGCACCGGGAGATGAATCGGGGGAGTGAGACCCCAAATTGAAAAGCACCACAGTTTGGCCAATGGGAATTGGTTTTTAGAACCCATAGTGTAAGAGGGCCAATGGTTTGGCCGGAGAAAGACCCCGGGTAGTGTAAAGTTGTTAAAGTCATTTAGGAAATAGTTAGGATTGATGAACCTGTCGCACCATACGCAGCCACTTACCTGTGGTGATGATGATGACTCCACACCTGTGTTTTCTTTGTTTTGTGTTGCAGGAAATGAGATTGCTGTGGATTTGTGAGACGCATCACGACGTGGATGAGACATTGGGGTGATTCCATCTCTCCCTCCCTAGGAGGGACTGATGATGAATTGGTGATAGCAAATTATGATGTTGAGTTGGAGATGGCAAATTTTGATGAAAGTTGAAAATGGCAAATTTGATTGGTTAGGAGGGAGAGAAGACGAATTTGGTTTATGGGAGGAACGGGGAAGACAGTACGGACGGTTGTTGATTTGTAAAGTAGATGTTTATGGGTAGTGTTGTGTTTTGTGGATGCAGTAAGGGGAAGGGAGGGGCCATGTAGGTTACCTGGTGGGGGGGGGGGGGGCGTACGATAGGAACGTACCTGTCTCACCTGGTTCCCATGTGCCCCCAGTGTGCATCATCTTGTATTGCGTGCACTTTTGCGCCCTTACCACCTTACTCACTTGTCTGCTTCTTTTGTCTCCCACCTCCGAGGATCTGGCTTTGGGGTAGAGAGAGAGGAGAGAGAGGTGCTGGCTTCGCAGTTGTGGGCCTGCACTTTCGCTGTTTGCTGCCTGGATCGATACACCATATGGACCGCAATGTTTGTGGCCACCCACCATGGACCGCAGCTCTTTTGCGGCCAAGCACCACCCGTGGATGGACCTATGGGTCAACGTGGCACCTATGCTATACAGGTGAACCACTCTTAGTTGGCCCCTGACGGCCACAATACAGAAATGGACGCGGTTGGCGCCTTTCTTGATTTTTTTAAAGAAGTAAGAAGGCCAAGTGCACCACACGAAGGCAAGACCAGCGGCAGAACATCGGCCGGCTGCGACACCACACAATGATTTATAGACACTTTATTGGTGCACCGGATGGTGCTGACTGTGTGATGGGGTGGTGCTTTTGATGCTTGGAAGGGGTGCTCTGCACATTATTAAAGGCCGTAGGCCACAGAGCACTCGTGGGTTGGTGTATCGATGCTGGCATGCGTGCTCTCTCTATGCACAACATCTGCATGTGTCCCTCCAGAAACAGGTCCTGGATCGTAGTGTAAATATCAGCGTAGTCTTGTAAATAATGCTCCCTACCGGCTGTATGTTTAGTTTGCGAATTCTTTCCGGATTCGGTTATCCTGTGGGTGTGTTTCTGTGAGGAGAAGGGTGCAACGTCGCAGGGGGACATATTTACTCATTTGTGAATATCTGTAAAACTGTCGCACTCAGGGTAGAGTTAATAGTAGAGGGAACTACATCTGAGTGCCACACTAAAATAGGTAAAAATTTATCGGGTCGGGACGCCCCGAGGGTAGAGCAGGGTGCAATGTTGCGAATATGGAATTTGGCCTCCATATCCGCTTGTAAATATTCCCCTATTTCCCCAATACTCCCCAACTATCCCCAATCCCCCATTCCCATTGCCTGTAAATAACACTCTGTAGAACCGACCTTCCCCTTTTTCCCCCATTAAATGTCGTGCCCAGGTCCACCGCATCTCACGTAGACAACTTTCGGACATCTTGCTAGTTATTCTTAGTCTATGTCAGTTAAGGACTCGTTTCCATTAATTCTGACTCTTCGTTGCACCAGAATGTGATTATATGGCACCAGTAGTGAGTTTAGGACCTTCCCATACCTCCTCCCATCTTCTTCCCCAAACAACAACAACAACCACAACTACAGCTACAACAACAACTACAACAACGGCGCGCGGGGGGAGTGTGCGTCTTCACACCGGCTCGGTTAGCCGCCATGACCATGCGCTCCACGGGGTTACCACGAAGGGGCTCCTTGTCAGCCCCTCGTCAAGGGCGGAGCCGGTAACCCCCCCGCACGCACCCAATGAGAAGCGACGTGCCGATTCCATCTTGGGCGGAGCTAACGAGCCGAGGGCGTGTCACTCCCCGCCGGATATACGCAGCCACTTGCCGGACGTGACGTCAGATGCGCCTGAACTACGGAGAGCAGAGGAAGCCACCGCCACCCCCAGCGCGACGATACCTCCCCGCATCTTTGGACCGGACCGAACCGGGTCGATTCTGCCCTGAGCCCAGGTGCACCTGGAGCCATCAATTCTGCCTTTCCTTGCCATCAATCCCCGTGTGAGTCAGCCTTTTGTCCCGTTTATCTGTCGTCTGTTGGGGTTAATATAAGAGTGTGTCTAAGTGCCTGTCTTTCTATGATGTCCCTCTTGTAGTTGTAATCTAACCTTCCGCTATAATATAACCTCCTCCGGAGGTCTTGAGAACTGAACCCTTGGTGTCGTGTCATTTGAATCCCAGCCGTTGTGTTCCTTTTCCTTCATTGATCTAGCGTAGCGCGACTAGTCAACGTTCGAGCATAATCGGGTAAACTGTGCAGACGTGGTCATACCAAACCGCTCGGTAAACTAACATCCACCACCGCGTCTGTAACAATATATATATATATATATATATATATATATATATATATATATGTATATACCGGTAAAATAGCTCTGCTTAAAGGATTGCCGGTACCACGAATGCCGGCACCGTGCACAAACCAATGGGATCAGTTACCGGTAAAATAGCTTTAACGTTTATGTTGCCGGTACCGGTTAAATATACCGCTCAATATTTAATTCCACCTTGTCGTACAGTGTGCAGCTCTGAAAATTCGCAACACACGTTTGGATTGAATCAGTACATAGGAATTAAAGGGAAACTGTTAACACCAAACGCCGTTCACACTCCGAACTGAATAACCTGTGGCTGTGGAATGTGGTTCGACTTTACATCGATCGTGGAAATGACAAAATATAATGAATGCACACGTGGAGTACCTCTTTATCAGAAGAGTATTCCGTGTCGTCCGAACCTGAATATTCCGTATCGTCCGAACCTGAATATTCCGTATCGTCCGAATCGGAATGTGCTTGATGAGCCATCTCATCACCAGATTCACGTATGATACAATACAAACGTTAAAAAAACCGAAAACACGTGCCCTCACTCAGACCACTTCCGGCTCAAAGTACAATTATTTTACAGACTTAATTTTACGCATTAGACGACATACTCATATAATAGTTCGCATATTTTACTCATAAATTTACTTATTGACGTATTTCATGCGAGGAAAGAGAAAAATGTCTGACGCTACAGCTATGTCTAAGTTATACACCGCTCCGGTTGTTTGCAATCCCCAGTACTGAAGTTGGTATCAACGAACAGGGAAAAATTAACGCAACTGTCTCTGCTTGTGTAAAGAGGACATAATTCTGCCAGGTTGACGGAAATAGATTGACCTTACAAAATGTTTCAAATACTGTACAGATCCATTCATTAAATCGAACCGTTTATCCTCCTGTTATAAATAAAAAGCATTTTGTGTACAGTATGTCTGTCTGTATGTGTCCATCTGTCTGTGTGTGAAATACCAATTGGGCCAAGTGTCACAAAACTTGACACATAGACCAAATTGACCTTCCTGTTGAACATCGAGGCTATTTGGTTTTTTATGATCATGATTTATGATGATATCGCTAAATTAATTCAAAATTCTATTGTGTTAGTTTGTGGGTGTGGCCTCGACATAACCCATTCCCTCTCCTCCCATTCCCGCATTCCCTTCAGCTCACACTTCAGAGCCGAAAACCATGAGAGTTTGGTTGCGGATACCTCGCCTGTGAGCGATCCCGAGCGAAGGCAAGCTATTGCGCAAACCGGTGAGGAGAAAGCGAGAAGGCAGATGCACAACCCTGGCATATACCTTCTTGACACGACTCCTCTGAGTGCCATCGGTGGCACCTGTCAAGCAGCTGAGGCCTTACAGCCTCTTGGGGAAAGCCAAATGGCCAGCTGTTCCAAAAATATGCCAAACAATGAAAATCAGTCACAGAAAATGACTAAAAGGCCACAGACTCCTTGTCGGCTGAGGCTGAAGTCTGTGCAGCCACACTGAGCAGCTGGAATGCGTGCTGAAAAGGATAACTGTAAAGCGCGGCGTTACGCGCGCTGCTTGTGAGCAAGGAGGAAGCGGACAAGCGGTAACATATGAACGTCTTTATTGTAAGACTACACTGTAACACTGAACTCTTCCGGGCTGGTCGCCCGGTGTATATCCTGAGGCCACGCCTACCCCTCGGGCGTGGCCACCGCCCACTTGGTGCGTGGAATGATGTCACCACGCCAGTGGGCTTTTGTGTCCGCCACACGCGCCCCCCCAGAATTCCCGCGCACCTGGAGGGCCAGTTTGCGGGGCAGACGAATGACCCGGCCGAAGCGCCCCCTGGCGATCGGCGGCGTCTGGGGTGCAGGGATACCAGGTGGGATGCCCCTGGCTGCCCCTGGGATGGGTGCAGGACCGGGGGGCGCCGTGGCGGCGGGGCTGGGCGGTGCCGGGGGTCCGCCCGCAGGAGGGCGGCCCCGACGTGGGGGTCGGGCCACTGGCGGTGGATGGTCCACATCGAGGTGGGCCGGCTTGAGGCGGTCTACCGAAACGCGGTCAGGAGTACCGCCGATGTCCAGGGTGAAGTGCTTCGCCCCGGTCTCCAGCACGCGGAAAGGCCCGTCGTACGGGGGCCGCAGTGGTGTCCGATGGGCATCGTGGCGGACGAAGACGTACTCCGCCGTGCGAAGCTCCGGGGCGACGTGCGTCGGTGGGTGCCCGTGGCATGCCGTTGGCACCGGGGCGAACCTCTGGGCGGTCTCTTGCAGAGCGGAGCGCTGCTGTGCCGCGGACCATGGTGCCGTGGAGTCGGGGAGGAACTCGCCCGGCACCCGCAGCGGTTGCCCGAAGACCAACTCCGCCGCGGATGCGCGCAGGTCCTCCTTGGGCGCCGTCCGGAGGCCCAGCAGGACCCAGGGGAGCCTGTCGACCCAGCCGCCGTCGCGGAGGGTGGCCCGGAGCACGGCCTTCAATGAGCGGTGAAATCGCTCACACAGGCCGTTAGCCTGGGGGTGGTAGGCCGTGGTTCGGTGCAGCCGGACCCCGAGCCCCTGCGCAACCGCCCCCCAGAGCTCCGAGGTGAACTGGGGGCCGCGGTCGGATGAGATGTCTGAGGGGGCGCCGAACCGGGCGACCCAGGTGGCGATGAAAGCCTGCGCGACATCGGCCGCCGTTGTCGACGCCAAGGGCACGGCCTCCGGCCACCGGGTGGTGCGGTCCACCATGGTGAGGACGTGGGTGAAACCCCGCGAGGGGGGCAGAGGTCCCACCAGGTCCACGTGGACGTGGTCAAACCGGCGTTCCGGCACCGTGAACGGGGCCAACGGGGCCTGGGTGTGCCGGTGCACCTTGGCGCGCTGGCACGCGAGGCATGTCCTGGCCCAGCCGCGGACGGCCTTCCGGAGGCCATGCCAGACGAACTTGTCGGCGATCAGCCTTTGGGAGGCCCTCGCGCCCGGATGGGACAGGCCGTGGATGGCGTCAAACACCTGGCGCTGCCAGCCCGCGGGCACAATGGGGCGAGGACGCCCGAGGGAGACGTCGCACAAGAGGGCCGCGCCCGCGCCGTCGAACGGCACCTCGGTGACGCGGAGGCCCGTGACGGCGGTCCGCAAGGCCTGGACGTCGGGGTCAGCGGCCTGGTCCGCTGCCATCCGGGCATAGTCGATGCCGAGGTGGACTGCGTGGGCGACGGCCCGGGAAAGGCAATCCGCCACCGGGTTGTCCTTCCCCGCGACGTGCTGGATGTCCGTCGTGTACTCGGACACGGCCGAGAGGTGACGCTGCTGCCGGGCCGACCACGGCTCGGTGACCTTGCCCATCGCGAAGATCAGCGGCTTGTGGTCGACGAAGGCAGTGAACGCCCGGCCCTCGAGCAGATGGCGGAAGTGCCTGACCGCCAAGTGAAGTCCGAGCAACTCGCGGTCGAAGGTACTGTAACGGCGTTCGGGCGGGCGAAGCTGCCGGCTAAAGAACGCCAGCGGTTGCCAAGCTCCACGCACCCATTGCTCGTGCACCGCGCCCACCGCGTAGTCCGAGGCATCGGTGGTGAGGGCGATCAGTGCATCGGGCGCCGGGTGCGCGAGCATGGTGGCGTTAGCCAAGGCGAGCTTCGCGCCCGTGAACGCCGTGTCCATCTGCTCGGTCCAGGTAACGTCGCCTTTGCCCGGCTTACCTCGGAGAGCTTCGTGCAGGGGGCGCAGGAGCTGGGCGATACGGGGCAGGAACCGATGGTAAAAGTTCACCATGCCCAGGAACTCCTGCAGCCCTCTGATCGTGCGGGGGCGCGGAAACCCCTTCACCGCCTCCACCTTGGCCGGCAGGGGGACGGCTCCGTGCCTGGTGACACGGTGCCCCAGAAAATCGATTGTGGCGGCGCCGAACCGGCACTTTGCGGGGTTCACAATCAGGCCATGCTGGCCCAGGCGTTCGAAGAGCGTGCGGAGGTGGCGTAGGTGCTCTTCGCGGGACGCGCTGGCGACGAGGATATCGTCCAGGTAGACGTAGATAAAATCCAAGTCGCGCAGGACGCTGTCCATCAGTCGCTGGAACGCCTGAGCCGCATTCTTCAGACCGAAGGGCATGCGCAGGAACTCGAAGAGTCGGAATGGCGTGATGACCGCCGTCTTCGGGACGTCCTCCGGCCTGACGGGGACCTGATGGTAGCCGCGTATGAGGTCCACCTTCGAGAAGAAGGACCTGCCCGCCAAACGGGCGGAAAAGTCCTGAATGTGGGGGACGGGGTAGCGGTCGGGAGTCGTGGCGTCATTGAGACGGCGATAGTCCCCGCACGGTCGCCATCCCCCGCCGGGCTTCGGCACGATGTGCAGCGGCGACGCCCAAGCGCTCTCTGAGCGCCGAACGATGCCGAGTCGCTCCAGGGTAGCGAACTCCGCTTTTGCCACCGCCAGCTTCGTCGGCTCGAGGCGGCGTGCCCGGGCGTAGACCGGTGGCCCGACGGTGGGGATGTGATGGGCCACCCCGTGCTTGACGGCCCCCGCCGAGAAGGTGGGCCGCGTGAGGGCCGGGAAGCCGGCGAGGAGGCGGGTGAATGCGTCCGCTGCCGGAAGCGTACAGACCAACGTGGCCGGAACCGAATCGTTCGGCAAGCCGCTTGGCAAGCCGCTCGTTGAGCTGGGCAACGCACATGCGAGCGAGCTGAACGTCTCGGCCTGGACAAGCCGTCTGCACTTGACGTCGACCAGGAGCCCATTAGCGCACAGGAAGTCCGCGCCAAGCAGTGCCATGGGCACATCGGCGGTGACGAACGTCCATCGGAAAACCTGCCCTCCAAACCGCAGAGAGAGGCAGCGTTTTCCGTACGTACGGATGGGCGTCCCGTTCGCGGCAAGCAGTGCGGGGCCCCCACCCGCGGCGTGCTTGTCTGACGTGCCGGCGGGAATGACACTCACCTGTGCTCCCGTGTCGCACAGGTAACGGCGCCCGGAGAAGGTGTCCGTTATGAACAGCAGGCTGCTCGAACGGCCGGCGCTCATCGCCACAATTGAGCGCCGGCCCGGGCGTTTCCCGACCCGTTGAAGGAGCACGGCGGATGACACCGCCGAGCTTCGTGGCCGAACTTGGCGTGGAACCAGCACCAGGTGGTGGAGCTGGAGGAGCGCGGCTGGCTCCGCCAGGCCGGTGGAGTCGACGGGTTTCCCCGCGGTGGCGGTTTTCGCTGCGGCGGTGGGCGGGGCGTGGCGGCGTTCACGAGGTGTGTATCAGCATGCTGCTGAAACTCAGCGTGCTGTAGAAGATGATGCTGTGGAACAGCAGCGTCGAAGGCCGTGACGGCCACGCCAACGCTCGCCCGCGTGTCCGAAGCGGCGAAGTACTTGTCCGCCTCGGCCGCCAATGCTCGGGGTTCCGTTAGCCCGGTCCCGGCCAACGCGAGGCGAACCTGCGCTGGAAGTTGGCGACGGAAAAGCGCCCGGAATAGCGAACCGGGGGCTTCGTCGCCCAACAGTGACAGCATATGGTCCATTCGGACCGACGGGCACGTCTCACCGAGCTCGGGGAGATCCAGGAGGCGGTCAGCCCGTGCGTCGTCCGTGAGGCTGAACGTGGCTAGGAGTAGCCGCTTGAGTGCCTCGTACTTGTGGCCGTCCGGTGGGTGGCGAAGGACGGACACAACTCGAGCGGCCGTGCCGGGCCCGAGGGAGGCGACGACATGGCAGTAGCGCAGGTCGTCATTGGTGAGGCGCCGAAGCTGAAATTGGGCTTCGGCTTGAACGAACCAGACCTCGGCCTGGGCCTCCCAAAATTCGGGAAGTTTAATCGGCATTGACTTGTCGTTGGCCATTGCAATGGCGTCGTGTTCGGAAGGATCGCTACGGCAGATCCAACGTCGAGGGTCACCAGTAAAGCGCGGCGTTACGCGCGCTGCTTGTGAGCAAGGAGGAAGCGGACAAGCGGTAACATATGAACGTCTTTATTGTAAGACTACACTAACACTGAACTCTTCCGGGCTGGTCGCCCGGTGTATATCCTGAGGCCACGCCTACCCCTCGGGCGTGGCCACCGCCCACTTGGTGCGTGGAATGATGTCACCACGCCAGTGGGCTTTTGTGTCCGCCACAACTGCACCTTTTCCAGTGAAGAAGAGGATCCTTGCTTCACGATAGGACAGAGATCTACACCAAAGCTAAAAAAAGGTGGCGCCTGTTGTACAACCAACAACCAATTCCAGATGAATCAAAGAAGATTAAATTAACAGAGCTGGAACTTAGAGAAGGAAATCATCCTCCACAGCAAAGCATATTCTGTGCATGAAGCATGGGGGACTAACGGTAAAGGAGAAAGATTTATGAACCAGTTTAATTAATTTTCATAATTTGATTCATAAATAATGATTCTTTACCAAAAAAAAAGGTGGAGAGTTTGAGTTCTGGGAGAACTTCCTCTCATCTTCTGAAACCTGCAAATGTAGACAACAACCAATGACACCTGTGTGAGAACCACGCTGTCCCGTTGAGATCCCTCCCCACTGAGGTAAGCACCTTCCCTCCTTCCAGGGAACTGCTGCTTCATCAGGATGAAGATGGGTGTTTGGTTTGGCCAGTTAATATATGGTTTAACCTCAAACAAACTGCAAACTAATGCTGGCAGACGGGACACCTAGTTTAACGTCCCTGTCCGAGGAATTGATGAATTATCTTGTCTGTGAAACACCCTGGTGACAATTTATAGCCTTGCTGAGATTCGACCCAAAATAAACAGCTCACAGGGTAGTGCACATACTCTATATAAGCTAACGCTAACCTGCCATATTCAAGAGACAATGACAAGGGAAAAGGTACATAATGCCCTATTTTCATAGGATATTTGATGGCCCACAATAAAATTCAGATTTTTAACGATACCCACGACGTTGTGTTATAGACTGCGGCACCCTCAGCTCACACATCAGAACTACAACCACGTTAGAGTTGGTTTCGATAAAACCAACACTTTTCCAACTCGGTATCAGGGACTACAGAAGTACCTATCAGCTCGGTGAGATGGTGTGGTTTTTCAATGGCAAACTTTCGCCAAATTGCCATTGCATCCCAAGTCAGAGGAGGCAGAGGAGTAATTTGGAATTTGGCGAGCATGACAGCACAATGTTTGCTTCTTCGTTTGTATGCAGCACAAGGCTGTGGAGTAGCATCATTAGCTGACCGGAGATGTGCCGCTGAGGAAATGCCCTCCCACTGGTTACGGCAAGAATTTGGAATTTGGCCATGGTGCCGCCGATAGGTTGCCCACTCTACACGAAGGTTACAGTGGGGGATCTTTAATGTCCACCAATGAATGCTGGCAGGCGGTACGCCCGCTTAACATCCATCCGAGGAATGGCACACATATTAATGAATCACCCGGCCTGTGAAACACCAGGATGAGCGTTTATAGGTGGGCCACGAATCAAACCCAGACCCGACAGCTTAGAGGTGAGTCTGCTGCATACCTCTGGGCCTCCTGTCAGCCCATTGGTAATACTAACAGACAAGGACACCCAGCTCAATGTCCATCCAGGGTAAAGCGCACTATGTGATGAAACACTCTGCCTGAAAAATCTTACACTAAGGTGACAGTTTAGTCAGATCTCGAAATGCATTTAGAACCATCCGACAAACTCGAGTTGTTCATCTCACTTTGATTCCAACGAAGGCAAAGGAAGGGAATGCAAAAGAGCACAAGATGAGTCATGAAAAATTCTGGAACCATGCAGATGCAAAAAATGTTGATGACCCATTTAAGCTGACATTTTTGGAGAGAATGTTGTATATCTGAGAAATTCCATCAAGTCTCTGAAATGTCGAAAAATCCCAAAATTTTGGGGAGAGGGGAGAGGGAGGGGGAGAGGGAGAAGAGAAGTAGAAGAGACATCAGCCATGTTTCTCAACTCAAGTTATGGCACCTGCAAAATTACTCTCAATTTAAAAAAGAATTTTAACCTGTTGAACCCAAGTTGGAAATAGTTCCATCTTTGAATTACAGTCTAAAATTGTGTAAGTTTTGGTTGAAATCCCTTTCGTGGTTCTCAAGTTATAGTAACAAGAAAACCAAAACAGAGGAATGCACGGACAGCGGGAGGGACAACATGCCTCTGGTCTTCAGCTGCAGTCATAAAAAATTGCAATTCAAAAATAAAAATAAAAAGAAGTGAAAACAACTTTTACTTATGTTGTCAAAAAACAAACAAAACAGCATTTTATTTCCAAAGATAATTTAACACGAAAAGGACAAAAACATTCCCTTTAAAATGTACACCACAAAGAGCAAGAAAAATATTTGCTTCAAGCTGTTTTGATGCAAGACAGAATTGAAATAATAACTTTTAGTGCATTTACAGTATCATTCGTCCAAGTATAACAAAAAGGTAAAAGTTAAAAATGGCGTTTGCAAATACTTGCGGTGAAGGATTGTGGATTTCAAACCCAATTTGATCATGCTGGTAAAAGCCGCGCGCATTGGGTGGGGTTCAAAAGCATGCAGAGCGAGCTTGGGATGTGGGCAATCGCATGCGAGGGGATTTTGGCAGAAATGATACTGGGATTCTCATCCCATTGCAACTATTATATTGCCAAAAAGTGTCCTGTACCATGCAACTTCAAAGATGAACTTTCTCGTGTTCCGCATCGGGTTTAAAGCACCAATTAGGCGACAAAACAGGCCAAAAAGAAAAAGGGGGTGCAGAGCGAGCTTGGGATGTGGGCAATCGCATGCGAGGGGATTTTGGCAGAAATGATACTGGGATTCTCATCCCATTGCAACTATTATATTGCCAAAAAGTGTCCTGTACCATGCAACTTCAAAGATGAACTTTCTCGTGTTCCGCATCGGGTTTAAAGCACCAATTAGGCGACAAAACAGGCCAAAAAGAAAAAGGGGGTGCAGGATCGGAGAGTTCCGGGAGATAAAAGGCTCGGAATCCTGAAACGAGACCTCAGCAGTTGACAACAAAACACAAGAATTGTCAATGTTGAATCTCCACACTAGTGCTGTTGTGCATTTTCAAATCCAACAAGTGGTCACCAATACTGACACAGCTCATTTGATCAAGGTTCGCTGTACACAGAAAAAGGGGTTTGGGCATTCACAGGTAAATAAGAGCAAGGGAGACTCGATTTAAAGCCTCGAAAGGAAATTTTTCAATTTTTCAAAAGTAAACTTGAATAATGTCATTGCATCCGTCAAGTGTTTGGCAGACATTAAAATCCCCCCATTTTAAAGGAAAGGCAATGAACATAGGTCAGCAGGTCCGTGCCAGTGAGAGCAATGAAGGCAGACGTATCCCAGAGTTGGACTTTTCTGCAATGTCAAAACGGCAGGAAAATTTCACCACGAGAACTAAAAGCAGATCTAGAGGATGCGAGGGAAGTTTATCGCTTCCAGAGTCTGTTCCATGTAAAATGCGAATGATGACAGTTTTAAGAGGCCCTGGATTTGGGGAAAAACCAATGTCACAAATGAGAATCACCCTGAGCTCTTCGAACGTGCTTGGAAGCTCAAAGGGATTAAAACTAGTCTCGCTCTGGTAAGCTGGACTGCGGGTGACTGAAGAGTACAGCATGCAGACCTGGGCGCATCTTCTCGGCAATTGCCATGATGACGGCAAGGGTCCCCTCCCCTGTCAAGTCCAAATCGGCCTTGAGCTGCCACAAAGACCGCAGCGGTCGTTTTCCTCGTTGTCTGTCAGGAGGTAGAAAACATGTGCTAGTACAGTATGTCAAAACAAGTACCTTCTCGTGCATTTTCTTTAATACAAGGGCCTGGTGGGAAATATAATAGTAGCCCGGTGTTGGCTTAGCGGTTAGGGTGCCGGCTTGGGATCCTAGGATCCTGGGTTCGAATCCCGGTCGATCGCTGAATTAACGCCAGGGGGGTTGACTCAGCCTGTCATCCTTCCGAGGTCGGCTAATTGAGTACCAGCTTGATGGGATGAATGATCCCGGTGTGTATCCCGGTTTAGAATAGGTACACCGTATCCCTGCGCATCGGCAGAGCGTGACCAAGGGTTGGCGCCAGGAAGGGCATCCGGCCCTAAAAACATTGCCTCAAACAGGGAACCATGATTGTCATGGGGCCCGCAAGGCTAACCCCCGCTCTAGCGGGGAAAATGGCCTTAAAACGATCATTCATTCATTCACAAGGGCCAAGGCTCGCAATGCAGCTGCTGACACACAGACACACAGACACAGACACACGCACAGACACACGCACAGACATAGACCTCCCCGGGATACTCTGCGTAACAGCGACATCACAGCAATTGCGCCATTTTTCTCACTGCACTCAGCATGGCATTCCCTCAGGAGGAATTTCCTCTTCCCCATGGATGCCAACAAGTGGGGATTGTCCGTGCTATATCCTTTTAAATGCTGAACACCAACAAAGGAAGCAGGACGTACCATTTTTAAAATGAGGAGGTAGTGTAAAAATATCTGCATACCTTTACAAAGTTATCATGCATGACGAAACCAACAATTTCGAGCAATTCCACATTCAAATTTTCGTTTGGAAATGTGGCTTGCAGAACTTGCAATGAAACAATTCTCAAATCAAACAAAGCACGACTGCCAAACTTTTTCTAAAGGTGAACGAAACAGTTGCATCGAGTCGAGCAAGACGTCTCACGTTTCATTCTTCACATACTCCAGAAGGATCAGCGCTTTGCGCTGTAGCATCAGTATGAACTGCGCAAGCAGCATGCGCTGTCCAGCTCCGTCACTTACCAGGGATACCTAGACATGGGCATATTGAATGGACTTTTACAGCATGAATGCATTACCATCATCGTCAATATTTTATGGAGATATAATCTAGTTTTCAAAGTCAGGCAGAGGCAAAAGCGAACCAAGAGACAGAGGCGAACCGAGAGACAGACAGGGAGGCAGAGAGAAAGGGGGCAGGGGCTGATGGGGCGAAGAGGGAGAGGGTGGCAAGGAGGGAGAGGGTGGCAAGGAGGGAGAGGGTGGCAAGGAGGGAGAGGGTGGCAAGGAGGGAGAGGGTGGCAAGGAGGGAGAGGGTGGCAAGGTGGGAGAGGGTGGCAAGGAGGGAGAGGACGGAGATGGCAAGGGCAAGGGCAGAGATGGCGAGTGCGAGGGCGGAGATGGTGAGGGAGAGGGCGGAGATGGCGAGGGCTGAGATGGCGAGGGTGGAGAGCACAGAGATGGCGAGGGCGGGGATGGCGAGGACGGGGATGGCGAGGGCGGGGATGGCGAGGGCGGGGATGGCGAGGGCGGGGATGGCAAGGGTTTAGAGGGCAGTGAAGGCGAGGCCGGAGAGGACGAGTGTGGAGAGGGTGTGGACGGAGAGGGAGAAGACGGAGAGGGAGAGGGCGGAGAGGGCGGAGAGGGTGAGGGCGGAGAGGGCGAGGGCAGAGAGGGTGAGGGCGAGGGCGGAGAGGACGAGGGCAGAGGGGGCGAGGGCAGAGAGGGCGAGGGCAGAGAGGGTGAGGGCAGAGAGGGCAAGGGCAGAGAGGGCGAGGGCAGAGGACGTGGGAGGAGAGGGCGCGGGAGGAGAGGGGAGGCTGCGGAGATGTGTCATGATGCATCATGCATCATGCGTCATGCATGCAGAGAGGACACGGTCGGAGAGGGAGAGGGTGAGGACAGAGAGGGAGAGAGCGAGGGTGGAGAGAGCGAGGATGGAGAGGGCGAGGGTGGAGAGGGCGAGGGTGGAGATGGCGAGGATGGAGAGGGCGAGGATGTAGAGGGCGAGGGCAGAGAGGGCGAGGGTGGAGAGGGCGAGGGTGGAGAGGGCGAGGGTGGAGAGGGCGAGGGTGGAGAGGCTGAGGGTGGAGAGGGCGAGGGTGGAGACGGCGAGGGTGGAGAGGGCGAGGGCGGAGAAGGCGATGGTGGAGAGGGCGAGGATGGAGAGGGTGAGGACAAAGAGGGAGAGGGTGAGGGTGAGGGCAAAGAGGGTGAGGGCAAGGAGGACGAGGGTGGAAAGGGTGAGGCCAGACTGGGTGAGGGCAGAGATGGCGAGGGCGGAGAGGGCGAGGGCAGAGAGGGCGAGGGCAGAGAGGACGTGGGAGGAGAGGGCGTGGGAGGAGAGGGCGCGGGAGGAGAAGGGAGGCTCCGGAGATGCGTCATGATGCATCATGCGTCATGCATGTGGAGAGGGCACGGTCGGAGAGGGAGAGGGTGTGGACAGAGAGGAAGAGAGCGAGGCCGGAGAGGACGAGGGTGGAGAGGTGGAGGGTGGAGAGGGCGAGGATGGAGAGGGCGAGGATGGAGAGGGCGAGGATGGAGAGGGCGAGGATGGAGAGGGCGAGGATGGAGAGGGCGAGGATGGAGAGGGCGAGGATGGAGAGGGCGAGGATGGAGAGGGCAAGGATGGAGAGGGCGAGGGCGGCGAGGGCGGGGACAGAGAGGGCGAGGGCAGAGAGGGCAAGGGCAGAGAGGGCAAGGGCAGAGAGGGCAAGGGCAGAGAGGGCAAGGGCAGAGAGGGCGAGGGAGGAGAGGGCGCGGGAGGAGAGGGGAGGATGCGGAGATGTGTCATGATGCATCATGCATGCAGAGAGGGCACGGTCGGAGAGGGAGAGGGTGAGGACAGAGAGGGAGAGAGTGAGGGTGGAGAGAGCGAGGGTGGAGAGGGCGAGGGTGGAGAGGGCATGGGAGGAGAGGGCGCGGGAGGAGAGGGCGCGGGAGGAGAGGGCGCGGGAGGAGAGGGGAGGATGCGGAGATGTGTCATGATGCATCATGCATGCAGAGAGGGCACGGTCGGAGAGGGAGAGGGTGAGGACAGAGAGGGAGAGAGTGAGGGTGGAGAGAGCGAGGGTGGAGAGGGCGAGGGTGGAGAGGGCGAGGGTGGAGAGGGCGAGGGTGGAGAGGGCGAGGGTGGAGAGGGCGAGGGTGGAGAGGGCGAGGGTGGAGAGGGCGAGGGTGGAGAGAGGGCGAGGGCAGAGAAGGCGAGGGCAGAGAAGGCGATGGTGGAGATGGCAAGGATGGAGAGGGTGAGGGCAAAGAGGGTGAGGGCAAGGAGGACTAGGGCAAGGAGGACGAGGGCAAGGAGGACGAGGGCAAGGAGGACGAGGGCAAGGAGGACGAGGGTGGAAAGGGTGAGGCCAGACTGGGTGAGGGCAGAGATCGCGAGGGCGGAGAGGGCGAGGGCGGAGAGGGCGAGGGCAGAGAGGGCGAGGGCAGAGAGGGCAAGGGCAGAGAGGGCGAGGGCAGAGAGGGCGAGGGCAGAGAGGGCGAGGGCAGAGAGGACGAGGGCAGAGAGGGCGAGGGCAGAGAGGACGAGGGCAGAGAGGACGTGGGAGGAGAGGGCATGGGAGGAGAGGGCATGGGAGGAGAGGGCGCGGGAGGAGAGGGCGCGGGAGGAGAGGGCGCGGGAGGAGAGGGCGCGGGAGGAGAGGGGAGGATCCGGAGATGCGTCATGATGCATCATGCGTCATGCATGCCGAGAGGGCACAGTCGGAGAGGGGTAGGGTGTGGACAGAGGGAGAGAGCGAGGCCGGAGAGGGCGAGGGTGGAGAGGTGGAGGGTGGAGAGGGCGAGGATGGAGAGGGCGAGGGTGGTGAGGGCGAGGGTGGTGAGGGCGAGGGTGGTGAGGGCGAGGGTGGTGAGGGCGAGGGTGGTGAGGGCAAGGGTGGAGAGGGCGAGGGCGGAGAAGGCGATGGTGGAGAGGGCAGGATGGAGAGGGTGAGGGCAAAGAGGGTGAAGGCAAAGAGGACTAGGGTGGAAAGGGTGAGGCCAGACTGGGTGAGGGCAGAGATGGCGAGGACGGACTGGGCGAGGGGAGAGATGGCGAGGGCGAACTGGACGAGGACAGACTGGGTGAGGGTGGAGATGGTGAGTGCTGAGATGGCGAGGGTGGAGATGGCCATGTAGGATAGTGCCTGGCTGGACAGTGCGAGAAAAGGGCCAAGTGTGCGAGGGCATCAGCCCACGGGTCCTAAAATTCTGCTCGGCCGATCTTTCACACCCTCTCTCAATTCTCCTTGCCCTCTCTTTTTCTCAAGGTCATCTGTCATCATCATGGAAATCAGCCAACATCACCGTTTTACACAAAAATGGTGCAAAAAATATCCTTGCAACGACAGACCAATCAGCCTGCTCACAATTATCAGCAAAGTCATCATCGCTTCAGATATCAAATCCTTCCTCTTCTCCAATGGCTTGATCTCGGATCATCAATTTGGATTCAGACCAGGTCATTATACTCTGGACATGCTGCTTCTGCTGTCTCAACAATGGATGGAGGTCCTTAATGCCAAACAGGAAATCAGAGCTGTCTCCCTTGACATATCACGTGCCTTCGATACAGTCTGGCACCCAGCTCTGCTCACCAAACTCTACTCCTATGGTATACATGGAAATCTCCACGCATGGCTTGCGGACTTCCTCTCTGGTCGTAGTCAACGTGTGGCCCTGAATGGATTTCTCTCATCGCCCCTTCCTGTTCAGGCTGGAGTTCCCCAAGGCAGTGTTCTGGGCCCTCTGCTTTTTCTTGTCTTCATCAGTGATCTCTTCGACTCTCTGAAAAATCTTCTCTATCTCTTTGCTGATGACTCCACTCTCTGCCGCTCCATACCTCCTCCCTCAGATCAGCAGTCTGCAGCCCTCCTCACTCTCTGCAGACCTGGACAAAATCACAGACTGGTCAAACAAGTGGAACATGTCTTTCAATCCTGACAAATCTAACACTCTTACAATGTCTCTCTGAAAAGATTGTCTGGAAAACCCTCCCATCTACTTTCTGAACAATCCTCTCCAAGAAGTTCTGTCACTCAAGCTTTTGGGTCTCACTATCTGCCATGATCTTTCCTGGGAAAACCACATTTCCAAGCTGGCCTCCAAAGCCAATGGCCGACTGGGCATCCTCCATCGTGTGAAGTCCTTCCTTGGAACACCTGAGCTCCTCACCAAATACAAAGATTTCATCCGCAGCTCAATGGAATACTGTTCTCCCCTCTGTGCTGGTGCTCCTGCCTCACACGTAGCTCGGCTTCACGCTGCAGAAACCAAATCTTTCAGAATCATTGGAATCTCCCACGACGAAGCCGATTCTGAGGACCTTTCACTCACTCACTGCAGGCAGATTGGTGGTCTTTCTGTCTTCTACAGACTCCTCTCCGGTCTCGCTCCCCCAGCACTGTCTATGCTCTGTCCCCCAAATATTCATTCAGGTCGCACAAGATCTGCCAGCAACCCTCTTATGGTTAAATTGCCAAAATCAAGACTCTCTGCTCACCTTCACTCTTTCATTCCTCTTTTCTCCCACCACTGTAACAAACTCCCTCACTCTCTTCAATCCCACTCCCCCCCCCTCCAGGTCTTTGAAACAGCTGTTCACCACCATCTCTTGTCTTACCCCATCCAAAACCTTGATCTTTTCTACCCCTGGTAATTCACCTCAGATCCACCTTTTTGAAATACCGACTTCATTCCTGAAAGTCCTAGCAGTGTCCATTTGTTTTATACCTCTCTCGGCCCCACCCTCCCCTGCCCCACCCCCGCCCACCCAAGCCATCTACCTCCCACAGATCTGCCGATGTTCCTGTTCTCTACCATTTTTGTGCTTGTGTGCTTCCCCTTCTCTCTCCCCATCTTGTCTCCCTCTCCCTTTATTATATGTTTTATGTGGCCGTTTATGTTTTTTGTGATTAATGTTAGCTCTTACACGAGCCTCAATCTTGTATACAAACAAAAAAAAAGTGTGGAGAGGGTGAACAGTGCAAGTGCGGACAGGGTAAGGGAGAGGCAGTGCAAGAATGGTAGCCTCAAGTACGAGGGTTCCATTAGGCAAAGCAAGCAGTGGTTTTCCTGTGGATGTTTAATTAAATAACGCCATGCATTACTTTTGTTACAATAATTTGAATAAGAATGCAAGTGTTACACTCTTGGTGCATACAGGGTAATTGGTAGATCAACAGATGTGTATGTCTATATATATATATATATCTGTGAGAAATAGTAGAAACTCCACAGTACGAGCAGGGCGTCTCATTTGTATTAAAGAAATAATCGGGAGATTAAATCAGACGCGGACGGAGCTTCAGGACGGTCGATCTTTAATTCTCGACAAGCTTTCGACCAACAAAGGTCTTCTTCTTAGTCATCCCCAAGTTCAACAAAGGTCTCTTCCGCTGAGCTTGGGGGTCGACGAAGAAGAAGACCTTTGTTGGTCGAAAGCTTTTCGAGAATTAAAGATCGACCGTCCTGAAGCTACGTCCGCGTCTGATTTAATCTCCCGATTATTTATATATATATATATTTGACATTGAACAATCTGATGCATAACAAAGACAATCGTAAACATAGGCAAAAGGCAGTGGAGGAAGACATTGGTAAGGCCATTTGTCGACAATGGACAAACATGTGGTGCATGGGTTTTGAAACTTGTTTTCACACTTCAGTGGCGAGGGATTGAAATGGGAATTCCAACAGGCTAAAACAAGGTTAAACTGGAACGGCACTCGGTAGCGAGAATACCTCCACCCGGGTGAACAGTTCACGTTTTGTATCCCACTAATCGGCCAGATCTGGATTCGGACCTGAAGCAAAATCGAATCGGCTTGTTCTCGTCACACACCAAACCTCTCCACCAAGTTTTGTCCAAATCCGTCCACAACTTTTTGAAATGTCGTGCTATATATCGTTTTTGGCCCCATCACTCAATGGTGAAGAATCACTTGAAAATTCTCGGATCCAGAAGCACTGGAGATTTGAACATGTATTTGTACACATCCTCTCCCCCTCTGGCTGGTTCATGCTATCTATTGGTCGAGGCAATCCCCCAAATGGTGCGATGGCTCGATTCGAAACCACGTGTGAGGAATGGGAAGAGACTACTTCATTGACTTCCCAGCACCAGTTCGGAGATTGGGAGGGAATTAAACAGTGATGGTGTTGCAGCAGTAAAATCGACACCGAGCGATTGAGGAGGGACGTCGTGGTTGTCCTGCTTTTGGAGTTGCAAACAATTTTGTACCACAACCGGTTTCTGAACTATGTTGCACCATTGTTCAAAGCAATACATCAGTTATTTCATTGAAATGCTTTCTGAAGGTTCTTAAATAGCTCGTTGTGTATTTACGTGATGATGCCTTTGCAATGGTATCTCGGATGATTCCTGAATTTCAAGACGTAACAGAGGCGCATGATGGATAGTATGTTTGCCTCTTCAAGTAAGAACCCAGGTTCAATTGTTCAGGCGGAATGGAACCTTCTGCAAGTTTCCTTCCTCCAAATACCTCTGTTGACCGCACGGTAAGTGGGATTCGGTTTGTCGTTCAATTGGTGCATTGCTTTCTGAAGCAATAGATATGCTATTCGAGACAGAAAGTGGCAAGGCCTTCATGAATATTCCTCGACACATCTCGTATGCGAATAACCATTTTCAACTACTGAAATAATTAAATAATAAATAAAAGCAATAAAACCAAGGGTGCTGGATCAGCAACATCCTTTCACCTCTGCAACAAAGCTCCCAACCAATGGGTCACTCCAACGAACTTCCTGGAAGATGTTTCTGTTGAAAAAATAAGGCAGAGGAGGGAGGCTAGCATTTGATCAAATGCCTGAATTAGCTTGTAGGTACTTCTTCAATTATTGTGAGGTTTATGCCACAAAGTGAAGGCGACCGAATATGGTCAGAAGACTTACAGCTTGTCAGTGTTCGATGCCAATGAAAGCTGCTGCTGATTATGCCAAGAACAGGCGAGCTCAGCATGAAAAAGTTGTTCACGTCGCATGTGATGCTCGTGGACTGGTGATGTCTGTCGAACCTCGCCTGGGGGGTCTACATCCACAAGGGAGCTGGGCAGTGGTGCACAGACCAGCCGGCGAAAGGGCAGCGTCACTGTCCCCGCAGAATCCTTGGTACCAACAGGAAGAAATCCAATAATGGCAAAATTATATTAGCATAATATTTGATCATTGTCCTCCTTCATTCACAACACATCTTATAACTTGCTTGGGAGAATGAAGCAAACGGGTTACACTATGGACAGGTGTAAAAGGAGAGGAGGCAGGGATCGAGGGAGAGGAGGCAGGGATCGAGGGAGAGGATGCACGGATCGAGGGAGAAGAGGCAGGGATCGAGGGAGAGGAGGCAGGGATCGAGGGAGAGGAGGCAGGGATCGAGGGAGAGGAGGCAGGGATCGAGGGAGAGGAGGCAGGGATCGAGGGAGAGGAGGCAGGGATCGAGGGAGAAGAGGCAGGGATCGAGGGAGAGGAGGCAGGGATCGAGGGAGAGGAGGCAGGGATCGAGGGAGAGGAGGCAGGGATCGAGGGAGAGGAGGCAGGGATCGAGGGAGAGGAGGCAGGGATCGAGGGAGAGGAGACAGGGGCAGAGGGAGAGGAGACAGGGGCAGAGGGAAAGGAGACAGGGGCAGAGGGAAAGAAGACGGGGCAGAGGGAAAGAAGACGGGGCAGAGGGAGAGGATACAGGGGCAGAGGGAGAGGAGACAGGGGTGGAGGGAGGGGAGGCAGGGATCGAGGGAGAGGAGGCAGGGATCGAGGGAGAGGAGGCAGGGATCGAGGGAGAAGAGGCAGGGATCGAGGGAGAAGAGGCAGGGATCGAGGGAGAGGAGGCAGGGATCGAGGGAGAGGAGGCAGGGATCGAGGGAGAGGAGGCAGGGATCGAGGGAGAGGAGGCAGGGATCGAGGGAGAAGAGGCAGGGATCGAGGGAGAAGAGGCAGGGATCGAGGGAGAAGAGGCAGGGATCGAGGGAGAAGAGGCAGGGATCGAGGGAGAAGAGGCAGGGATCGAGGGAGAAGAGGCAGGGATCGAGGGAGATGAGGCAGGGATCGAGGGAGAGGAGGCAGGGATCGAGGGAGAGGAGGCAGGGATCGAGGGAGAGGAGGCAGGGATCGAGGGAGAGGAGGCAGGGATCGAGGGAGAGAAGGCAGGGATCGAGGGAGAGGAGGCAGGGATCGAGGGAGAGGGGGCAGGGATCGAGGGAGAGGAGGCAGGGATCGAGGGAGAAGAGGCAGAGACAGAAGAGTCGAGAGAGGCTGCAGGGGTGCAACAACAGGAGGCAGGGGGAGAGGAGAGGGAGAGGGACAGGGAGAGGAGACAGGGGCAGAGGGAGAGGGTGAGGGTGAGGAGAGAAGACAGGGGCTGAGGGAGAGGGAGATGGAGAGGAGACAGGGGCAGAGGGAGAGGAGACAGGGGCAGAGGGAGAGGAGACAGGGGCAGAGGGAGAGGAGACAGGGGCAGAGGGAGAGGAGACAGGGGCAGAGGGATAGGAGACAGGGGCAGAGGGATAGGAGACAGGGGCAGAGGGAGAGGAGACAGGGGCAGAGGGAGAGGAGACAGGGGCAGAGGGAGAGGGAGAGGAGACAGGGGCAGAGGGAGAGGGAGAAGGAGAAGGAGAGAAGACAGGGGCTGAGGGAGAGGGAGATGGAGAGGAGACAGGGACAGAGGGAGAGGAGACAGGGACAGAGGGAGAGGAGACAGGGGCAGAGGGAGAGGAGACAGGGGCAGAGGGAGAGGAGACAGGGGCAGAGGGAGAGGAGACAGGGGCAGAGGGAGAGGAGACAGGGGCAGAGGGAGAGGAGACAGGGGCAGAGGGATAGGAGACAGGGGCAGAGGGATAGGAGACAGGGGCAGAGGGATAGGAGACAGGGGCAGAGGGAGAGGAGACAGGGGCAGAGGGAGAGGAGACAGGGGCAGAGGGAGAGGGAGAGGAGACAGGGGCAGAGGGAGAGGGAGAGCGAGAGGAGACAGGGGCAGAGGGAGAGGATACAGGGGCAGAGGGAGAGGAGACAGGGGTGGAGGGAGGGGAGGCAGGGTCGAAGGGAGGGGAGACAGGGACTAAGAGAGGGGAGACAGGGGCAGAGGGAGAGGGAGAGGAGACAGGGGCAGAGGGAAAGAAGACAGGGGCAGAGGGAGAGGATACAGGGGCAGAGGGAGAGGAGACAGGGGTGGAGGGAGGGGAGGCAGGGTCGAAGGGAGGGGAGACAGGGACTACGAGAGGGGAGACAGGGGTGAAGGGAGGGGAGACAGCACAGATGGAGGAGAGGCAGGGGCAGAGCGAGAGTGAGAGCGAGAGGAGACAGGGGCAGAGAGGGAAGAGGAAGGGGAAGGGGAAGCATTGAGGAGCCAGGGGGCTTGGAAAGGTTTAACCTATTAGCATCTGGAGCCAACAAAACAATCCTTTGAGCCGTAACTTTTGTCACACAGATTAAATAGTTAAGAAAATCTAAGCTAGGTTTGAGTCACAGAAAAATAAGATAAATACAAAGGCGATCTCTGGTGCCGTGACAAAAGAGGGCACCACAAGTTGGAGCATGCAGTTTTGGAGAGATTTTAAATTGGGTGTCCAATGAGTGAACGTGTGGATGAATTGATTGTTTGTACCAGAGCCACATGAATCCTGCTTATAATTCAATGGATTAATGGACAGAAAGTTTAATGTAATGCAAATGTTAAGTGCAATGCATGTAGATGGAACGTTGATTCTACAAACCACAATACAAGTTGAAAACTGCTGCTCAGATGTTGCATTTGTATGCTAATTGAGCAAACTCAAATTGGTTGGCAATTGGAGCTGCTCCAAGTTTTTGGCTAATTCCCAAAATGGCAATTGGTGGAAGTACATCATCATACTGACCAATGAAGTGTTGCTTGGTTGGAAAAGATCAATCGTCATCCAAGGGTGAGCTGCAGATTACTTTGCGGAGCAAGTTGTCATAGCAGCAGCGGAAAGTCAAGACTAAGGGAGTCGGGAGTTTCTTCGGTTTTGTAAAAATAAAAACAATCATAAAAAAAGAACATGACCTGAAGCCGAAAGCTTTCTGGGATTAAGGAACGGCCGGCTTCCATCAGAAACACACACTGCACAGGAGCGAGAGGCTTTTCACTCAACTCAGCTGGGATAACAGTGCAGGATGCAGGGGAAGTTGGGATCTCGAATTGGTAGCCAATCTGTTCCCAGAGGAATTGTTTGTATCATCTACATCCGATAAAAGTCTCACGTTCCACGGTTCAAGACTCGTGCACATTGCTCTCCACAAGACCTCACAGACTGATGACGTCACAATATGGAAAAACATTGGATACACCTGGAATGTCAAATAAATTATTCGATTATTTGATTTATCGGACAGAAATAAAATGATTTACATTAAAAAAATAAACACATACTGGAGCCCTCAGGAGAGTGCATTCCTTTGCCAAGATGAACAGTTTATGTTTTGTATCCCACCGATAGGCCGGATCTCCATCCGGACCTGAATCAAAATCGAATCGGCTTGTTCTTGTCACCTAACCAACTCATCCAGCAAGTTTTGTCAAAACCTGTCCAAAACCTTTTGGAACATCATGCGACATATCGCTTTTGGCCCCATCTCTCAATGGTGAAGAATCAATGAAAAAATTCTCGGATCCAGATCCGGATGTTGACTGTTATCTAATCGATTTGTCCATGTCACACACCAACTTGTCCAACAACTTTCATCCGAATCCATGCATAACTTTTTGAGATATCCTGCTCACGGACAAAAAAAAAGACAGACAGACAAACAAACAAACAGGGGTGAAAACATAGCATCTGTCCACCTTCGGTGGCAGAGCTGAGCCTAATGTTTGCAACTGGACCAGACGGCATCAGCCCACAGGTCCTAAAATCCTGCTCTGCCGCTCTGTCTCACCCTCTCTCTGTTCTTTTCACCCTATCGTTTGCTCAAGGTCATCTGCCAGCATCCTGGAAATCAGCCAACATCACCGCTTTACATAAAAAAGGTGCAAAAACAGAGCCTTGCAACTACAGACCAATCAGCCTGCTCCCAATTATCAGCAAAGTCATGGAATCCATCATTGCTTCGGATATGAAATCTCTCCTCTTCTCCAATGGCTTGATCTCTGATCATCAATTTGGTTTCAGACCAGGTCACTCTACTCTGGACATGCTGCTTCTGCTGTCTCAACAATGGATGGAGGTCCTCAATGCCAAACAGGAAATCAGAGCTGTCTCCCTTGACATATCACGTGCCTTCGATACGGTCTGGCACCCAGCTCTGCTCACCAAACTCTCCTCCTATGGTATCCATGGAAATCTCCATGCATGGCTTGCGGACTTCCTCTCTGGTCGTAGTCAACGTGTGGCCCTGAATGGATTTCTCTCATCTCCCCTTCCTGTTCAGGCTGGAGTTCCACAAGGCAGTGTTCTCGGCCCTGTGCTTTTTCTGGTCTTTATCAATGATCTCTCTGACTCTCTGGAAAATCCTCTCTATCTCTTTGCTGATGACTCCACTCTCTGCCGCTCCATTCCTCTTCCCTCAGATCGGCAGTCTGCAGCCTCCTCACTCTCTGAAGACCTGGACAAAATCACAGACTGGTCAAACAAGTGGAACATGTCTTTCAATCCTGACAAATCTCACACTCTTACGATGTCTCTCCGAAAAGATCGACTGGTCAACCCTCCCATCTACTTTCTCAACAATCCTCTCCAAGAAGTTCTGTCCCTCAAGCTTTTGGGTCTCACTATCTGCCATGATCTTTCTTGGGAAAACCACATTTCCAAGCTGGCCTCCAAAGCCAGTCGCCGACTGGGCATCCTCCGTCGTGCGAAGTCCTTCCTAGGCACACCTGAGCTCCTCACCACATACAAGGCTTTCATCCGCAGCTCAATGGAATACTGTTCTCCCCTATGGGCTGGTGCTCCTGCCTCACACCTGGCTCGGCTTCACGCTGTTGAATCCAAAGCTTCCAGAATCATTGGAATCTCCCGCGATGAAGCTATCTCTGAGGGCCTCTTACTTACTCACCGCAGGCAGGTTGGTGGTCTTTCAGTCTTCTACCGACTCCTCTCCGGCCTTGCTCCCCCAGCTCTCTCTGTGCTCTGTCCCCCAAATATTCCTACAGGTCGCACAAGATCTGCCAGACACCCTCTGATGGTTAAAGTGCCGAAATCTCGGCTCTCTGCTCACCTTCACTCTTTCATTCCTCTTTTCTCCCACCTCTGGAACAAACTCCCACACTCACTTCAATCACACTCCTCCCTCCAGGTCTTTAAAACAGCTGTTGACCACCATCTCTTATCTTCCCCCATCCAAAACCTTGATCTTTTCTACCCCCACTAATTCACCCCAGATCCACCTTGTTTGAAATTCCAACTTCTTTCCTGGAAGTCCTGGCAGTGTCCATATGTTTTATACCTCTCCCACCCCCCCCCCCTTCCCATGCCTCCCCCCCAAAGCCCTCTCCCTCCCACAGTTCTCTCGATGTCTCCATGTCTCTCGGTCCCTGCTCTCAAATGTTGTGTTTGTGTCCTTCCCCCTCTCTCCCCATCTTGTCTACCGCTCCCGATGTTATTTGTTTTATGTGTCTGTTTGTCTTTGTGTGATTAATGTTCGCTCTTTCATGAGCCTCGATCTTGTATACAAAAAAAACAAAAAAAAGCTAAAAATATGCCATCAACAAGGAACGGATGAATGCATCAATAACACTCTTCACAGACTCATCGACTGACTGGAAGCATCAAAGAGGCAGACACCACAAGGAAAATACACCTCGACTCCACTTCTGCGACACATTTGTTTGACTTTGAACGAGGCACTATGAGTGGCACAAAACAGGCTAACCTGGAGATCCCTCCGTACTGCAGCCCAAATGTGGCAGCGACACGCTAGATGATTGAAAAAACAATTACCTGGAGGAGCCTAATGTTTGTTGTAATGCAGAGATGGTGGTAAAATAATACGACAGATGTAATTGTCAAAATGGCCCCATTGCCAAAGAGTCCCTGCTTGTATAAATCCACAAACAATCCCATAAAAGCTTTGTTATTCCACAAAATGAGGAAATTGGTATAAAATGGGTGTGAAAGTCCAGTGGCCACATGAAGCTTTCCATTTCATCATGCCAACCCGTGCATGGAAACTACAACGAATCAGCAAAAGTGCACTCGTTCACATTTTCATCCATCCCTTTGGTGCAGCTGGGGATATAAATCTGGAGTGTTACTTCAAGAAAAGTGTATACTAGGGACACAGAACATCACATTGTGCACATTTTGTACTGCCGGGGCACCAAAGAAAGTTGACCCAGGTCACAAAAAACCCAGGTGAATTGTTCACATATTTTATGCTCAGAGTCTATCTCATTTTTCCATGCAAAGCAACAACACTGTATTGTTACGGCCGCGCAGTCTTCAACGGCCGTGATGCCACCTGATGGGTATGGGACGAAAAGAGCTCTGTGTCCGCCAGGTTACTTTTGTGAGAATCAGAGTCGCCGAATGCAATGCCTGTGGTGGAACTGCCGACAGGTATAACTGAGCGAAGCTTGTCGACGTTCTGTGCTCGAGGGTGTGTGCACGGACCCAATCTGCCGATCTAACGGGTTAATAAGCCCATATATTAAGTGCTAAAGAGTCTTATCCAGTTAGCCACACAGTTTACATCAAAACAGGAGTATGTATTACAGAAGGATATTTGGAAAAGGCGGCAAAGGCAGCACAGCCGCAAAGCAGCAATCACAAGTATAAACAAGAAAGAGCAATCAGATTGCAGACCCTCGCCAGGATGTGTTTTCAGTGGTTTTTAAGGCTTTTGTGTTAAAACAAATATCGAGGCCAAACCACGTGACCGCTGACGTCATCATTTTTTTTTTCTCCACCAAATTATGCCTACATGACGCGCAAGAAATTTCATCTTGATCGGATGAAGTTTTGTACTTGTCGAATTATGATGTCATAATGGAGCACCTATGACATCATCATTAATACATTTTATTCCCCATGGAGAGCTCTTTACAATGAGCCATGTCTCAATGTTTTCTATTCAGCGCTTTCAGAGATATGATCCACCACGCGGTAACCCGGGTTGCCCCGTGATTTTAAATCATTTTACATAATTAATTAATCTATTTTAGGGGGCATGTAACCCGGGTTCTCGTGATAGGAAAATCCTTTGTGGGTTATCACGTGGTGGATCTTAAGGAGGTGCCAAGTTTTTTGGTTTTTCCAAGATGGCGGCCGAACCACGTGACCTATGATTTCATAATTAGCATTAAAAAATTATACAGGTGGAGTTGCTTCTACTAGGGCATGCCCGTACTATATATATATATCTAAAATTATATCCCCCCCCCTCTATTTACATGAAATGGTTTGGTCCAAAGCGAACGGCCTGCGAGTACGGTGACAATCCCCCCCCTCTATTTACATGAAATGGTTTGGTCCAAAGCGAACGGCTTGCGAGTACGGTGACAATCCCCCCCCCCCCCTCTATTTACATGAAATGGTTTGGTCCAAAGCGAACGGCTTGCGAGTACGGTGACAATCCCCCCCCCCCCCCTCTATTTACATGCAATGGTTTGGTCCAAAGCGAACGGCTTGCGGAGTTTGGTAAAGAAATCGCCATAGCTCGGTAACTACTTGTCCGATTAATATGAAACCTTGAAAAGGCACATCCTCGGGTCCCCAGCAATATACCTGGCAAGTTTCAAGTATATCGGACCCGTGGTTGTCGAGAAACAGCGGTCACAGACAAACGTACAGACAGACAGAGATTACTGGAATTATAGATAGATGGTGAAAATTTCCTGTCAATCGGACCAACGGTTGCAGAGAAAATCATATTTATTCTGTGTGGACAAACAAACAGACAGACAAACGGACAGACAAACGGACTCAAATGCAATACCCTCTCCTCATGCGAGGGGAATAAATAAATAAATAAATAAATAAATAAATAAGTAAATAAATAAATAAATAAAACAGCGAGCACCCGGTAGGTAGGTACCACGACAGCTTCACAAATATCTCTTATTCATTCATTTAATCTCGGGACAGAGGACACAGCAGGGGATCGACGAGACAGAAGAAAATCTTATGCTGAATTTGTCCCGCTTGTGCACATGGCCCAGGTTCATCCACATGGGCTCCTCGATCCGGTCGAGCCTAAAAGTCCTGGGTGGGAGCGCAGCAGATTGGTGCTGTTGTGGCCTCACTGCACCTTTGATGGCTCCCTCCGGGACCTCTTGCACTAGGCCAGCAGCAACCTTTAGCAGCAGCATGAACCCACCAGTACTGAATGACGCTCTCCTTCTGACATGTTCACTGCCTTTCTGGCACATGACGTGCCCTTTTAAGGTCCCACAGGGACCATAGAATAATGTGTGGGGCAAGCTCATTGGACATCACACCACACACATATCTATATACTGTACTGCATGTCCTTGGTCTATCTCGTGCATTCTGCTGACCCTGCGATCACATGTGGTCCACGCCCATATGTTATTATGCTAGGGGAATTCCACACAAAGACAGATAAATGACACGGAAGATTCAAGAATGTAGGGGGTGAGGGAGGTGAGGCTGAGACACTTAAGTGGGGATGGTGTGGGAGGGCAAAGGGTGGGGGTATTGGGGTTGGGGGAGAGTTAGAATACATCTTGCTAAACACGTACTAGACACATTTTATTATTTATGGGACTGGTACTACACTTACACTGATACGTATTATTAAATAACTATACTAATGTGTCCCCCATTTTACACCCAAGAACAGTTCCATAAGAATATTATCCAAATGTGAACTTTAATTTATGGTTGGTCATAATTTAAGTCGATATGGATAGTTTGCCATGCTAATGTGGTTTTTCATTCTCACAGTCCACGACTGACCATATTTGGGATAGTGTCTGCAGTATCGGCCAACTTCAAGAAGCAGTGATGACTGACTATTCTGACATTTGATAGCAAAGTGAACCTCAATTATAATGCGACATTAACCAATTTACCTTCTGAAAGATAATGATTTTATTGAGAACACACACACACAGACACACACACACACACAAACACACACAGGCAGACACAGACAGACAGACACACACAAACACACACACACACACACACACACACACACACACACAGACACAGTCACACACACACACACACACACACACACACACACACACACACACACACACACACACACACACACACACACACACACACACACACACACACACACACACACACACACACACACACACAAACACCAGGGTAGAATGGTAGAGGACAGCTGTCTTGAAGACTTGGATGGAAGAATGACACTGAAGCGGATGTGGAAGTTGGATCCACAGGTGGGGAAAAATAGGAACGAATAAGTGGAGGTGAGCAAAATCATGTAGAGATTGAATAAAATAGAAAGAGACATCGTTCATTGCTTTGCAACAGCAGCACATCCACTGTACAGAAGATGGAGTGGATTGGATTTCAGTTTGAGAACTTAAGAGAAGGATGAAAGTTTTTTTTGTTTGTTTGTTTTTTGAATCGAAAGCATCAAACATCTAGAATCTAAAGACAGACATTTAAGAGAGTGTGTGGGAATCGAACTTGGCATCACAGCATCGTGATGCAAGTGCAATGACGAGAACAACTCGAACCGACACCGACATTGGCAATTGTCAAATAAATATTGCCAATTACCAGACACTGACAGGACGAAAGAAATTTCTATTATTTTCTCAAAATTGACCCAAGTCACTTGGGCAATGTTTCCATGAGAAAATTTTTGACCATTTTGTTTTCACTTTCCAACAGAAAAAAGTGTTCCCTACTTCAGCAAAATAAACAACAGAGAAAGAATAAGGTGTTTAAATAATTTTAAATTTAAATAATTAATAATATTAAAATAATATTAAATAATATTAAATAATATTATAATAAAATAATAATATTATTAATTAATATAATAAAATAATAATAAAATAATAATATTAAATAATATTAAAATAAATAATTAAAATTAAATAATAAATAATTTAAATTTAAATAAACAACAAGGAAGGGTCAAAAACAATAATAAGGTGTTTACCACGGGTAATTATCGTACCTTAAGTAAGCCTTGAACATACAAGCCAGCTTCGTAATTCCCCTGCGTTGGTGACACTGCAAAACGCGAGCTTCGACGTTCCGTTGGAGTCAGGAAGAGGGAAAGTGTTTTAACCATCTGTGTGGAGAGAAAGGGTGGGAGGCAGTTGGGGGGTGTAGCAGGTGGTGGAGGGGAGGTTTTCCTTCTGCATTTCTGGTTCAATTTCTAAGGTGATGACAGGTCAATGCGTGTGGTTAATTTGTATTTCAAGAACGGGTCAACCAAAACCGCCACAAATGATTTGAACTCACCTTATTGACACGTTCCACATCAGAGCCCACGACGATAGAACAACCACAGGTCTGCAGATGGGAGCTGATGGCTCTACAGACAAGAAGCCAAAGACAGAATCACAAACAGTATTACAACAAATTTGTTTCGCAATTTAGTTCATGGAACAATATATTCATGAAGAGAGAGTAGGTGGGAAGGAGTAGAGGTTGAGGGAGTCTGGATTCCCCCATCCCCAACACCAATCCATCATCCATGCATGCATGAAGTTTCTGCCAAGGAAAGTTTTCATCTTTGTTTGTGCAAACCACAAAAAAGTTGTGACCTCGGCAGAAATCATTCGGCCATTTGGCAATATTAAATGTTCTCTCAATTGTGAAGACGATAGGATAATTTAAGGCGATTTGAGCATCCAAACATAAAATGAGCGTCCAGGTTTGCATCGTGTCAGGCTTCTGAGCAGACGCATCTTTAAGGCAAACAAACATGCATAAAACACAAACATGCATGCAAGTGCAAAAACAGAGATGTCCGTCAAGATGCAAGTAAGTTGCTAAAGTGTGTTTATCTTGGATCAGTTGCGTTTTGCTTTTCCAAAATCAGTCAGGTGGAAGAGAAATTAAATATATCCAGAAAATAGACAGCAATTCCCAAAGCCTCAGCAAAAAAAAGAAAAAGTTAATATTTCAAAGGAGTACATATGAACGTCACGGCATGGCTGTTGCTGTTCAACGGCCTATTATCCCACCCTGTGGGATCGGCCGGGGGAAGCTTGGTCCAAGTCTTTCACGAACCGGCCTGGCCAGGCCTGTCATTCGCCAAGTTAGGGCAGGAATTTGGAATTTAGCCATGGTGCCAGCGAGACTCGCCTACTCCATGGGATCTTTAATGTCCACCAACCCACACTGACAGACGAGACTCCCTGTTTAACGTCCATCCGTGGGACGGTACAAACATTGATGAAACACCCTGTCATGGCATGGATGGTATCAAATTATGTAACCGGTTGGGTACAGTCCAGTCATGGCCTGATGGTGAGGACATTGCCATATAATCCAAGAGGTTGTGGGTTTAAATCCAGTTTAAGACAGTATTATTAAGGATTTGAACTCCAATCTTCAGGAAGTCAAGCTAGTCTCAGGAATTGCCACATCACAATTGATTGTGATAAAAAAACAACATTTGGCTCATTAACGATGTTGAAGATGGAAAATTACCTCATTTGGACTACATGTGAAGCGCACCCACTCATTGTAGTTGAAAGCTTGGCATTGGCTTAACGGTTAAGGTGGCTGGCTTTAAGATCGTAGGGTCTTGAGTTTGAGTCTCCCTCGTTCCATTAAATAACATCAAGTGGGTTGACTCAATCACTCAGCCTGTCATCCTTCCGAGGTCGGCAAAATGAGGTCGGCATCAGCAGCACAGCTGCACTCCCAGCAATGATTCAACCAGCAGCCAAAGGCTGCATACAAAAATAAGGAGGATTTCAGTTGAACCTTATTTGCATTCCCTTGTTGCAGGAGGTTGTTCCGAATGGTTAGCGGTCCGACATTTCTCTGACCCACTTTCCAGGGAAAAATTCATGTCTAGAAATATGTCCTCGCTTTCCTTCCACCACTGGCATGACAGGTGCCAAACATCAAAAAGTCAAGTTGTGACAGCACTTCATCAATTTACACATCATTAGTAGAGAAACGTCTTACTAGATTAAAAAAAAAAAGGATAAGGATAAAAATGGTATAAGAAGAAATTTACAAGTGGCAAATAGTGATACAGAACAATAAATACACTATTATATGGCAACAGTGAGATATTCCGACTTGATTAAAAAGTAAAAAAAGGTGAAAAGGTGACACAGGAAAGAAGGAAGAAGGGAAAATATTATATTACTCACTTGTGGAGAAAGTCTCTTTTTCTTGGATCTTCCAAGTTATCGCCCAAAAATGTGTGTGACATCTGTCACACATCAGAGAAACCTTTAATGTGAAATTCTGCACAAATGCCAAAACAACTTGTTCAAAGGTTTCTTACCTATTATGGTCACTACATAATATACTCAATGTGCAGCACATGTTATTGAGAATAAGGTAGAATTAAGAAATAGTCTTGCTGCTGAAGGCTCATGTCCATCTTCGTCGGCAGACAGGTAGAACGATGGATGAAATCAACAAGACATTGGTCGAGGTCTGCAAATGTCGCATGGAGCACTGCATCAGCAGCACAGCCGATATTCCAGAAAAATTATGCAACCAGCAACCCCAGTCTGCACATGAAACATCAACAACTGCTGTATGAAGCAAGTAAAAGCCGACATTTCAGGAGTTAACCGTTTGTTGGCGCTCTCTTTGCTCGGACGAAATGTGAATATATGTAATTGTTGACTTGTTGCTTCTAATGGCGGTTCACGAACCTCAATCAATACCCTGTTCCCTGCTAATTTCATCCAATGGGAAAAATGGCTTTTGTTTTATTTCTGACTCCACCTCAGAGCACAAATTCTATTTCGATACAGCAATCTGTTTCATTGGTGACGGGGAAGCTATCTATCTATAATTCCAGTAATCTCTGTCTGTACGTTTGTACGTTTGTACGTTTGTACGTTTGTCTGTTTGTCTGTGACCGCTGTTTCTCGACAACTACCGGTCCGATATACTTGAAACTTGCCAGGTATATTGCTGGGGACCCGAGGATGTGCCTTTTCAAGGTTTGAAATTAATCGGACAAGTACTTACCGAGCTATGGCGATTTAGCCGTTCGCCGTTCGCTTTGCCGTTGCGAATGGACCAAACCATTCATGTAAATAGAGGGGGGGGGGGGTTCTGTGGTCGTTCGCTTTGGCTTTGCGAATGGACCAAACCATTCATGTAAATAGAGGGGGGGGTTCTGTGGTCGTTCGCTTTGGCTTTGCGAATGGACCAAACCATTCATGTAAATAGAGGGGGGGGGGGGGGGGGGTTCTGTGGTCGTTGCGAATGGACCAAACCATTCACATCGAATCATCGAATCACATCGAATGGACCAAACCGTTCGCTTTGGACCAAACCATTGCATGTAAATAGAGGGGGGGGGGTTCTGTGGTCGTTGCGAATGGACCAAACCATTCATGTTTTTTTTTTTTTTTTTTTTGGCAAGGAACGGGCACCCACGTACGGGCACGTCCTAGCTTATATATAGTACGGGCATGCCCTAGTAGTCAGAAATGAAACAAAACCTTGTGTATGACAATTACTTGTGTATGACTATTATTTGACATCTTCAATGTACTCCAAATAAATGGATGCAATAATGTTTCACTGCAACTTCTGGAAAAATCTTGTTCTGTGTCCCCCTCTCTCTCCCTCGTCCCTCCTCCCCGTCTCTCCGTCCCTCCCCCCGTCTCTCCGTCCCTCCCCCCGTCTCTCCGTCCCTCCCCCCGTCTCTCCGTCCCTCCCTCCCTCCCTCCGCCCCTCCCTCCCTCCCTCCGCCCCTCCCCCCCTCCCTCCGCCCCTCCCTCCGCCTCTCTCTCCCTCCGTCTCTCCCTCCCTCCGTCCGTCCCTCCATCCGTCTCTCCCTCTCTCCGTCTCTCTCTCTCTCTCCGTCTCTCTCTCTCTCTCCCTCCCCCCGTCTCTCCGTCTCTCCCTCCCTCCGCCTCTCCCTCCCTCCGCCTCTCCCTCCCTCCGCCTCTCCCTCCCTCCGCCTCTCCCTCCCTCCGCCTCTCCCTCCCTCCGCCTCTCCCTCTCTCCGTCTCTCTCTCTCTCTCCGTCTCTCTCTCTCTCTCCCTCCCCCCGTCTCTCCGTCTCTCCCTCCCTCCGCCCCTCCCTCCCTCCCTCCGCCCCTCCCCCCCTCCCTCCGCCCCTCCCTCCGCCTCTCTCTCCCTCCATCTCTCCCTCCCTCCGTCCGTCCCTCCGTCTCTCTCTCTCTCCGTCTCTCTCTCTCTCCGTCTCTCTCTCTCTCCGTCTCTCTCTCTCTCCGTCTCTCTCTCTCTCCGTCTCTCTCTCTCTCTCTCTCTCTCTCTCTCTCTCTCTCTCTCTCTCTCTCTCTCCGTCTCTCTCTCTCTCCGTCTCTCTCTCTCCGTCTCTCTCTCTCCGTCTCTCTCTCTCCGTCTCTCTCTCTTTGTCTGTATATCCATCTTTGTTCTCCATGCCTGCCTCTGTCACTCCTGGAATGGTGAAACATTGCAGGCAAATAATCAAAAACACTTTCCCTTTCGTGCATTTTTCGATATTACAATAGAAAGGTCACACAGAACAATATCTGTTGAGTAAGCATAGTGCTCAATGACTGTAGTTATTGGGATGAACCCAGCGCACACACACATTGCATTGTGCACCTGGGAATTGTCATATGAGAATGAATGAATGTTCCCATTTATTCTAGCAATGTCGTTTAAATGTCTAAAAACAGCAATATATTATACTTGATTTGCCATTTGTTCATTTGGAAGTTCTGTGGTGTTAACTATTTGCTTGTTGTTGAAAAAGGTAATGAACATTATCCATGTATAGCTAAAATTATAAAGAAGAAGAAGCCATTTGATCTATTATGGTCCACTTCAGGTTATTGCACTTTTAAATATTGACTGAAACCTTGAAATTTTATCAGCTTGGCTTCAGCTGTCATTAATGCAGTATGCAAACTTTCAGTCCAAAAGGGTTGACTATTTTAGAAATAAAAAAGTAAAAACGAATAACTAATAAAAACAAATACGAATCTTAAGGCTGAACTCTCCAACTAGTCTCCTTTCTCCAAAAAAACCTTTCTGGAACAAACACCCTACGATATAAAATAGGCCAATGTCTGTTTGTCCGTTCCTTATGTGATTGAAAATGGCTTGGCTGGCCTCTGTATTAATGCTTGGGGTACCGAGGGTCAGGTCATGGTATTAAATAAATCTCCCCATCCCTCATCCCCACCCTCGCAAGTGTGGGGTGACGACTTGCGGGATTTTCACCTGTACACATCAAATAATGCAAATGGTGTAACCACTGAGCCCTGCTGCAGGGAGGGGTATTGCAGGGTGTAACCACTGAGCCCTGCTGCAGGGAGGGGTATTGCAGGTTGGAAACGATGCCAATTCGGAAAGGCAATCCTCTCGTTCCAGGAGGGAGCGGGTATTGACTGGTCTCATTAGATACACACAGCAGGCCTGGAAAACTGACCCATGTATAATATATGATTGTTTTTTAAGTCCAAAAAGGCACAACTCCGTGAAATATTGACGAAACGTCTCGAAACTCAAACGTGTTCTGTAACTTAGAATAAAGCTATGTGCCAAGTTTCATTTGAATATGTTAAAGCATCTATCTATAATTCCAGTAATCTCTGTCTGTCTGTACGTTTGTTTGTCTGTGACCGCTGTTTCTCGACAACCACGGGTCCGATATACTTTTAACTTGCCAGGTATATTGCTGGGGACCCGAGGATGTGCCTTTTCAAGGTTTCATATTAATCGGACAATTACTTACCGAGCTATGTCCAAAAAACGATTCAACCAATCAGAGAGCAGCGAACGATCGCGTGTGCCGAACGTGGCGGGCACACTCTGCCTCGGATGGCACATTTGAGAGCGTATTCATTTATTTCACGTTTGCAAACTATGTTGGCGTTAAACTATGTTTTACAACTAATAAAAACGAATTTGCGATTCATTCGCTTTCCTGCGCGTTTGTGCACGCGATGGCGATTTCTTTACCAAACTCCGGAAGCCGTTCGCTTTGGACCAAACCATTGCATGTAAATAGAGGGGGGGGATTGTCACCACTCGCAAGCCGTTCGCTTTGGACCAAACCATTTCATGTAAATAGAGGGGGGGGGGATTGTCACCGTACTCGCAAGCCGTTCGCTTTGGACCAAACCATTTCATGTAAATAGAGGGGGGGGGATATAATTTTAGATATATATATAGTACGGGCATGCCCTAGTATGGGAAAAAGTCGGGAAACCCACAGGTGAGACAGATGGACAGACTGAGAGCAAACCTATAGTCCCCTCAGGTGAAACCAGTAGAGGACTAATAAATAATACAGCACATCTCTATGAATGTTCTAATACAACACTAATATACATACTCACAACTATATCCTGTGACACTCCAAACCTCTTCAAAGACACAAACTGTTGCACCAAAGACTGCAACTCCACCGTCAGCAAACTGATGCATTGCTTTGATTCCTGGAGGATATGTGATAACAGTCACTTTGATACTGAATCGTCAGACATGGGATAAATCGAGCAAAGAATAGTTGCAAACAGTGAGAGAAGAAAAAGAGGGAGGATGAAAAGGATCTGTGGTACGAGGGAGAGAAGCAACCAAGGGGAGGCGGGTTTGGGAGGGGGGTCCCAGTAAACTAAGAATCTTTACTAGCACAGCATAGACCAACTGCTTCATGGTAAAAAGACTAATCTGGCTTGTGCTCACAGTGTCAGCTGCTACCTGCTGACTGATGCTGCAGTGGAGCAGAGCAGCAGCTGGCACGGCTTCATCAAGTAGACGGTTCTGTGTTTAATCACAGAAAGAACTGCAATCTTTTCTCCTCAGTTGCAAATTGAGATCTCGTTAACTGTGTAATGGGTATCTAAACATGATTGATGTGTGAAGAGACCCCTACACTTCCCCCATCCATCCCCCACCAGAAGCCATCATGATCCGAAATTGAAAAATCGAAGCCTAGGCGATTGTGTGAACTACCGTCTTGTATTCATGTGTCAATTTTCAGAGCAATCAGCCGGGTGACGAGGTAAGAGCAGCAAAAATAGCAAAAAGTTAACAGACAGGATGGACGGACAGACATCCGGACATCACAACCCATTTTATAAGTTCATCTCTTCGAGAATCGAGATGAGATGACCTAAAAATGATATTTATTTCTAAACTATCATACAACCCTTGTAAATCATATAGTGTGTGTGCAAACTCAAAAAGAGCTTTTAACACTGAAAATAAAAGGTTTTAGTATTTCATGGCACTCCTCCGTCCATATGCAGTATAAGGCTGCGGGGCAGCATTAGTGGCTGAGGGCGCAGCTCTGCCGCTGATTCAGTGACCTCCACTGGTTCGGGCACGTATTTGGAATTTGGAATTTGGCCCTGGTGCTGGCGATAGCTCTCTTACTCTTTACGAAGGACACCGAGGGATCTTTAACGTCCACCAATGAATGCTGCCAGACTGGATACTCGTTTAATGTTCGTTCATGTGACAGCACACACGTTAATGAATCACCCTGCCTGTGAAACACCGGGATGATAATTTAAATGTGGGTCGGGATTCAAACCCAGGCTGGACAGCTTAGAGGCAAGTGTGCATGCCTCTAGGCCATCCTCTTTTCCCTCGTATTTAATTGTACTAAACCAATTAAATTTTTGGATTGCACATTCTATGAACCAAAGATTCCTTGACAAATAGCAGCCAATGATGATTGCAACAATATCTTGACCACACACCTTCTGCAGGAGAATGCGTAAGCGGCGCACAGTATGCGCAAGACGTGCAGTGCAAGCAGCATGCAAGGGCAGGTAGAACGCTCTCTCTGCGAGAGGTAGCACAAGTGCGAGGGCCATCAGTGCGGGCTCCTTATGCCATTGCGCATCAAACACGAGGGATGCTACAAGTGCATCACGCTCAGCCAACTCGTACAGCTTGACATCCACAGCACCAGGTGGTGCACTGCGCAGGATTTCTCCATTAAGTGTGTGACTGGCCAACCAGCATCCATCAGCTCTGGTAGTCGGGTCTTGCTGTCCAGCTGTGGGGACGATAAAAAGTAACTTTGTATGGCACATGCACTTCATTTATCAAAAGACAGCTACCTAAATCTCAGAGCCAGGACATAAACTACATTTCAGACAAAAACATTAGTAGAAAACAGTGTACCTTCACACGAATCACAGAAATTAGTAAACAGTGAACAACATATACAGTAAATTGAATTTGAACCGTGATTCCCTGCATCCTGAACATTGGGTTCAGGTAATGCTATTTGAACCAGGTCAACTAGTTAGGTTTGAATAACCAGATACTCAAATCTGCTACACGACATGCATGATCAAGTTCATAGTCCAAAATATCACTTTCTATTGAGATACAAATTCAAGGCTAAAAAAAGCGCTGCGAAAAATGATACAAACTAGAGTTGCTAGGAACGATATCAAGGCTTCCAAGAAGTAACATGCAGAGTTGAAAGAAAGCGCTGATCCAGCGCTGATCATACAGGGTGTCTCAAAATAGATGGAACCCATTAACATGATAATAATTTATTACTCAGACAAGAAACTCCAAAAAAGATTACATTTCCTGGAAGCTGATATGATACCAATTAAAAAACTGAAGATTTGAGGTCTCCAGCTCAAAGGATACATTTATTAGAGCACATGTTCCAAATGACCGCCTTTGCGCCTTAGACACACTTGAAGCCGACGAGCGAAGTTGTCAATCACTCTGACACACTCTTCCTTCCTGATGGCACGAATCTTCTGGGTGATGGCCACTTTCAGTTCAGAAATGGATTGAGGACGATTCTCATACACGTGGTCCTTCAAGAACCCCCAGAGATAAAAATCTGGGGGGTTCAGATCTGGTGAATGCGGAGACCACTCGGGTTCGCGGCGCCTGCTGATCAGTCGATCAGGGAATCGGTGGTCCAGCCACTCCATCGTGATGTTGGCTGTATGTGGAGTTGCCCCATCTTGTTGGAACCATTGCGCATCTCGATTCACGCCACGACGTCTCCCAAGTCCCCTCTAGAACTTGTTGAGCACCACAATGTAACGCTCCTTTGTGACAGTGACTGCCTCCTCATCTGCGTCTTCAAACCAAAACGGTCCGATTATGCCATGTTTTGAGATGGCCACCCAGGCCGTGCATTTCAGAGTGCAAGGGCCTCTGAAGCACCTCGTCTGGGGCTTGTGTGCCCCAGAACACATAGTTCTTGCTATTGACATGCCCACAGAGCAAGAAGTGTGCTTCGTCGCTGAACCAAACATCATCAAGAAAGTCAGGATCCTCTTCGATCTTGTTCTCGAACCACCGGCACATCACAACACGTTTTGCCATGTCAGCTGGTGTGAGTTTATGCTTGATCTGGATCTTGTATGGGTACAGCTGAAGATCCTTGATCAGGATTCTTTGCACTGATGCACGTGAAAGACCCAGCTCTCGGCTACGTCTTCGGATGGACTTTTTCGGGCTCCTTCCGACAGAATGTCTCACCGCATTCACATTGTCAGGAGATCTTGCAGTCAGCTTCCTGCCAGAACTGGGTGTTTCTGCCTTCTTGTTGAGGTTGTTTACCGATCCAGTGGCTTGAAATTTGTGTGCCCAACGATAAATTTGATTTTTCTGGGGATAGTTGTTGAAGTTGAACTTCCTGCGAAATTTTGCTTGCACCGTTTTGAATGATTTCGTCTCCAAATAAGTAGTGACGCAAAATATTTTTTCCTCCTTTGTCCAAGGCATTTTGATTGATAATTATTAGTTGTTATGGTCTCCTCTCTTCAAATCTGAAAAAAAAGAACAAGAACATTAATATTGGCAGAATTATTAGCAGTGACATGGGTTCCATGTATTTTGAGACACCCTGTACTCCTGTCTGTTCCGCCTAAGACTGCTCCTCCCAGATTTTGGGACCAACTCCCCAAGCGGCAAGTCCCGTAGTTGGCCGTCCACGTGTATGGGCGGCACCTTGTTCTCATAATCCCACCCCACAGGGCGTGACCATAAGGTAAAAGGTATTTTACCCCTTCCAGGCTTTGCAACACATTTTGACACATGGTCTATGTGCACGAGTCAACAGCATGTCATGGTCCGAAGCACTTTATTCGTGCCATTGTTTCACAAATCCTCCACCTGTCCTTCAAACAGGAGGTTTTTAGCTGCACAACCTCCATGGTGCACATATTACATACAACTTAACCCAACAACTTCCTGTTAAATGGTAATCAAAACTACTTCATAAATGGTCCATGTTAATCTTATAATAATCTAGCTATGAACACTGCATGTACCCCTTCCATGTAACAAAGCCCCTCCATCGAACATTACGCTCCTGTCATCGTGATCTGTCGGGAACCCAATATTCCAGCCTGAACACTTACCGTCACACACCTACTTAACTTATTCAATAAACGAAAGAGGGCTGTAGGAGCTTAACTGCAGTTAACATTATCGAGACTACTTACTGTTCTACACTCTCAGTTTCAATAAAAATTTACAATCAATAAACGTCCAAAATTCTATATATATAATAATCTTCTCTGAAGATCCATCTCAATGTGTGGGAAGGGAGAGAGGAAAAAAAAAACGAATCCTAATTTATCAGAGGACTAGCTGAAAGCACCTGGCATTACCCGGGTTCTTTTTGAATGAATTTACTACTATAATTCCGCTTTTACTCGCGGCCGTAGAAGATTGACTACTATAATTCAGCTCAGCTTTTAATTGCTAAATTGGCCCAGCCGGCCGATGCGGCCTCGACTGGCCTCGCCACCTAGCCTATAACCTTCCCAGGGCCCGTCCCAACATTTGTAGTTCTTTTTGAATGAATTTACTACTATAATTCAGCTTTTACTCACGGCCGTAGAAGATCGACTACTATAATTCAGCTCAGCTTTTAATTGCAAAATGGGCCCAGCCTGGCCGAGGCTGCCTCGACCGGCCTCACCATCTAGCCTATAACCTTCCCGGGGCCCGTCCCGACATTTTTTTGTTTCAGAGGTTTCCTCCTATCTTTCATCGTTCAGGAGATTAGCGCATGCAGACAAACAAACAAACAAAAACTTTCTTTTATATATATATATATTAGCCGAAAGCACCAGGCGTTGCCCGGGTTCTTTTTGAAGGAATTTACTACTATAATTCAGCTTTTACTCGTGGTGGTAGAAGATTGACTACGATAATTCAGCTCAGCTTTTAATTGCAAAATTGGCCCAGCCCGGCCGAGGCAGCCTCGACCGGCCTCGCCACCTAGCCTATAACCTTCCCGGGGGCCGTATCGGCATTTTTAGTTATTTTTGAATGAATTTACTACCATAATTCAGCTTTTACTCACGGCCGTAGAAGATTGACTACTATAATTCAGCTCAGCTTTTAATTGCGATAATCTTAGCAGGACCATGGCACTTCACCTTCATTCCTAACCCATAGACAGTCGGGGAGGTCCTATGGAGCAGTGGTGTGGGTCTGTTTGTGTGGAATGTCCACAGCGCTCTCCAAAGTTCCACATCAAGTGTTCCTTCAAGCAATCCCTTTTCTTATACCGCTTGCCCAATAGCAAACCCAACTGATCTCTTTGCCTCCGTGGATTTTCCTGATCACCGTGGGTCGTTTCCTGCACTATGGGTGACTCCCTGTGACCTCGCTCAAGACGGGTACCCATTTCCATAGTGGGTGGAGGTGGGAGTGCAACATCAAAAAGGTGGTGGGAGGGAGGGTGCAGTGCATGACCATATGCTGCGCATTACTGTAGGCCATCGGGACAAAGGGGAGGCACTCATCCCAGTCAAACTGGTGTTCGGTGGATTAACAGGGATAATTGATTCAACAAGGTCCTGTCAAACCTCTCCTCCATACACTTGGGCTGGGGCTTGAGGGGAGTTGTCCTAGTGGTATTAATTTGGAGGAGTTGACACACTGAACTCAGTAGCACAGACTCAAAATTCCTGCCCTGATTTGTGAGCAGCCCCAAGGGTTGATCATTCAACGAACCCCTCTACTAAAAAAGCCATGCTTCCTGGTGCGGCAATGGATAGCCTTCTGGCCATTTGGTTAAGTAATCCATTGCCACCATGATGCACTTGTTTTCTCAGTGGGTGATCGGCAGGGAGCCTACGAAATCTACCTCTGCCAGCTCAAGCGCTGCTCCAATATTATACAATTGCAGGAAGGCCTTGGCCTTACTCACAGGCCCTTTCTGATCTTGGCAGAGGTCGCACAAAAGTACCCACTTTTGAATGTCTGTGTCAGAATTCACCCAATAGAACCTCTGCCTCAATTTAGCAAGTGTCTTGGTTACGCCAAAATGTCCCGTGCCCTTCGAGCGATGCATGTGCCCAATGATATTTTCCTTTAACTAGACCATCACTGACCAGGAAGCGGCATCGTAAGCGGATGCTGTCCACTTCCAATAAAGGATCCCATTAGTTATTAATTAGTGATTCCATTAATTATTGTGCCCAATATGCCTTTACCTGAGCTGTGAGTGGTGCAATCTCCTCCCACAAAGGTCTCCTTCCCTCCTCCAGCTTATAAAAAGGGGGCCGAAAACAGGGTCCTCCTTTCGAACCTTACCGCAATCAACATGGTCAAATTCAGGAGGGGATTGTGGCAAAGTTCGTCTGGTCACTCTTGGTACATATAGGCATGCATCAATTTGTTCCTCCCCGATTGAATTATTAGCTTCTTGCCCATCACAGAATTTACACTGATGCTGCCAACTCCCCAAACTTCCCACCATCAAAGTAGGGGTGAAAGTGTCCAACTACAGAGCGTGGTCAATAATTTCTTGCAAGTAACACAATAATCTATCGGGTCTCGAAAGAGCCCGACTGTAGTAAGCAATCATTCTATTTCACACCTTGTTCTTGCAACAGCACCCAATCCTTCTTGGCTTGCATCCGTGTCGAGGATGTAGTTACCATCATACATTGGGCAAGTCAAAACTGGGGCCTCCACAAGATGTGGTTTTAACTGACAATGCCTCAGTGCAGCTTTCTGACAATACAAATTTGGATCCTTTCTCCATTGTCATGAGCCGCCAGCTGCTCATGACAATACCTAAACACACAAACAAGCATGCTAAACCTGGCTCTTGCTAAGTACCCTACCGCCAAACCTTTATCTTTCCCCACCCCGCTGCTGCGAGCAAACATGCCATCCACGGCGAGTTGACAACTATGGACACCGAGTCTAACCACACAGTGTCCAACACAAACACCCCGGGTCCCAGAACGACACACTCGACAACAGCTCAAACAACTCAATGGGTTTAGCCTCGCTCACCAGAGTAGGTCCGGACCTGCTTTCCGGCGAAGTTCCGACCTCGCTCGCACACTGAACAGGCTCGCCCGCCACACCACACACCGGAGACCGGAGACTCGGAGAACTGGCTAACCAGCTTAGGCTCGGCCGCATGTACGTACATCGGAGCTGGCATTGGGTTATACACTCTCGGTCCCGGGTGCTTCAGGAGGACCTCCACCAGGTCTAACTGTGTGCCCACGAGTGCCACACTACAAACCATGGTGGTTGCTTTGCAAACGGTTTCTCCCACCCCTAAACTCGGTCTTCTTTGTCTCGTGGAATGTCTTTTCCCACCGGAGCCGAGTAACATCCACACTGACAAAATGTCTTGCCAGGCGATTACCATTTATAAACATTCCCCATGGTCCCCTTCTTCGTCGCCATTCAAAACCAACCCACTATTTCACTTCCAATTAGTGCTCCCGTGAATGCCCATAAAACACCCGTCTGTTATTTTCCCCCACATTTGTTCTCCTATTTTCTCTTCCATTTTGTTTTCCAATCTATATATTTCTCTCATGAGTTGTGCATCCTACGTATAAATTTTTCTAATTTTTAGGGGAGGGGCTCAAAGCAAGACGTTCCTATCCTATACCTCTCACCTTATCATCCCCCAGTTTGCCTCCAACCACAAGGTCTTCAGTATCCACCATGTTCTGAACGTCCACCATTCCGTCCAGTTCCCACACGCGTCAAAATATATTATTTTAATTTTGTGTGTACCCAATGTGATTCAAGTGCAAATTTGGGACTTGTAATAAGTTAATTGGGGGTTTCGGCCAATCTGAACTTCCGACACCAATTGCTGGGTCAAGTCAGGGGTCATCGTTTTAGTCCCGATTCCTATATCCAAATCCTGATCACCAGTGCTGTCTTTGAGCATTTTGATCCCAATCGATATATATTTGAGAGCATTTGACTGGTAGCTTCGTTTTTCAACTGATTGGTGACAGCATTTGATCTTGGCATCTTTGCACTGCAAGAGGCCCTTCTGGAGGTGCAGGCATGACTATCGTCACAGCGTTCATCCAGGTCAGATAACTTGATCATATTCATAGAAATCCCGACTGCGAAAGAAAATGATGTCTTCTGGTTGTGATTGGATGGGCGGAAGACAATGTGTCCATGAGGCAGATGGCAATTGTTGTCCCAGATCGTACAGAAAAAACACTCAAAGAGAGCAGTTTCTCCATACAAATTCCTTCTCAGATGATTTCGTCACACCAAGATATTTAGGTTTATGGACCATATCTTTCACATAAAAAATGGTAGAATTTTCTGACTCCTTCCCAACTATCCTCATACAATATACATCCATCTTCCATCTCATCTCATCTCATCGCATTGCATTGATGTTAGAAAACGAAGCTGCTGTAAGTCAATTAACGTTTGCGGACGGATAATAGTCAGCTTAAAATACGACGCAAGGGAATGTCCCACGGATGCAGGTGGGCAACCGGCTTTGTGTGTTGCTGAATGGCAGGTCATTATTGTCTTGTGAGAGGGATGCAAGGGGAGGATAATTGCACAATTAGAAATGAATTGCAGAAACAAAAAGCTGATGGAAGTGTCATTTAAACGGATGCACCCTGGCAGGAATGGTTTGATGAAAAAAAGATGGGGTTATAAAATGCCAGATAAAGAATGCATGCATGAATAAACATGGGAAGATGAAGGAAATTGCCTGGCTTGCTTCTAGCCTTGTTGACACCACTATAATCAGAACAGCAGTTTCTTCCCTCCCTCCACAACGTTTTCACTGAACATTTACCATCCATCGTTTTCTGGCAGTCCACTGTTGGGGGCCTTAAAATCGTCATAAGATTCAAACAATGACCACAAAATAGGCACGGTAACAGATAGGGTGACGAGTACAAAATAATGTTGCAAGCAACATGCGAATTAGGATAGACTGGGAAGAAAAGGGGACCAAAAGCTATGGTTGCATGATCGAGAGAAACGAGTCACATGGTAATGACTCACTCAATGCCTGGAATCGGGTGTGACAACGAGTAGGATGGAATGAGGGCGAGTGGTTTGGATACGCAGAGAGGTGTTGAAGCTCAGATGTATGCGGTTTATCACACGACTGAAGCCATAAGGAAAAACACACCCCACTGTTTGCAGTTGGGAATCTGCTATATTGCACAAGTGTCAGGGAAAAGAGCAAATAGCCTTGTCCGTCTCATACGGTCTCTCGGTTATTATTCAACAAGTTAAAGCACTGACCACTTCTAGATTGGTTTTATTATGTGACATTTCAGCATTATTACAGAGAAGTTCACAGAGGGGCATGCAGTGACCAGACCACAGTTTGGAAGTTCCCATGCACGATTTAGTTAATGATAAAAAACACACATAACACATTATATAGGACCTACCAAGTGAAGTGCATCTGTATACAGTGCCTTCAGAAAGTATTCACACCCCTTGACTTTTTTCACATTTTGTTGTGTTACAACCTGAATATAAAATAGATTAATTTGAGATTTTTTTGTCACTGATCTACACATTATACCCCATAATATCATAGTGAATTTTTTTTTTTTTTTACAAAAAAATTAAAATGAAAAGCTAAAATGTCTTGAGTCAATAAGTATTCAATCCCTTTGCTATAACACTACAAATAGAGCTCAGGTGCATGTAATTTCCTTTGATCATCCTTGAGATGTCTCGACAATTTGACTTGAGTCCACCTGTGGCCAATTCAATTGATTGGACATGATTTGAAAAGAAACACGTGTCTATATAAGGTCCCACAGTTGACAGTGCATGTCTGAGGAGAAACTATACCATGCAGTCCAAGGAACTTTAGGCATTACTCTGTGATAGAATTGTGAGGAGGCATAGATCTGAGGAAGGGTGTAAAACAATTTATAGAGTGTTGAAAGATCCCAAGATAACAGTGAGCTCCATCATTAGGAAATGGAAAGAATATGGAATGATTGAGACTCTTCATAGAGCTGGCCATCTGATCAAACTGAGCAACCAGACAAGAACGACCTTGGTCATGGAGGTGGCCAAGAACCCAATGACCATTGTGACAGAACTACATAGTTCCTTGGCTGAGATGGGAAAACCTGTTGGAAGTACTACAGTCCCTGCAGCACTTCACAAATCTAGGCTTTATGGAAGAGTGTCCATACGGAAACGATTCCTGAGAAAAAGGCACGTGACAGCCACCTGGAGCTTGCAAAAAGGCATGTGAAAGACTCAGCATGAGGCAAAAGATTCTGTGGTTTAATTAGACAAAAATTGAACTCTTTGGCCTGAATGAAAAGCGCTGTGTCTGGCAGAATCTGAGCACAGCTCATCACTCATCTAACACCATCCCTAACATGAAACACAATGGTGGCAGAATCATGCTATGGGGATGCTTTTCAGTGGCAGGCAATGGGAGACTCAGAAGGATAGAGGGAACAATGAATGGATCCAAATACAGGCAAATTCTTGAGGAGAATCTGCTTCAGAGTGTAAAGACCTTAGACTGTGGCAAAGATTTACGTTCCAACAGGACAATGACCCCCAAGAATACAGACAAAGCAACACTGAAATGGCTTCAGAACACGAACATGAAAGTTATTGAGTGGCCCAGCCAAATCCCAGACTTGAATCCCATTGAGAATCTGTGGAAAGACTTGAAGATCAATGTTAACCGACGCTCCCCATCCAACTTGACAGAGCTTGAGCAAATCTGCAAGGAAGAATGGGAGCAACTCCCCAAATACAGAGGTGCAAATCTGATACAGTTATAACCAAGAAGACTCAAAGCTGTAATCGCTGCCAAAGGCACTTCGACCAAGTATTGACTCAGGGGGTTGAATACTTATGTAAATTAGATATTTCCGTATTTCATTTTTAATTATTTTGTAAAAATTTCGAAGAAGGAAATTCCACTTTGACATTATGGGGTATTTCATCTGTAGATCAGTGACAAAAATCTCAATTTAAACCATTTTACATTAAGGCTGTAACACAACAAAATGTGGAAAAAGTCAAGGGGTGTGAATATTTTCTGAAGGAAATATGCTTGCACTATACAAATTAAATGTGAGGAAACATGTAGAAAAATATTTAAAACAAAAATATTGCACAAAACATGTACAGTTGCATGTGTTTGAAGAGCAACAACAAGGGGGGAGGCAATTGAATTGGAATCACAAGGAGAAAAACATAAGTAAAACCAAACTTTGACTGTACCTCTCAACCAAAGGTGTTCAACGCGAGGGCCCAGGATGTTGTCCCAATGTGTCAGCGTGGCAGCTTTCAGAGGGCAGTTTCTTGAAAACTCTGGATCGGTCTCCTCCAAAAGCGTGACGTTTGGAACAGCAGTCTCGGACGAGCACACGGCTTCCCACACACTCATGCCTGGCCCAATACGTGTCTGCTGCCTTTTAGGCCAATGCTGGCCTGGTCTAACATCAGCTTACTAAACTCACCATGGCCATACATTCGAAAACGTCATGCATTTCAAATCACGTTTCCCTCAGCACAGACTTATCTTTTGGGAAATCCTCCTACTTCTTCATTTGTATTCCTTTTCCATGTTGTGCTAACACATTGCCCATGTTAACTCCCACCTAAAACCTCCTCTCCTCTTCTTCCTCTTCTTCCTCTGCCCTTTCCCCTTCCCCCTCACCCTCCCCACCGCCACCACACCCACTCCCACCAACACACCTCTCAGCTCTCAGCTCTCAGCAGATGTTTGCACAGAAATTTGTATTTTCAGCTTTATTGCTTTCAGAGCCAATTCGTAAACAGCATTATATTTGTTTACAAAAAGCACTTTTTATCACCATGCTTCTTCCTAATTCAAAAAAAAAAAAAACACCCAAAACGGTGCAAGGTCTGTGCATATACACTTTCAACTACGTCCAACATGCCTAGTACGTGGTCTTAACGGAGGAATCCATCGCAGCAACATATCAATCTCGGGAGATGAATGGCACAATAGGATTTCTGGTGAACAAGAACAACAACAAGAACAACAAAGACAAACAATTAAATACAGCAATCACTTCATAATTAACAAATAATAACAGTTTACAGTCCATTACTTGAGAGGCTAATGTGCCCTTTTCTGCAATAACTCGTAAATCATTATATTTAATGTGTAGAATTAAAAATAATATGAATGGCAAATATTTATAATTAATCGACATACAGGTTGGCGGAATCACAGTTTGCACTCTTGTGCACTCTGCAGATCTTCGGTAAATATCTGCACGTGATAAAGAATCACAAGGGACACACTTGATATTTAGGAAACAATGTGCAAGAGCGAAACATGCAGCTTATCTGGCAAAACATCCCTCTTACCACGGCCTGTCAGCAAATTTCCCTTCAAAGCACCAAACCTGGCACAAATTGGCTTCCTCTGCCACAACCATTGCTTTGCCAAGAGTTTCTGCCCCGTGACATTGTGTAAGACATAACTGACAAATAATCCAGAAACACTACTTTTTCAACTAGGACAGTGTTTGTTCAGAAACGTGGGCCGATGACAAGATAAAAAGGTCACAAAATGTTTGGCGACGTCTTGCTTATAAAACATTTTAAATAAATTGTGATGCGAGGGTGTTGCGAGGTTTATATGGGCAATGTATTCCAGATAGAAGAGTCAAAAGAAGTACTTGGAGGCTGACGAAACCTTATCTAAGGAACACACAATACTTGTGCCATCAATGACTGCAGTCAGGCCTTGAGGTCATCTGCTTAGAAACCGCTGGGACAGATACACAGACATTTCACGAGGCACTCTTCAATGTCTTCATCATTCGTGATGTGACCCAGATATTCGTCGAGTTGTCCAAAAAGATATGAAATTTACAGATAATATGTCTGGACTGAATGGTGGACAATTTAGAACTTCACTGGAATACCCAGGTCGTTTAAAGTTTGGTGGTTGGTGGAAGACCTCCTTTGGTGGGCACATTGCCAAGACCTTATTGAGTTTTAAATGAGAAGAATGATTGTTTCCACACTTTTTTTCCTTTTTTTATATACAAGATCGAGACTCGTGAAAGAGCTAACATTAATCACAAAAAGACAAACTGACACATAAAACACAAGATAAACGGAGTGGGAGACAAGCTGGGGAGAGATAGGGAAGCACACAAGTACAACATTTGAGAGCAGGGACATCGGGAGATCTGTGAGAGGGAGAGGGCTTGAGGTGAGGAGGCACGGGAAGGAGGGGGGGGGAGGGTAGGGAGAGGTATAAAACACATGCACAATGCAAGGACTTCCAGGAAAGAAGTCGGAATTTCAAAAAAGTGGATCTGGGGTGAATTAACGGGGGTAGAAAAGATTAAGGTTTTGGATGGGGGAAGACAAGAGATGGTGGGGAACAGCTGTTTTAAAGACCTGGAGGGAGGAGTGGGATTGAATGGAGTGACGGCATTTTCTCCAGAGGCAGGAGAAAAGATGAATGAAAGAGTGAAGGTGAATAGAGAGTTGATTTTGCCAGTTTAACCACAAGAGGGTTGCAGGCAGCTTTTGTGCGACCTATAGGAATATTTGGGGGACAGAGCACAGACAGAGCTGGGGGAGCTGGGGGAGCTAGGCCGGAGAGGAGTAAGTAGAAGACAGAAAGACCACCTACCTACCTGCGGTGAGTGAGTGAAAGACCCTCGGAGTTAGCTTAATCGTGGGAGATTACAATGATTCTGAAAGATTTGGTTTCAACAGCATCAAGACGAACTAGGTGTGAGGAAGGAGCACCAGCACAGTGGGGAGAACAGTATTCCATTGAGCAGCGGATAAAAGCCTTGTATGTGGTGAGGAGTTCAGGTGTGCCAAGGAAGGACTTTGCACGACGGAGGATTCCCAGTCAGCGACTGGCTTTGGAGGCCAGCTTGGAAATGTGGTTTTCCCAGGAAAGATCATGGCAGATAGTGAGACCCAAAAGCTTGAGCGACAGAACTTCTTGGAGAGGGTTGTTCAGAAAGTAGATGGGAGGGTTTTCCAGACGATCTTTTCGGAGAGACATAGTAAGAGTGTGAGATTTGTCAGGATTGAAATACATGTTCGACTTGTTTGACCAGTCTGTGATTTTGTCCAGGTCTACAGAGTGAGGAGGCTGCAGACTGCCGATCTGAGGGAGGAGGTATGGAGCGGCAGAGAGTGGAGTCATCAACAAAGAAATAGAGAGGATTTTCCAGAGTCGAAGAGATCATTGATGAAGACCAAAAAAAGCACAGGGCCCAGAACACTGCCTTGAGGAACTCCAGCCTGAACAGGAAGGGGAAATGAGAGAAATCCATTCAGGGCCACATGTTGACTACGACCAGAGAGGAAGTCCGCAAGCTATGCGTGGAGATTTCCATGGATACCATAGGAGGAGAGTTTGGTGAGCAGGCTGGGTGCCAGACCGTATCGCAGGCACGTAATATGTCAAGGGAGGCAGCTCTGATTTCCTGTTTGGCATTGAGGACCTCCATCCATTGTTGAGACAGCAGAAGCAGCATGTCCAGAGTATAATGACCTGGTCTGAATCCAAATTGATGATCCGAGATCAAGCCATTGGAGAAGAGGAAGGATTCTATGTCAGAAGCGATGATCGATTCCATGACCTTGCTGATTGTTGGGAGCAGGCTGATTGGTCTGTAGTTGCAAGGATCTGTTTTTGCACCTTTTTGTGTAAAGCGGTAATGTTGGCTGATTTCCAAGCTGATGGCAGATGACCTTGAGCAAAAGAGAGGGTGAAGAGAATCGAGAGAGGGTGTGAAGAGAGGGTGAAGAGACTTCCAATACTGAAAGGCAATTATTCTGCAATATGGCCAATTATTCTGCAAATGCACTGTGTGTGTGTTTTTGGTGACTCACTTTATCCAATTGGGGCACTTTGAGTCTGCCGTTGCTGGAGAGAAATCTGAAAGTCAAATAGCCTAATCTTTTAAACACAACTTTCAGCATAAAAAAAAAAAAAAGAGAGGCAATTTCAAAATAGTAAACCATACAGGTTTTTCCTGGATGCAAATCAGACTCTCAAAAATATAGGAAACAAGAAATATCAATGGATTTAAAGTGTTGAGTTCCTACCACTTCCTGTCCGGACATCAAGTCCTCACGTAAATATAGCTGGTAACTATATTTAACGTAAAAAACAAGTTTTTGTATTTTAGAACAAATACAACGTAGCTGGTAATGGTAACGTAAAATAGCTGGTAACGTAAAAAACAAGTTTTTGTATTTTAACGTCGTGAAGATGTCCTTTGTCGAAGAGTTGGTAACAATTGCTTTGTTTGGAATGATGCACAGCATTGTCTTTCCAATTGCAGACATCCATCAAATGAACCACCAACTCTGCCATGTTCACAAGACTTGCGCTGGTCCACATCGTTGGGAGTCTGCAGTACGGACAGCTGCAACATCTCAGCCCGGACAGCGAACAGAGAAATTCTCCAGGTATTTTCTTGTGCAGACGTACACACATCCTTCTCTCATGTATCTTTCCACGTATTTAACTTGAAAATCTGCGTGCCATTTTAGCCTACAATCCTTATCTCACGCGCACAATATATTTTAGCGTGCCCCAAATCACAGCTGTTGCTCGGGTGTTTTGAACATGCTCGTGGAGTATTCTGGAGTGGATTTTGTCATTTTGAAAGTCCTGTGAATATTGTACGAGTACATACACAAATCAAGCGATTGCAACAATTTTAATGTTTGCTTGAATGAAAGCAGTTTGACGCATGAGAGAATGCTCAACATCACATGGTCACCAATACATTTCCTTCTTTAACTCGAGCCAGGAGGCCTAGACAAGAACACCCACAATTGTGCACGTGATGAAAGCACACCGTTTAAACACATTTAAGCACACAATTGTGTGAGAGCACGCATCACCAGATTACACGAGTATCCTCCTGGAAATTACAGCTGATTTTGATGTGCTCTTTCACAAATAACTTAATAGTACACCTCTGCTCCACAGCATCTGCGACTATGTTTGTGACTAAGAGTCCTTCGGCCAATGTTGTTGTCACTTCCTCAGAATGGACAAAATAATGGAAGATTTTGACATTTAATTTCATTATTGTTCTACAATTATTGTCCATGTTAACCTTCAACTGCCCACATATACTCAAAGTTGTGAAAAGAAAAGGACAGACAATCATGCCTGTTATTATGGCCGATAGCGCAGTACCGGTACTTATAAGGCATAAATAACTACTTGCAGGGATCAAAATTGAATAAAGATGAATTGATTAATTACTTTGAATGTGTGCTACAATTTAAATCACCACTCACGAAGTACCATGGCGTATTGTGGGGGATTTAGGCCCATATTAATCCTTAAGAAGGTCAACCCCACTGTCGACTTGTGCAGAAAGCCTGCATCTTGACTTTTGAGTTGGCAGACCAAGGCCTACTTTTGTGAAAGATACAATAGAATGGGCAATGTCCATATTGCACACTTCTCTGAAAGAGGATGCGGATGAAAGCGTTCAGTCTTCCTGAAAATCTGCTGACGTAGAATTCCCCAAGACAGTGCCTTTGGCCTAATCATGTTCCACATCGACTTCAAACGACTTCTCCAATGCTCTGGAAACCCTCTCTTCCTTTATGCAGATACAGTGCATTCAGAAAGTATTCAGACCCCTTCACTTTTTCACATTTTGTTATGTTGCAGCCTTATGCTGAAATCGTTTAAATTCATTTTTTCCCTCATCAATCTACACTCAATACCCCATAATGACAAATAGAAAACAGGATTTTAGAAAGTTTTGCAAATTTATTAAAAAGAAAAAAGTGAAATATCACATTTACATAAGTATTCATACCCTTTGCTATGACACTTAAAATTTAGCTCAGGTGCCTCCCATTTCTCTTGATCTTTGAGATGTTTCTACACCTTGATTGGAGTCCACCTGTGGTAAATTCAATTGATTGGACATGATTTGGAAAGGCACACACCTGTCTATATAAAGTCTCACAGCTGACGATGCATATCAGAGCAAAAACCAAGCCATGAGGTCGAAGGAACTGCCTGCAAAGCTCAGAGACAGGATTGTGTCGAGGCACAGATCTGGGGAAGCCTACAAAAAAAACTCTGCTGCATTGAAGGTCTCAAGAGCACAGTGGCCTCCATAATTCTTAAATGGAAGAAGTTTGGAACAACCAGGACTATTCCTAGAGCTGGCCGCCCGGCCAAACTGAGCAATCAGGGGAGAAGGGCCATGGTAAGAGGTGACCAAGAACGTGATTGTTACTCTGGCTGAGCTCCAGAGATCCTGTGTGGAGATGGGAGAAACTTCGAGAAGGACAAGCATCACTGCAACACTCCACCGATCTGGGCTTTATGGCAGAGTGGCCAGACAGTAGCCTCTCCTCAGTGAAAGACACATGAAAAATCGCTTGGAGTTGGCAAAAAAGCACCCAAAGGACTCTCAGACTGTGAGAAACAAGATTCTGTGGTCTGATGAAACCAAGATTGAACTGTTTGGCTTCCGTCTGGCCACTCTGCCATACAGCCCCAGCACCACAACAGTCTCTGCCATACAGCCCAAAAAATCCTCAATCTACAAGACCTTTATCATAGCTCAACGGACTGCAGTACTCCCTATGGACTTGGGCCCCAGCACCACACCAGTTTTTCTGGGATTGTGGGGAATCAAAAGATCTTAACATTATTGGCATCTCCATGAAGAGGCCTTATAGGGCAAGGACTGTTTCTCTCCCATCGTAGACAGGTTGGTGGCTTCTCCGTTTTTTAACCACCTCTTCCCCGGTCTCGCTCCTCGATGACACATATTATTCTCCTCTATGTTTAAACCAGGAACTCCTCGATGTTTAAACCAGGAACTCCTCGATGTTTAAACCAGGAACTCCTCGATGTTTAAACCAGGAACTCCTCGATGTTTAAACCAGGAACTCCTCGATGTTTAAACCAGGAACTCCTCGATGTTTAAACCAGGAACTCCTCGATGTTTAAACCAGGAACTCCTCGATGTTTAAACCAGGAACTCCTCGATGTTTAAACCAGGAACTCCTCGATGTTTAAACCAGGAACTCCTCGATGTTTAAACCAGGAACTCCTCGATGTTTAAACCAGGAACTCCTCGATGTTTAAACCAGGAACTCCTCGATGTTTAAACCAGGAACTCCTCGATGTTTAAACCAGGAACTCCTCTATGTTTAAACCAGGAACTCCTCTATGTTTAAACCAGGAACTCCTCTATGTTTAAACCAGGAACTCCTCTATGTTTAAACCAGGAACTCCTCTATGTTTAAACCAGGAACTCCTCTATGTTTAAACCAGGAACTCCTCTATGTTTAAACCAGGAACTCCTCTATGTTTAAACCAGGAACTCCTCTATGTTTAAACCAGGAACTCCTCTATGTTTAAACCAGGAACTCCTCTATGTTTAAACCAGGAACTCCTCTATGTTTAAACCAGGAACTCCTCTATGTTTAAACCAGGAACTCCTCTATGTTTAAACCAGGAACTCCTCTATGTTTAAACCAGGAACTCCTCTATGTTTAAACCAGGAACTCCTCTATGTTTAAACCAGGAACTCCTCTATGTTTAAACCAGGAACTCCTCTATGTTTAAACCAGGAACTCCTCTATGTTTAAACCAGGAACTCCTCTATGTTTAAACCAGGAACTCCTCTATGTTTAAACCAGGAACTCCTCTATGTTTAAACCAGGAACTCCTCTATGTTTAAACCAGGAACTCCTCTATGTTTAAACCAGGAACTCCTCTATGTTTAAACCAGGAACTCCTCTATGTTTAAACCAGGAACTCCTCTATGTTTAAACCAGGAACTCCTCTATGTTTCAACCAGGAACTCCTCTATGTTTCAACCAGGAACTCCTCTATGTTTAAACCAGGAACTCCTCTATGTTTAAACCAGGAACTCCTCTATGTTTAAACCAGGAACTCCTCTATGTTTAAACCAGGAACTCCTCTATGTTTAAACCAGGAACTCCTCTATGTTTAAACCAGGAACTCCTCTATGTTTAAACCAGGAACTCCTCTATGTTTAAACCAGGAACTCCTCTATGTTTAAACCAGGAACTCCTCTATGTTTAAACCAGGAACTCCTCTATGTTTAAACCAGGAACTCCTCTATGTTTAAACCAGGAACTCCTCTATGTTTAAACCAGGAACTCCTCTATGCTTAAACCAGGAACTCCTCGATGTTTAAACCAGGAACTCCTCTATGTTTAAACCAGGAACTCCTCTATGTTTAAACCAGGAACTCCTCTATGTTTAAACCAGGAACTACTCTATGTTTAAACAAGGAATTCCTCTATGTTTAAACCATGAACTCCTCTATGTTTAAACCAGGAAATCATCTATGTTTAAACCAGTGACTCCTTCATGTTTAAACTCCAAAATGCAGGTTCCCAGCCACTTTGTTGCTTTTCTCCCACGTGTTGAACCTCCTTCCAGAGGCTGTTCAATAACACTCTTCCCTCCAGGGATTCAAGCAGGCTGTGCATTAAACATCTCATATTACAACACAGCCCTCGCCTTCTCCCACCCCTCTTCACCCCATCTCCCACACCTCTTCACCCCATCTCCCACACCTCTTCACCCCATCTCCCACACCTCTTCACCCCATCTCCCACACCTCTTCACCCCATCTCCCACACCTCTTCACCCCATCTCCCACACCTCTTCACCCCATCTCCCACACCTCTTCACCCCATCTCCCACACCTCTTCACCCCATCTCCCACCCCTCTTCACCCCATCTCCCACACCTCTTCACCCCATCGCCCACACCTCTTCACCCCATCGCCCACACCTCTTCACCCCATCGCCCACACCTCTTCACCCCATCTCCCACACCTCTTCACCCCATCTCCCACACCTCTTCACCCCATCTCCCACCCCTCTTCACCCCATCTCCCACCCCTCTTCACCCCATCTCCCACCCCTCTTCACCCCATCTCCCACCCCTCTTCACCCCATCTCCCACCCCTCTTCACCCCATCTCCCACCCCTCTTCACCCCATCTCCCACCCCTCTTCACCCCATCTCCCACCCCTCTTCACCCCATCTCCCACCCCATCTCCCACCCCTCTTCACCCCATCTCCCACCCCTCTTCACCCCATCTCCCACACCTCCACCACATCTCCCACCCCTCTTCACCCCATCTCCCACACCTCTTCACCCCATCTCCCACACCTCTTCACCCCATCTCCCACCCCTCTTCACCCCATCTCCCACCCCTCTTCACCCCATCTCCCACCCCTCTTCACCCCATCTCCCACCCCTCTTCACCCCATCTCCCACCCCTCTTCACCCCATCTCCCACCCCTCTTCACCCCATCTCCCACCCCACTTCACCCCATCTCCCACCCCTCTTCACCCCATCTCCCACACCTCCACCCCATCTCCCACACCTCTTCACCCCATCGCCCACAACTCTTCACCCAATCTCCCACACCTCTTCACCCCATCTCCCACACCTCTTCACCCCATCTCCCACCCCTCTTCACCCCTCTTCACCCCATCTCCCACCCCTCTTCACCCCATCTCCCACCCCTCTTCACCCCTCTTCACCCCATCTCCCACCCCTCTTCACCCCATCTCCCACCCCTCTTCACCCCATCTCCCACCCCTCCTCCCACCCCTCTTCACCCCATCTCCCACCCCATCTCCCACCCCTCTTCACCCCATCTCCCACCCCTCTTCACCCCATCTCCCACCCCTCTTCACCCCATCTCCCACCCCATCTCCCACCCCTCTTCACCCCATCTCCCACCCCTCTTCACCCCATCTCCCACCCCTCTTCACCCCATCTCCCACCCCTCTTCACCCCATCTCCCACCCCTCTTCACCCCATCTCCCACCCCTCTTCACCCCATCTCCCACCCCTCTTCACCCCATCTCCCACCCCTCTTCACCCCATCTCCCACCCCACTTCACCCCATCTCCCACCCCACTTCACCCCATCTCCCACCCCTCTTCACCCCATCTCCCACCCCTCTTCACCCCATCTCCCACCCCTCTTCACCCCATCTCCCACCCCTCTCCCACCCCTCTTCACCCCATCTCCCACCCCTCTTCACCACATCTCCCACCCCTCTTCACCCCATCTCCCACCCCTCTTCACCCCATCTCCCACCCCACTTCACCCCATCTCCCACCCCTCTACACCCCATCTCCCACCCCTCTTCACCCCATCTCCCACCCCTCTTCACCCCATCTCCCACCCCTCTTCACCCCATCTCCCACCCCTCTTCACCCCATCTCCCACCCCTCTTCACCCCATCTCCCACCCCTCTTCACCCCATCTCCCACCCCTCTTCACCCCATCTCCCACCCCTCTTCACCCCATCTCCCACCCCACTTCACCCCATCTCCCACCCCTCTACACCCCATCTCCCACCCCTCTTCACCCCATCTCCCACCCCTCTTCACCCCATCTCCCACCCCTCTTCACCCCATCTCCCACCCCTCTTCACCCCATCTCCCACCCCTCTTCACCCCATCTCCCACCCCTCTTCACCCCATCTCCCACCCTTCTTCACCCCATCTCCCACACCTCTTCACCCCATCTCCCACCCCTCCCAAACAGCGATCATTTATACTCCCATTAACCTGAACCAACCAACCCTCTTACTTGCAGTTTACCACGTTTCCTCCATTCCACTTCCCTCCACCTACTCTTCGCTGCCACTTTCCCCTCCTCCTTTCCTTTCCCTTCCTCTCTTCTCCTCCTCCTACTCTCCTCTGAAACTACTGTACTCCTTTTAAACTACTCTAATCCAAATTATCATCAGGGTTTCATTATATACAAAGTCATCGTGAACGTGTACAAACTAGCAAACCGCTACTACATGTACACACCGGCGTCCGGTAGTTATCACAACCGATCGCGTCCACGCCGCCGACAACCACATGGACATGCAGATGCAATTTTATGATCTGACGTGCAAAGGTGTAACAACATACTCGCTCAGAAGCACCAGGAAGCGCGAAACGCTTAACGATATGAAACCTTCCCTCCTCGACGGTCCCAGCGAGACGGACAGAAGGTGCAATCAGACACCATCGGGACCGAAGGAGGAAAACCTCGACACAAGGCACAGATTCCGACACGAGCCGGATTGTGACGCTGCAAAAAACGGAAGCACGGGGAGCCCCCGCGTGCGCGCGTCGCGTCCCTTTAAAAACGTCATTTCCGGCGCGCATTTGGCAGTGCTTTATTCCCCTGCGTGCGCCCTTATTGTCCCTTTAAAAAACGTCATTTCCGGCGCGCATTTGGCAGTGATTATTCCAAATTCCAATCCAGGAGCCATTAAAAGCTCATCGATTGGAGATCTCATGTTGCCGAGTTGGGTGGTCTGCCACCCAATTCGAAACAGCCCAATGTCTGTTTCCCCAATGCCACCCCAATGTATGGCACCCCAATGTATGGTCTGCCACCCCAATGTATGTGAAAAACATACAAATGCAAAAAGACAAACAAAAAAAAACATACAACCTATTAGTGGGGCAACTTAGCATAACAATTGTGCATTTTGTGAGGAAAGCACCAAATTTGGCACACTCGTAGATTATCCTATTATGAACAGATTTGGATATTGGGCCATATCAAATTCAGCCCCTGATGGCTGTGGCAACCATTTTCCAAAATGACACCTTCAGCTTGTTCCGACGAATTGCATCATCAATTGGCTTGGTCCTTTCCACCAGGCATTCTCTGGTGAAAGCCTGGAACTGCTCTTGGCCAATCTTCTTCACATTCCTGACAGTCTCAACTGCAGCAGGACCTGCAATTTCCTTTGTGTCAAGGACAACCAGATCCATGCTCTCTTCCTCAAAGAGGTTGCCAAGCTCTTCTATGACGCTGACAAGGGCGCGGACATCCTTGGCGAAAGAGGTCTGCACACTTGGTGTCTGATCGTGATGACGTGTGTCCTCTCGCCTCCCCCAGTGTTGATGGCCATCTTGGAACTCTTCTATGGCCCTGGCAACTTCTGGCCCGGCAATCATCCAACGCCGCAGGGCACTTGGGTTGTCAGTGAGGCCGACTGCTCCACCATCTCCTTTGATGCAGGCGTTATTCTGTTCAGGCGCCTGGTCGATCGGGATCGAAGAGAACACCTTCTTCGTCTTCTGTACAGTGAAGTTGCCAGCCCTGAATTCTCTGGCTACATCTGGGTGCTTCATTGTGAGTGCAACCATGTCCCTCAGGTGAACAGGGACCCACCTGGCATAGTGTGTGTGGTCTAAGGCATGGAACCATGGGACCAGTTCCGTCAGGGCATCAAGGTACGTCGTGAATGAAGCCTGCCGCAGAGAACGCACGTAGACCAGTACCAACATCTCTAGTTCCAGCACAGTTGCCCAGTACTGAAAGTTGGGAGTCTTCTCCTCTCTGGTGACACCTGTCTTCGAACTCAGGCAGGTCTTGTGCATCATCAGCATATGTCATACAGTGGCGTTCATACGCACGGTGTTGCAGGATGTGCAGTGCCGCTGCAGTGATTTGATGAGCTCTTCTTGTGCGGGTGACGTGGGCAGCTCGTAGGAAGGAGTCGGCCGTCCCTGGCGTTGCAATCTCAGCTTGAAAATCTGCAAAATCTGCAAATTTTGTGGATGGATTCGGATTAAAATTGGTGGATGAGTTGGGCAGGTTCAATTTTGGTGGTTTTTAGTGGATACAAAACGTAAACTGTTCAGTCTGGCAGAGGTACGGCTCTCCGGCCTTGCTCCCCCAGCTCTCTCTGTGCTCTGTCCCCCCAATATTCCTTCAGGTCGCACAAGATCTGCCTGCAACCCTCTTATGGTTAAACTGCCAAAGTCTAGGCTCTCTGCTCACCTTCACTCTTTCATTCCCCTTTTCTCCCGCCTCTGGAACAAACTCCCACACTCCCTTCAATCCCACTCCTCCCTCCAGGTCTTTAAAACAGCTGTTCACCACCATCTCTTATCTTCCCCCATCGAAAACCTTGATCTTTTCTACCCCCGGTAATTCACCCCAGAGTCCTTGCAGTGTTCATATGTTTTATTCCTCTCCCACCTCCCCCCAAGTCCTCCCGATGTCCCTGCTCTCAAATGTTGTGTTTGTGTCCTTACCCCTCTTCCCCCTCTCTTTTGTGTCCTTCCCCCTCTCTCCCCATCTTGTCTGCCGCTCCCCTTGTTTTTTGTGTTTTGTGTGTCGGTTTGTCTTTTTGTGTGATTAATGTTAGCTCTTTCACGAGCCTCGATCTTGTATACAAAAAAAAAAAAAAAAAAAAAAAAAAAAAAAATCTCTGAATCTGAGATGGCCCAATATCCACATCTTTTCATAATATGATAGTCTACTAGTGTGCCAAATTTGGTGCTTTCCTCACAAAATGCACAATTGTTATGCTATATTTAGCTTAGCTGCGGGACTATATATCAAACGGCCTGATGGCTATTTTCATCATAGGATAAGTTAAGTTATATCAAAATGTGCATCCTCGGAAGGAATGTAAGCAATAAAATGATTATAGTGTTAAAAATACAACAACGCTGATCAGATATATGTGAGGATGTCTGGATTTGATTTCACAAATGCTGCGTTACAGGATAGAGAAGTAAAAATGTTAAAATTACAACACCGAATAGACGCCATGGCGGTATAGTTTGCCAATGCCATGTTTGTTCGTGCCAAATTTGCAACCTCTTCATGAAACAACTATACAAAGTGTGCCTATTTATTCACTACTACTACGTTTACCTGGATCGTTAAGTATCACATAGAAGGAGAAGTTGATTTTTTACAAAAAGGTTCAAGTAAATAGCGCTTCTGTCACGTGATCTCTTTCATTTTCACATGGACAATCACGATTCTTCGTGTGGCGATCATTTTAAACCGGGGGTAGAGCAGGTAGGAATGGCACAGGACGAGATGTTTGATCGTCTGTCTGGGACGCTCTGCGACCCGAAGGAGTCTCTCGCTGCCCGTTTCCGAGCCCTGTTCACGTTGCGCAACCTGGGCGGGCTCCGTGCCGTGGAGAGCATTGGGCGCGCTTTCGGGGACCCCTCGGCGCTCCTCAAGCACGAACTGGCCTATTGTCTGGGCCAGATGCGCGAACCTTCGGCCATCCCACTCCTGTCATCCGTACTGAGGGACCGACAGCAGGAGCCCATGGTACGGCACGAGGCCGGTACGTCTTTTTACAACATTCATTTGTAGCTCAAGGAAAAGTAAATATCTACGTCCAGTTTGCAGCAGACGAGAACAGATAACATGTTGCATATCTCTGGCGGAAAGGGAATTACCCTACTAAATACTGTGTTAACTACTCTGCCATGGACACATCATTCTCCACTAAATACTGTGTTAACTACTCTGCCATGGACACATCATTCTCCACTAAATACTGTGTTAACTACTCTGCCATGGACACATCATTCTCCACTAGATACTGTGTTAACTACTCTGCCATGGACACATCATTCTCCACTAGATACTGTGTTAACTACTCTGCCATGGACACATCATTCTCCACTAAATACTGTGTTAACTACTCTGCCATGGACACATCATTCTCCACTAAATACTGTGTTAACTACTCTGCCATGGACACATCATTCTCCACTAGATACTGTGTTAACTACTCTGCCATGGACACATCATTCTCCACTAGATACTGTGTTAACTACTCTGCCATGGACACATCATTCTCCACTAGATACTGTGTTAACTACTCTGCCATGGACACATCATTCTCCACTAGATACTGTGTTAACTACTCTGCCATGGACACATCATTCTCCACTAGATACTGTGTTAACTACTCTGCCATGGACACATCATTCTCCACTAAATACTGTGTTAACTAATCTGCCATGGACACATCATTCTCCACTAAATACTGTGTTAACTACTCTGCCATGGACACATCATTCTCCACTAGATACTGTGTTAACTACTCTGCCATGGACACATCATTCTCCACTAGATACTGTGTTAACTACTCTGCCATGGACACATCATTCTCCACGAAATACTGTGTTAACTACTCTGCCATGGACACATCATTCTCCACTAAATACTGTTAACTACTCTGCCATGGACACATCATTCTCCACTAAATACTGTGTTAACTACTCTGCCATGGACACATCATTCTCCACTAGATACTGTGTTAACTACTCTGCCATGGACACATCATTCTCCACTAGATACTGTGTTAACTACTCTGCCATGGACACATCATTCTCCACGAAATACTGTGTTAACTACTTTACCATGGACACATCATTCTCCACTAAATACTGTGTTAACTACTCTGCCATGGACACATTATTCTCCACCAAATACTGTGTTAACTACTCTGCCATGGACACATCATTCTCCACTAAATACTGTGTTAACTACTCTGCCATGGACACATCATTCTCCACTAAATACTGTGTTAACTACTCTGCCATGGACACATCATTCTCCACTAGATACTGTGTTAACTACTCTGCCATGGACACATCATTCTCCACTAGATACTGTGTTAACTACTCTGCCATGGACACATCATTCTCCACTAAATACTGTGTTAACTACTCTGCCATGGACACATCATTCTCCACTAGATACTGTGTTAACTACTCTGCCATGGACACATCATTCTCCACTAGATACTGTGTTAACTACTCTGCCATGGACACATCATTCTCCACTAGATACTGTGTTAACTACTCTGCCATGGACACATCATTCTCCACTAAATACTGTGTTAACTACTCTGCCATGGACACATCATTCTCCACTAAATACTGTGTTAACTACTCTGCCATGGACACATCATTCTCCACTAGATACTGTGTTAACTACTCTGCCATGGACACATCATTCTCCACTAGATACTGTGTTAACTACTCTGCCATGGACACATCATTCTCCACGAAATACTGTGTTAACTACTTTACCATGGACACATCATTCTCCACTAAATACTGTGTTAACTACTCTGCCATGGACACATCATTCTCCACTAGATACTGTGTTAACTACTCTGCCATGGACACATCATTCTCCACTAGATACTGTGTTAACTACTCTGCCATGGACACATCATTCTCCACTAAATACTGTGTTAACTACTCTGCCATGGACACATCATTCTCCACTAAATACTGTGTTAACTACTCTGCCATGGACACATCATTCTCCACTAGATACTGTGTTAACTACTCTGCCATGGACACATCATTCTCCACGAAATACTGTGTTAACTACTTTACCATGGACACATCATTCTCCACTAAATACTGTGTTAACTACTCTGCCATGGACACATCATTCTCCACTAGATACTGTGTTAACTACTCTGCCATGGACACATCATTCTCCACGAAATACTGTGTTAACTACTCTGCCATGGACACATCATTCTCCACTAAATACTGTGTTAACTACTCTGCCATGGACACATCATTCTCCACTAGATACTGTGTTAACTACTCTGCCATGGACACATCATTCTCCACTAGATACTGTGTTAACTACTCTGCCATGGACACATCATTCTCCACTAGATACTGTGTTAACTACTCTGCCATGGACACATCATTCTCCACTAGATACTGTGTTAACTACTCTGCCATGGACACATCATTCTCCACTAGATACTGTGTTAACTACTCTGCCATGGACACATCATTCTCCACTAAATACTGTGTTAACTAATCTGCCATGGACACATCATTCTCCACTAAATACTGTGTTAACTACTCTGCCATGGACACATCATTCTCCACTAGATACTGTGTTAACTACTCTGCCATGGACACATCATTCTCCACTAGATACTGTGTTAACTACTCTGCCATGGACACATCATTCTCCACGAAATACTGTGTTAACTACTCTGCCATGGACACATCATTCTCCACTAAATACTGTTAACTACTCTGCCATGGACACATCATTCTCCACTAAATACTGTGTTAACTACTCTGCCATGGACACATCATTCTCCACTAGATACTGTGTTAACTACTCTGCCATGGACACATCATTCTCCACTAGATACTGTGTTAACTACTCTGCCATGGACACATCATTCTCCACGAAATACTGTGTTAACTACTTTACCATGGACACATCATTCTCCACTAAATACTGTGTTAACTACTCTGCCATGGACACATTATTCTCCACCAAATACTGTGTTAACTACTCTGCCATGGACACATCATTCTCCACTAAATACTGTGTTAACTACTCTGCCATGGACACATCATTCTCCACTAAATACTGTGTTAACTACTCTGCCATGGACACATCATTCTCCACTAGATACTGTGTTAACTACTCTGCCATGGACACATCATTCTCCACTAGATACTGTGTTAACTACTCTGCCATGGACACATCATTCTCCACTAAATACTGTGTTAACTACTCTGCCATGGACACATCATTCTCCACTAGATACTGTGTTAACTACTCTGCCATGGACACATCATTCTCCACTAGATACTGTGTTAACTACTCTGCCATGGACACATCATTCTCCACTAGATACTGTGTTAACTACTCTGCCATGGACACATCATTCTCCACTAAATACTGTGTTAACTACTCTGCCATGGACACATCATTCTCCACTAAATACTGTGTTAACTACTCTGCCATGGACACATCATTCTCCACTAGATACTGTGTTAACTACTCTGCCATGGACACATCATTCTCCACTAGATACTGTGTTAACTACTCTGCCATGGACACATCATTCTCCACGAAATACTGTGTTAACTACTTTACCATGGACACATCATTCTCCACTAAATACTGTGTTAACTACTCTGCCATGGACACATTATTCTCCACCAAATACTGTGTTAACTACTCTGCCATGGACACATCATTCTCCACTAAATACTGTGTTAACTACTCTGCCATGGACACATCATTCTCCACTAAATACTGTGTTAACTACTCTGCCATGGACACATCATTCTCCACTAAATACTGTGTTAACTACTCTGCCATGGACACATCATTCTCCAATAAATACTGTGTTAACTACTCTGCCATGGACACATCATTCTCCACTAAATACTGTGTTAACTACTCTGCCATGGACACATCATTCTCTACTAAATACTGTGTTAACTACTCTGCCATGGACACATCATTCTCCACTAAATACTGTGTTAACTACTCTGCCATGGACACATTATTCTCCACTAAATACTGTGTTAACTACTCTGCCATGGACACATCATTCTCCACTAAATACTGTGTTATCTACTCTGCCATGGACAAATAATTCTCCACTAAATACAGTGTTAACTACTCTGCCATGGACACATCATTCTCCACAAAATACTGTGTTAACTACTCTGCCATGGACACATCATTCTCCACTAAATACTGTGTTAACTACTCTGCCATGGACACATCATTCTCCACTAAATACTGTGTTAACTACTCTGCCATGGACACATCATTCTCCACTAGATACTGTGTTAACTACTCTGCCATGGACACATCATTCTCCACTAAATACTGTGTTAACTACTCTGCCATGGACACATCATTCTCCACTAGATACTGTGTTAACTACTCTGCCATGGACACATCATTCTCCACGAAATACTGTGTTAACTACTCTGCCATGGACACATTATTCTCCACCAAATACTGTGTTAACTACTCTGCCATGGACACATCATTCTCCACTAAATACTGTGTTAACTACTCTGCCATGGACACATTATTCTCCACCAAATACTGTGTTAACTACTCTGCCATGGACACATCATTCTCCACTAAATACTGTGTTAACTACTCTGCCATGGACACATCATTCTCCACTAAATACTGTGTTAACTACTCTGCCATGGACACATCATTCTCCAATAAATACTGTGTTAACTACTCTGCCATGCACACATCATTCTCCACTAAATACTGTGTTAACTACTCTGCCATGGACACATCATTCTCCACTAGATACTGTGTTAACTACTCTGCCATGGACACATCATTCTCCACTAAATACTGTGTTAACTACTCTGCCATGGACACATCATTCTCCACTAGATACTGTGTTAACTACTCTGCCATGGACACATCATTCTCCACGAAATACTGTGTTAACTACTCTGCCATGGACACATTATTCTCCACCAAATACTGTGTTAACTACTCTGCCATGGACACATCATTCTCCACTAAATACTGTGTTAACTACTCTGCCATGGACACATTATTCTCCACCAAATACTGTGTTAACTACTCTGCCATGGACACATCATTCTCCACTAAATACTGTGTTAACTACTCTGCCATGGACACATCATTCTCCACTAAATACTGTGTTAAGTACTCTGCCATGGACACATCATTCTCCAATAAATACTGTGTTAACTACTCTGCCATGGACACATCATTCTCCACTAAATACTGTGTTAACTACTCTGCCATGGACACATCATTCTCCACTAAATACTGTGTTAACTACTCTGCCATGGACACATCATTCTCCACTAAATACTGTTAACTACTCTGCCATGGACACATCATTCTCCAATAAATACTGTGTTAACTACTCTGCCATGGACACATCATTCTCCACTAAATACTGTGTTAACTACTCTGCCATGGACACATCATTCTCCACTAAATACTGTTAACTACTCTGCCATGGACACATCATTCTCCACTAAATACTGTGTTAACTACTCTGCCATGGACACATCATTCTCCACTAAATACTGTGTTAACTACTCTGCCATGGACACATAATTCTCCACTAAATACTGTGTTAACTACTCTGCCATGGACACATCATTCTCCACTAAATACTGTGTTAACTACTCTGCCATGGACACATCATTCTCCACTAAATACTGTGTTAACTACTCTGCCATGGACACATCATTCTCCACTAAATACTGTGTTAACTACTCTGCCATGGACACATCATTCTCCACTAAATACTGTGTTAACTACTCTGCCATGGACACATTATTCTCCACTAAATTCTGTGTTAACTACTCTGCCATGGACACATCATTCTCCACTAAATACTGTTAACTACTCTGCCATGGACACATCATTCTCCAATAAATACTGTGTTAACTACTCTGCCATGGACACATCATTCTCCACTAAATACTGTGTTAACTACTCTGCCATGGACACATCATTATCCACTAAATACTGTGTTAACTACTCTGCCATGGACACATCATTCTCCACTAAATACTGTGTTAACTACTCTGCCATGGACACATCATTCTCCACTAAATACTGTGTTAACTACTCTGCCATGGACACATCATTCTCCACTAAATACTGTTAACTACTCTGCCATGGACACATCATTCTCCACTAAATACTGTGTTAACTACTCTGCCATGGACACATCATTCTCCACTAAATACTGTGTTAATTACTCTGCCATGGACACATCATTCTCTACTAAATACTCTGTTCACGGCAGGCTTTTCAGGTGATATTTCTTGGAGTCATGCTTAGATAGTGCGATCGATCACTTAGTGCATTACATAGAAAAGTTTAAACATTTTATCCCCCAACTTTGCCCTAGGTCTCTTTTCTTCATCCAAACCTTAATTTCCTTCCCCCCAATGAGAGCACCTGTGCTGCTGATGCAGAGCCCTTTGGGTGAGGGCATACATTTGCCATTGGTTCATGGTGCCCACGTTAACTCGCCTGCTCTGCGTCCAAAGATCCCCTTGGGTTTTAAGATCCACCAGGTAATGCAAGCAGGTGGGACACCCGGATTAACGTTCACCTGAGGGACGGGGCACTTTGTGATGCAACCCTCTGCCTGTGAAACATTAATCACGCATCGGGAATGGAACCTACCAGAAGACAGTCTGTGGTTTCTGTGGCAACTGAAAACTACCAATAAATAATCTTGAGACATGCGTCAAAACGCTGTATACATCAGCAGTCTTTGTGGAGTAGCTGCGACACAAATCGTGCAAACACACAGATGGATACAGGAGACACCGCGAGACTTGACTTTCATACAAATACATAGATTGGGGGAAGAGACATCACGCCCCAGAGCACTCTGGGTGCCAGTGACGTCATCTTTATGACTTCACTTTTTACTCTCCACACTGATGCAATCAAGGAGGAATTTACTCCTTCCCATTGAATGAGGACCTGTGGGATGTTTGTCCCGGCTCTACCCTTTACTCGCTGAATGTCAAACGAGGCACATGCCAGTTTTTGAAGTCTTTGGGATTACTCGGCCGGGGTTTGAACCAACGACCTCCCAAACTCGGAGAGGAAGGTTTTACCGTTATGCCACCGAGTCTGGTTATGTGCGACTTTGTAGGGGTATGTGTGACTCGTTCTCAAGTCCATGTAACTGTATCTGAACGGATGCCATTCGATCGAGACAAAGAGGTTGCAGCAGATGGGGAAGCCATGCAGATGTACAGTATTACTGTTTGGTCTCACTTCTGGAATGCACTTGGTAAAGGTATCAATATGGAGTGGGCACAGTTCCATCTCTTCCAGAAATTTTTATTTATTTTTTATTTATACAGGATCGAGGCTCGTGAAAGAGCTAACATTTATCACACAAAAAAAATCCGAACAGACACACAAAGTATATAATAAGGAGAGCTGGGGAGAAAAGGGGAAGCACACAAACACAACATTTGAGAGCAGGGACATCGGGAGATCTGTGGGAGGGAGAGGGCTTGGGGGGAGAAGGCGTGGGAAGGGGGTGGGGGCGTGAGAAGTATAAAACACAAGGATACCACAAGGCCCGACCATCAGCCATGATTTCTGGGCTGACCATAATTACAAAGCTCGTCTTCAAAGTCAGCTGCAGACTGTGCATCCTCCATCATTCCAAGCCATTCCTTGAATATCTGAGCTACTCCGTATGCCAGGCCTTTGTCTTTAGCTCAATGGAGTACTGCTCTCGCTTATGGACTGTTACCCCAGCATCGCATCTTTCTTTCTTGAAGATGCAACATTGTTTGTATCGCCCAATATGAGGTGGAAGCATAAGGCTTTCGCTCCCACGTCAGACGGCTTTGTATCTGACCGTTATTTATTTTTTTGCTTCCCTCCCTCCCTCCCTCCCTCCCTCTCCCCTCCTTTTTCTTCTCTAATCTACTTTTAGTCAGGTTCACTATGTTTTTTCGTTCAAAATCATGGTAGATTAGCAAACCTATACATTTTTGGAAACGTTATTACATGGAAAATCTGAAAATCAATGTTTACATTTGCCAATTCCGACCAATTCGATTCGACCAATTCGACCAATCGACCAATTCCATTCGACCAATTCCATTCGACCAATCGCTTCGATCGACCATTCGACCAATTTGATCGATTCGATTCGATTTGATTCATCGAATTCGATTCGATCGACCATTCGACCAATTCGATTTGCCAATCAATTTGACCGACCTTTGCTTGTGTGGAACGGACTGTGAAAACGATGCGGACTATATTGTCGGATACGACACACAGGACAGTGATGACGAACTCTAAATGGCATATTCTGTAATCGTGTATGTTTGATGCCATTGACTGCCTGTGTATATTTTGTCATTGACTGCCTGTGTAGATGTGAAGTTATACTGACTGCATGTGTATATATGATTTTGCTGACTGCCTGTGTATGTTTGGTGATATGAATTATTGTGACACATTTTGATGTTATTAACTGCCTGTACAAAATGATAACATGTATTTGATTATGCAACTTATCGCGAATATAAAGACAGTATTTTGCAATTCAAAACCTTTGATTCGTGTCTTACCATTCCCCAAAGCACTAATTTGATACTTTCATTGGATTCCTTGTCCCTGAAAATATAGGTTTAGTATATTTTAAAAAGTTTTTAGGGTAATTAGAGGCAGAAATAGAACAAACAAAATATGTATTTTACAGTGGCCATTTTGAAAATCCAAAATGGCCGCCATACAGGTATCTCTCCAAATGTAAACATTGATTTTTAGTTTCCTTATGGTATAACCTTTCCAAAAATGCATAGGTTTGCTAATCTACCATGATTTTGAACGAAATATAATTTATTGACATAGGGAACCTGACTATTTGCTCTGGTCTCTCAACCAATCTCAACTCTCCCTTGCTCGTACAGGATGTACATGTTCTTCCAATACCCTAATGGTTATATTCCCATAATCCAAACTTCCTCCCCATCTCCACTGTTTTGATCCTCTTTTCTCCCTTTGATGAATTTCCTTCCGGAGACTGTTCAATCGTGCTCTTCCCTCCATTGCTTCAAGCAGGCGATGCACTATGACGTCATCCATTCCTACCTGAAACCTGTTATTTATTAGTCCCCTACCGGTTTCACTGGAAGGGACGATAGGTTTGCTCTCCGTCCGTCTGTCTAGCCCACCTGTGGTTTTCTGCACCTTCTTCCCAATACCCTTCAACATATTGAATTGAAACTTGGTACATGGCTTTATGATAAGTTACAGAAACTGAAACTTATTCTGTAGCTCTGTATACCAAAATCAATTTAAACGTCTGACTATACATGGCTCGCAATTTCTGAGTGCTGGGAAGAAGAACATTCATTGGGACCAATAGGGGACACGCATTGCAAAGCGATTCTCCCTCTTGTTACCCTCGCCAGAACAGAGAGTATTTGAGTCCGTTTGTTCCTTGGCAATTTTTTTTCCTTCCAACAACTATGCTGAGCACTCTGGTTTGTGTGTTTGTCTGTCCGCTCACTTATACTTGCCTACAGGTCACAATTTTAAACCGATCTTCACGAAACTTCACCAAATGGTAGAGTTTGTGGTCCGACAAAATTCTATATATTTTTGAGGTCAAAAGGTCAACATAGGCCAAAGGTCAATCACTTTTTTTTCCAATTTCTGAAATCCTCAATTTTCATCCGATTGACTTGAAATTTAAATAGGATTTACATATCGGCCAACTGAATTAAACCACCAACTATTTTTGAGATCAGCGTAAGCCAAAAGGTCAACATAGCCCAAAGGTCAACCACCTTTTTTCCAAATTTCTGAAATCCTCAATTTTCATCCGATTCACTTGAAATTTGAATGGGATTTACATATCAGCTAAATGAATTCAATCACCAACTATTTTTGAGATCAACATAGGCCAAAGGTCAACAACAATTTAAAATTTATAAAATCCTCAATTTTCATCCGATTGACTTGAAAATTGAATGGGATTTACGTATTGGTTAACTGAATTCAACCACCAACTATTTTTGAGATCAGCAAAGGCCAAAACGTCAACATAGGCCAAAGGTCAACAACAATTTCTAAAATCCTCTATTTTCATCTGATTGACTTGAAATTTGAATGTAATTTTCACATCAGCGAACTGAATTCAACCACCAACTATTTTTGAGGTCAACATAGGCCAAAAGGTCAACTTAGGCCAAATTTCTGAAATTGTCAATTTTCATCCGATTAACTTAAACTTTGAAGACCATTTGCATATCAGGTCACTGAATTCAACCACTAATTATTTTGAGGTCAAAAGGATGATCTTTTGAGTGCCATTCTACTTTGTTCTGTTTAAGTGTCGCTCTATGAGTGATTTTTCATTTGTCTGTTTGTCTGTCTGTCTGTTTGTCTGTTTGTCCCCACAGAATAAATATGATTTTCTCTGCAACGGGTGGTCTGATTGACAGGAAATTTTCACCATAGGTACACCTCCACCGGTAGAATTTTTAATGATAATTATGACATCACAGGTCACATGTTACAGGCGCCATCTTGGAAAAACCCAAAAGAATTTGCACCTCGATATCTCCGAAAGTGCTGAATAGAAAAAATTGAGACATGGCTCATTGTAAAGAACTCTCCGTGGGGAATAACATGTGTTGATGATGATGTCATAGGTGCCTGCATTATGACGTCATAATTCGACAAGTTCAAGATGAAATTTCTTGAGCGTCATCTACAGATAAATTGGTGGTGGGGGGGGGGGGGGGGGGGGGGGACGATGACGTCATCGGTCACGTGGTTCCGTCATATTTGTTTTAACATAAAGGCCTTAAAACCCACTAAAACATGTCCTGGCGAGGGTCTGCAATCTCTGATTGTTCTTTCTTGTTGTAAATGTGTTGCTTTGATTGTGCTTTATAAATACCTCTTCCTGCAATTCTGGTAAACTGTTGTTTCCAACCTGCCCATTTTGGCTCTTTCCTATCGACTCGATTAAGGTGTACTAGTGATAGATGGGATGTTTTACCCCAGCCAATGGCTCCATAACTTTAGTGGGTACATGCTTGATAGTTCGCTCGGCTGCACCTGATTAAATAAGACATGGTGCTAGCCCCCCTTGGTATTGCCCAGCCACTGCAAAGGTAATGCTCGTAGTAGCGAGAACCCTGCCAGGTTCAGCGGTATCAATAGGCGTTTGTGGTTGACTAGAAACATGCTGGACCACGGAGTTATCTGTAGCCAGGAGTTCGGGAGGAGTCCACAAAGTCCCCTCTTGGTAAACCTCGAAACCCGGATCCATAACAATATATTCACGTATACTTGTATTACATTACATACAAATAACATTTAAAAAAGTACTTCGGGTATTCAAAACACCCCTTTTGAGGTTACAAATGGTTTCGTATGCTAAAATCCGAATATTGTTCGGTCCCAAGGAATTTGGATTTGAAGAGTTTTCACCTGCAGCAGGTAAAGTTTAAATCTGAATTGCACACCAAAACAAAGGCCTCACTGTACAGAAACAAAAGGCGTGTGTTCCATTCTGAATCGCTGAGATTTTTTCAGACAAAATTATTTTGTGATAACCTGGTGTGCTCTCTCGGTGACATCATGAAGTGCAATATTGTCACACCTAACCTGCAATCCATTTGGTTTGACTTCATCATCCCCGAAATCGCACCTTTTCATGCTCTCAGATCTTATTACTACAGAATGACTTTTATTTATCCAGTCTTTGATTCATTCTTTGATTGCACTTGATGTGCTACATTTGTTTGTTTATTTTTGCAGGTTGTAATTTATTTCCTCATCAGAAACAAATTGCTTTTTAAATATCAAAACTGTATCGCACCCTCTGAGGAATCCAGGTCAGACCTGTAATTGAGATGCAGCTGTTTTCTTGGGCGGTGCCCACTGTGGCCGTGTGCAGGTGAAGCACTGGGAGCAATTGGCAGCCCAAACGTGCTGGACGTTTTACGGGAGTACAGCTCTGATCCCGTGATCGAGGTGAGTCATTTTGTTGAGAACGATAATGGCATGAGGTAGAGCTGAAGGGTCAAGCTCGATGTAAATAGGACACCGGCTTCACCATCAACCAAGTGTTGACAAAACTATGCTCAACCGCCATGACCATGAGAGATGAGGTGAAACGACGTTTTCGGCGTACGCTCTTTTTGATTGAAATTGAGACGTTTGAAAAAGGTCTGTTTTTTAACAAAGAACGAGATGCAGAAACTTCACAAGCTAATGGTTCTGTTTTGCCTCATTTGTGTACTTGGTCTTCAGCCCTCTCCACTGGCTGTGTATGAGAATATCTCAACCAACTTCAACTCTCTTCCGAATCTGTGGTGACTTCAACTTTCACCATGCCAGTTGTCTCGACATCTGTCGGTCCTTGCACCACTGTTATGCCGTTGCAGCCAAGGCCTCGTGCGACACTTCTAGCCTCACCCACTTTTTTTCCTTTTTTTTTTGTATACAACATCGAGGCTCGTGAAAGAGCTAACATCAATCACAAAAAAAAGGACAAACCAGGTAGGACACCGACACCATATCTTCACGGAAACTGAGATTGTATAGAGAACTAGGGGCTAATGAAATAGGTTAAGTACAGGTGAAAATAAGAACCAGGCACCCCCAGGTACCTGGTACCTTCAAGGTGGCATTGCCGTGCGCCTTTGGTGCCCGGCGATATCGCTGAAAACTGAGATTGTATAGAGACCTAGGTGCTAATGAAATAGGTTAAGTACAGGTGAAAATAAGAACCTGGCACCCCAAGGTACCTGGTACCTCCAGGTACCAGGTGCCTTCAGGGCGGCATTGCCGTGCGCCTTCGGCACCCGGCGATACCGCTGAAAACTGATATTGTATAGAGGACTAGAGGCTAATGAAATAGGTTAAGTACAGGTGAAAATAAGAACCAGGCACCCCCAGGTACCTGTTACCTCCAGGTACCTGGTACCTTCTTTAAAACAGCTGTTCACCACCATCTCTTATCTTCCCCCATCCAAAACCTTGATATTTTCCACCCCCGCTAATTCACCCCAGATACACTTTTTCGAAATTCCAACTTCTTTCCTGGAAGTCCTTGCAGTGTCCATATGTTTTATACCTCTCCCACCTCCCACCAAGCCCTCTCCCTCCCACAGTTCTCTCGATGTCCCTGCTCTCAAATGTTGTGTTTGTGTCCTTCCCCCTCTATCCCCATCTTGTCAACTGCTCCCCTTATTTTGTGTTTTATGTGTCGGTTTGTGTCGGTTTGACTTTTTGTGTGATTAATGTTAGCTCTTTCACGAGCCTCGATCCTGAAAAAAAACAACAACAACAAAAAAAAAACCCGACATACAATAGAGGGAGCGGGAGACAAGATGGGAAGAGAGAGGGAAGCACACAAGTGCAACAGCAGAGAACGGGGACAACGGAAGATCCGTGGGAGAGAGAGGGCTTCGGGGGAGGAGGCATGGGAAGGTGGGGGAGGGGGATGGGAAAGGTATAAAACACATGGACACTGCTAGAACTTCCAGGAAAGAAAGAAGTTGAGATTTCCAAAAAAAAAAAGTGGATCTGGGGTGAATTAATGGGGGGTAGAAGAGATCAAGGTTTTGGATGGGGGAAGACAAGAGATGGTGGTGAACAGCTGTTTTAAAGACATGGAGGGAGGAGTGGGATTGCAGAGAGTGAGGAAGTTTGTTCCAGAGGCGGGAGTAAAGAGGAATGAAAGAGTGAAGGTGAGCAGAGAGTGTTGATTTTGGCAATTTCACCATAAGAGGGTTGCTGGCAGATCTTGTGCGACCTGTAGGAATATTTGGGAGACAGAGCACAGATAGAGCTGGGGCAGCTAGGCCAGATAGGAGTCGGTGGAAAACAGAAAGACCACCAACCTGCCTGCGGTGAGTGAGTGAAAGGCCCTCGGAGTTAGCTTCATCGTGGGAGATTCCAATGATTCTGAACGCTTTGGTTTCAACAGCGTGAAGCCGAGCTAGGTGTGAGGCAGGAGCACCAGCCCAGAGGGGGGAACAGACTTCCATTGAGCTGTGGATGAAAGTCTTGTATGTGGTGAGGAGCTCAGGTGTGCCAAGGAGGGACTTCGCATGATGGAGGATGTCCAGTCGGCGACTGGCTTTGGAGGCTAGATTGGAAATGTGGTTTTCCCAGGAAAGTCCGTCCACCTTGGATGCGGCTTGGTACTTGGTTTCATTACATCCATATATTTCTCCAATTAGCTACCACTCTCTGCTAGCATATCTGGGCCGATTGGTCTGGCATGCGGTCCACCATCTTTCGCTGATCGGTCCACTATCTTTTCATCTCCAGACATGATGCCTCGGTCTCGTTTCTCCACAAACGATTCTTGCTCTTTGTCGCCAGCTATCCTGGCGAACATCTCTTCTCTGGTACAATACTTGTGTTGAGGCATTTGCCAGAAAGTGGCGTGCCTTTTTTCTCCTGGAAAGCCAACTGCACAGAGAGGGAACCCATTGGCTCTCTGCAAACCTCATAGTCGGTTTCCTTCCTCAGCTGTTTCAGAATTTGGTGCCAGGCCCACCTGCGTTCCAAACTCTCAGGTCTTTCATCATCCACAAAAACTTGGTGGCAGTTGTTCAAGTCTCTCTGAAACATGCTCATGGGTTCCTTTGTTCTTGAAGGATACGGTCATGATGGGCACTCTCTCAGGCTGCAGATGCTGGCCTTTGCTGCAAAAACAGAATTAAGGCAAAGGTCCAAAATCCCTCTCTTCCTGTAACCATCCTACACCTCCTCATAGAAAGCATGCTATCACCTCCTGCCGAGGTGGAGAAATTCGAGCGACTTGACTGCTCCACCACTACTGGTCCTGATGGTATCCGTTTTCTAATATTCAAATATGGTTGATCTGCATTGTCTCCTCCTGTGTCTCTACTCTTTGTCCATTTAACTATTTTTTTTTTTATCAGGAGCCACCTTACCTGCATGATGGAAACCATTCATAAATCATGGATACCATCCATAGCCCTGGTGTTGGGCTAGCGGCTAGGGTGCCAGCTTAGGATCCTAGGATCCTGGGTTCGAATCCCGGTCGATCGCTGAATTAACGCCAGGGGGGTTGACTCAGCCTGTCATCCTTCCGAGGTCGGCTAATTGAGTACCAGTTCACTGGTAATTCCCTGTGTGTCGTAAAAAGGCGACAAACAGGGTTGGCGGCAGGAAGGGCATCCGGCCGTAAAACATTGCTTCAAAAAGGGGACCAAAAAACAACAACAACCACGGTCCCCGAAAAAGGCCAACCCCCGCTTGCGGGGAAAAATGGCCTCCAAAGGTGGTTTTTATCCAGCATAACTTCAGACCAGCTTGCCTTCTCCCCAAAATAAGCAAACGAATTTGATCGATATAATTTTAGCAGACTTTCATTTTATTTTTTCAACAACTCTGATCTCCAGGTGAGCTTAGCTTCTCGCCTGGCCATTCCACCATGGACGTCCTGCAGCAATGGCTCGATGGCCTTTATTTCAAACAAGCAGTCAGGGCTATCTCGCTGGTTCATCTCCTGTGCATTTTGTTCATGGCACACCAATGTGATTTGCACACACTCCTCTAATGCCATCTGAGATTTCTTCCTGTATTGACTATCGGATTCCCTGCATGCTCACAGTGGATTCTTTCGGATGGAATACTGCCCCATCCTGTACGTTTTGAGGCCCATGCCCCTCAAAGTAGCGCACTTGGATGAATCCTGTTCTCGATGTGAATCAATATCATGCCGGATTCATCACTGGGATTGTATCACCTTGTAGATGACCCTACCTCTGCAGGATGGCCTCACTCTTCCACTAGGCAGGATGTTGCTGCATCACTCAGGCGATTCAGAGAAAATCAGCACCTGGTTATCAACCTGGAACACATCGTTCAGGGCAATAAAGATGATATTCTCAATTTAACCCGCAATAAGGAGCGATTGGCAAATTCTCCATTTCATTTATATTGTCCGCCTCCAGAAAAGGGAGTGCCTGGAGGTCTTTGGGTCTCACGATCAGCTTGGACAGAACGCATCTCGAAACTGACCTCCAACCACTCCTTCAGGTTTCTCTTCCGGGTCGAGTCCTGCTCTCCTAAGCTTATGAAGGTTTATAAAAACCGTCATCCAGAGTGTCTTGATCCCACTGTGGATTGGTGCTGCTCGCTTCTCATCTTTAAGGCCCCCCTCCATGCCATTGGAATCTTGTGTTGGAAAGCTGGGTCGGGGTCTCGGGTCTTGCTTCCTGCTCTGTGCAGGTTTGTGGCCTTCCATTTTCTTTTTCTTTTTTACTGGCTGTTCCTCTTACCTGTCTGCATAGGCCTCACCAGGTCATATAAAACCTGTCAGAAATCCTTTCTTTGTTTCTTTTCCAAAGCTGAAACTGAACATCAGCATCTCTCCCATTACAGTATTTACTAATGAGCTTGACTACCTGCTTGTCTACCTGTTCTCATCTTTCTCTTGCAATTCCTCTGCTTTGTGTTGCTTTCTTTGTTTTCTTTATAGCTGCTGGTTGGGAAAAAAACCAAATAATGTTGATTGCTTGGTCATGGAATAGAGGGGGAAAAGTCATTTGTATACCCCATTCACATAGCAGCAGCTTCCAGCAAAATACCGGCATTTTCCCACCAAATTGCTGGCATCGCTTTGATAAGAATGGAAGCTAAAACCGATGCCAGCGTTTTGCCGGATATTCGTTTCCAGCAATTTTACACCAATTTCCCGGCATTTGTCACAGTAGCTATTGTGGAAGAATGCCGCCATTCATTATATGTTAACAGCAGCCATACAAATGCTGGCAATTTTACACCTTACACAGACGCTTGCGCTATTTTTATGGACATCATTTGTGGTTGCCCTTCTGAATGTGATTAATATATAAGATGGTGCATTGTATGCTCGGTGTGCCGGGGAGAAGGTCGCAGAGACCTGCCAGCTGGCAGTGCAGAGGATCGAGTGGCTGCAAAACGAGCAAAAGCGGGAAGGAACCAACTTGGGCTCCAACCCATACCTGTCGGTAGACCCCGCGCCGCCATCCCAAGAACGAGCCGTCGCCAGTTTGCGGGCCACGCTGCTGGACTGCGACGCACCTCTGTTTGACCGTTATCGTGCGATGTTTGCCCTGCGCAATGCCGGTGGAGATGAGTCGGCCTTGGCTCTCGCAGATGGTACGTGTAGCGATTCGGATGTGCCGGTGCAGGTGATGTGGGTCTGGTGTAAGAACTCGAGACAAGTGTTTGTTCATGGCATTGTTGAACACCTGCATTGAAGGTGTCCCTTTTGGGGAATTTTTGATGGTCTATTTGGGGTGAATTAAATGTAAAATTTGGAGTTGGAGTTGTGGTGCGGGGAAAGAAAAGAACTAAAGCTCAGGTGGGGTCTTCGGTGGGGTCTTGTTGCAAGACCAACACAACCAGAAGATGTGCCAAGTGATTTAGAAATGGCAGAGTAAAATTGCCTCTTAAAAACGTGTCGCGGTACGAAGCGAATGACCGATGGCATGGGCTGGATGGTATTTGGTCCAGGTGCTTCCTCTATTAGGATAGACCCTTGGGGTGGTTATTTTTTTTTTACCTCTGCCACCGAAGGTGGACGGAGGTTATGTTTACACACCTGTCTGTCTGTGTGTGAGCAGGACATCTCAAAAAGTTATGGACAGATTCGGACGAAATTGTGTGGACATGTTGGGTGTATGACGAGGACGGATCGATTCGACTTTGGTGAAGATCCGAATCCGGATCCAGATATGAGAATTTTAAGTGGTTCTTCACGATTGAGAGATGGGGACTAATGCCTTGCTCTGCCTACGACACAACAGGATGGCAGTTTGTAACTTGGTCGAGATTCAAACCCTGGGGAGATAGCTCGGAGGTAATGAGCAGCTCCGTTAGCGTCAGATTCGAACCAGGTCATTTTGGGGTACGACCCGCATTCTGTGCACCGAATGGAGGTGGCTCCACTTCCGTCCCGCTGGTACGGTGAATGACCGATTTGATTTTGAACCTCTCCTGTGATCCCTGTCACCCCATCCGCAGGTCTCTCTTGCGGCAGTGCGTTGTTTCGCCACGAGGTGGCGTTCGTACTGGGGCAGATGCAGTCGGCGGTGGCTGTGCCCGCACTGAAAGCCACGTTGTCATCACCCACCGAGAGCCCCATGGTGCGGCACGAGTGCGCCGAGGCGCTGGGCGCGATCGCGCAGCCGCATTGCGCGGAGCTCCTGCGGGAGCACCTGCTCGATCCGGAAGTGGTGGTGCGGGAGAGTTGCGAGGTTGCCCTCGACATACACGAGAGTGAGACCTGCGGAGAGTTCCAATATGCGAACGGGCTGCCCAGACCTGCTGAAACAATCCCTGCCAATTAGAAGGGAAAAAAGCAAAAGCTCCTGCCACCACCCTCCTTTCGGAGCCATCCATTTATTACGTATGCAAACATGGCAAATTTCCACAGCACCTCGTACCCTTGTAACGGATTTTGGTCCAATCTAGTACTTCCTCTCTCATGGCACCTCAGCTCTTATTGACATGCATCTTCTCCATTCAGCCATGAGATGGCTCCTTTATGGTGTGACGGTGACTATGCTTTGAGGCTGGAGCAGCACCTTGCCGGTTCATATGAAAAGGTGATGGGATTATTTGGGAGAAGTGTTTAGCATTTCTAACCTCGCCCTCTGCCACGATTATTGTGGGTTTGAAGTGCCAAAGATGCTTCACACGTCACACGTGCTTTTTTCACTGCTCTCGTTGCTGTTTAGTATGTAGAATTCCTGTAAATTTGTAATAAAGTTGCTGAGGAAGAAATAGCTTTTTGTAACGTTTTTCGTGACTGCGTGATTTGCTGACGTCACGCAGCGATGGTATGGACTCCAAGTTGAGGCTTCAGGAGGCGAGCTTTGGCTTCCTCTGGGAAATAAAGACCGGCTCATCCCTCGGTGGGAGCATTGCCTGGATTTGTTTCTGATTTATGGACGCGAAAGGGAGTTGGGGGGGGGGGGGGGGAGCGTGCTCGCCATACCCTTCGCAAAGGACACTGGGGTCTTCAATGTCCAGCTCGGAATGCCGGGCAGTTTAACGTCCATCGGTGGGACACATATCGATGCCTGAGCAACATCAGGACGGTAGTTTATAGCTGGGCTGCGATTCAAACCCAGGCTAGACAGGTTGGAGGTGAGTGTGCGTACCTGTCTGGTTCAAAACGTAACGACGAGGGTTATTTATGGGAATTGAAAGCAGCCATGTTCACCTTATCAGATTGTGCCAGTGGAAATGTGGTTTTCATCGCACGATAAACACGCACGCTGATCCCAAACCGCCTTTTGGACATTCCAGGCTCCGTGCCACACAATGGGTAATCCGAGGCGATTGAGGTCGCACGGAATTGGCATCTTTAAGAACCGACAATAAATCTCCAATTAAAGTCAAGTGGGGAAAGGGGGCGGGGCTCGTGTTGGGGGGGCGTGGCGTTCGCCGGGCAGGTGCTGCGTGCGCCGTCTTCAACACGCGCGGCTCGGGGCTCCGTAACGACCGAGACGAGCACGGGAACCTTCGCGGCACGAAGCGTCCGACTCACTCCCGATGGAGCCTCTGCCGCCGGCCGTGCGGGAGCTGGAGATGCGTCTGGGCCGTCGTCTGCCCGACAGCCTCCTTCGCTGCCTGCAGCGGGCCGAGGAAGCGACGCCGGCCGCGGCGGAACAATCCGGATCGGGCCCGTCCGAGGCCCCCGCGCCGAAGCTGCATCGCCTGCTGAACACGCTCCGTGGAGACATGGTGAGGGCTGCGCTGGCGTGCCGCTTCGGTGCTCACGTTCCCGATCGCATGGCGGAAGTGGGTCACGTGTCGTGCGTGCTCCGCACACCGGAGGCCAATCTTAGAACGGCAAATGCAGATTTTCCGCTTCGTGCTCAAACCAAATCTCCTAAAAGCCGGAATTCGATTCGGAAATCTTCGCAATTCCAAAGGTCGGGAAGCGCAGCCGCGTGGTCCTGGCTTCGGTTCGGAACCGTTTCATGTCGACCCCCGAGGGGGCTACGTTTACAGCTGCCTCTGTCGATTATATCATATCGATCTTTCCCTTTTTTTGACCGATGGCTGCGTCCGAAAACCAACCAAGGGAGCAGGTGCGTGGCGAGTTGTGACGAATCGAACGTATGACGTCAGCATGAGGCCGGTAAACATCTCACCGGCTCAGGTGGACCTCCCGGTGGTGCTTAGCCACGGTATGACGTCAAAGTCGATGTTATCTAATTATCCGGAGCGGTGCTGATTTGTGTGCCCAATCGATTGGACCGAATGACGTCTCGGTCTTTGATGACGTAGAAGCTCCAGGGAGAGCAAATGGCGGCGAGGGGGTTTCCAAGATCGACATCAAATGTCAAATTCACCGAATATTTAAATAAACGTTTATTCTATGACTCGATAATCCACACCACGTGATCATCACATTGAGTCGACCCATGTACGAGGACGTTGTCTCGGAATCATTGTTTTCAACGCTCCATGGAGATGATTGTTCGTTTGTAGCCGCGCAGTTAAACTTCGTTTTGGGATAAATTATATTCGATTTATTTTGGTTAATGGCGTGTTTTTGTGAGCTTGAGTTAAGGTCAAGCAAGGTCTGAGCAGAAGAGCTATCGTCGGCCTTGGTGCGAAGGGAATGACGTGAGTGCGGTTTGAACCACACACCCACACACACCGGGCAAAGCTCACCACATCCCCACGTGTGCAGAAAGAACTAGAACGGCACTCGGTAGAGAGCATATCTCCACCAGGTGAACAGTTTACGTTGTGTATCTCAAAGTAGACCAAAAAATCGCAATACAGAATCACATTTAATCAAAATCAATCACAGGAATCACCATACCCTCGTTTTTGGCCGTATCACTAATGGTGAAGAATTGCCTTAAAGATTCTACCAGCTGGATCTGGATCCGGATCTTCACCAAAATTGAATCGATTCTTCCTTATCACACAAACAACCTGTCCAACAAGTTTCGTCCAAATCAGTCCATAACTTTTTGAGATATCCTGCTGTGTATCGTTTTTGGCCCAATCTCCCAATGGTGAAGAATCACTTTAAAAATTCTAGTAGACGGATCCGAATCCGGATCTTCACCAAAATCTAATCATTTCGTCCTTGTCACATACACTACAACTCTGCCAAATTTCGTCCGAATCCATCCACAACTTTGAGATATTTTGTTCACAAACAGACAGGGATGAAAACTTAACCTCCATCCACCTTTGGTGGTGGAGGTAATGGGTTGAAGGGCATTATCATAATGATGCCCTCAGATATCCTCAATATTGAGACCGGAGTAATGGTTGGAGCGTCTGCTCTGAGTCTGGGAGGCCAGTTGTTCAAACCCAGGATTATTCATGCCCAAGACGTAAAGATGGTACGTGCTGCTTCCTTGCTTGACGTCAGCATTTAAAAAGACAAGAGCACAGACAAACAATGCTGGGAAGGCAATGGCAAACCACGTGGTGCAACCTATGTAAAGACTACGGTATTTCAAATAGCATGCATGGGACTAAGTTCCAAATAAAATTGGTGCTTTGCCCATTTCCAGTGTTTATCATTATCTCCGCAACCAAAGGTGGATGGAGGTTATGTTTTCATCCCTGTCTGTCTGTCCGTTTGTGAACAAGATATCTCACAGTTGTGGACGAATTCGGACTAAATTTCACAGAGATGTAACGTATGTGACGAGGACAAAATTATTAGATTTTGGTGAAGATCCAGATTCGGATCCGGCTACTAGAATTTTAAAAGTGATTCTTCACCATTGAGCGATATGGCCAACCATGTGGAGGTATGCTCTATACTGAGTGCCGTTCTAGTTTTACCTGTGTTACGGACTCCTCCCCAAACCCCCTGGTCACGGTGTGCCTCCGAGCCCCGAGAGGAGTCACGGCAGAAAAATGTGTTATTCTGTATGTCAAAGATCAATGGTGAAGCCACACCAATTGTTACCAACAAACAAATATTGTATTAAGATCACATAAGAATAACAGTACAACAACAATAGTAATCAATTGTACAACCAATATATATTTCCTATGATGGTACCATCAGGTTCGTACAATATAACTCGCTGTGCTCCAAGTGAGCGAAAAGAAGAACATTCCCCAATGTCTCTATTCCGGCATCAAGCCCAAGTCGATCCGCTCCAGCGATCGTCAGAACGATGTCCAATCGAGACCAGAATCCCGTTCGGATGACAGTCACAGTCACGCGGCCAAAGCTGCGCAAAGGTGCCCTCAAGGCGACGGGGAAATCCAAAGGCGTCCTCCAGGCGACTGGGAAATCACACCCCCGGGTATGGACATTTCACGGCTCCAAACCGGCGAACCGCAGATTTACCTTCAAAATCCACGTGACACACACACCAGATAAACGTCTGGATGCGGTGAAAATGGTTGAAGCGAAGCGAAAAACCTTGCGCGATGCGCAAAGCGCGTGAGTCAAAATGGCCGACGGCCCGTTCGAGGCGTAACGGCACGACGATGATTCTCCTCGGAATCGACCGCCAAAACCTGACACGCAGGTTGATCTGTCACAGCGATAACAACTCTGTCGCAAGAATCCCTTTCCCGGGAAACCCAAGTTCGCTAGTGACCTCCGTTCGTCAACGTTTGCTCCAGACCTCGAAGCAGCTTGGCTTCTTCCCCGACTCACTCGCTCCGCCTTCCTCTCCTCCTCTTCCTCTTCGTCCGGTTTCATTTAAAACATTGACTTTTTTACCTTTTGAAAATAGTAACCTCTATCTCCCTTAAACGACAACAATAATAGTACATGGAATCAAAAATGTTTACAGTGGATGAAAACCACAACAACGGAAGTGACGAATCCGTAACACCTGTTTGTCTCCTGCACGTCCATCCACCTTTTAACAAAAAAAGAAAAGAATTTCGATTGGAGCTGAGAAGAGAAAATTGCAAACACGGCTGAAGGAATGAGTACTTCTTGAACTCAGCAAGATAGCTTCTTGAACTTCCATCCTCACACTAAAAGTAACTTTATCTAAAGCTGATTGGTTGAGCAGAATCTTTGAACAGTGTGATTTAATAAAGGGATGTCAAACAGACTGAAACTGGAGAGTTCATAGAACATGTTGCCCCCACGCAGTTTTTATTATTTTTTGTACATGGTCAAAGCTCCTGGAAGAGCTACAACCCAGAACTTATCAGGACGCAACATCACAAAGAAACAGCAGGAGAAGGGGGAAATGTCAACAGCAGGGTGGAGGGACAAAATAAACGGACATGGACAAACAAGGCATGGAGGTGAGAATCACGGAGAGGGCAGACGGGTGCAAGACCAGAAAGGAGGTGAAAGAAGACAGAAACCTGTCGGCGATGGTGAAGTGCTCAGCCCATAGTGTTCAAGTACACACTTCAATTTAAATAAAATGATTTTAGAGATAGTTTTTAAAAAACAACAGAAGTTTAGCGCTGCTGAAACACTTATACACAGCCTTTATACACTGTAATAAGACGACATTGAGCCACAGTTTTCCGAAGATGGAAAGATGTTTTATTGATCACCAGACAATACAGCATCAATCAGCATCGTACATAGCCATATCGGCGGCATCTTCATCATTGAACGGACATCATTGAATGGACAGGAACCAAAGCTAGTCGCCGTCTGGGAATCCTCCTGTTGTGCAAAGTCCTTTCTGGGCACCTTTGAACCCCTCAATACATACAATGCTTTCATCCGCAGCTCAATAGAATACTGCTCTCCCCTCCGGGCTGGTGCTCCTGCTGCTTCACACCTAGCTCGGCTTCACCCTGTTGAAACCAAAGCATTCAGAATCATTGGAATCTCCCTCTATGAAGCTGATCTGAGGGCCTTTCACTCACTCACCGCAGGCAGGTTGGTGGTCTTTGGCTTCCACCGACTCCTCTCCGGCGTTGCTCCCTCTGTTCTGTCTATGGCTCTATGCTCTGCCCCCCAAATATTCCTGCAGGACGCACAAGATCTGCCAGCAACCCTCTTCTGGTGAAACTGCCAAAATCAAGACTCTCTGCTCACCTTCACTCTTTCATTCCTTTTTTGTCCCGCCTCTGGAACAAACACTCTCACTCTCTTCAATCCCTCTACTCCCTCCAGGTCTTTAAAACAGCTGTTCACCACCATCTCTTATCTTCCCCCATCCAAAACCTTGATCTTTTCTATCCCCGTTAAAACACCCCAAATCCACCTCTTTCAACCCCCAACTTCTTTCCTGAAATTCCTCGAAGTGTGCATTTGCTTTGTACCATGTACTCCTCCCTCCTCTCCCAGCCCTTCCCTTCCCACAGATCTACCGACATCCCTGTTCTCTTCTGTTGTGCTTCGCTCTCCCCCTCTCTCCCCATCTTGTCTCCCGCTCCCTTCATTGTATGTTTTATGTGTCTGTGCATGTTTTCATGTTTAAGGGTGTAGTACTGGTGAACAGGTGATTTTTTTTTTTTTTTTTTTTTTAGCTGAACAGTTTCCTTATAGTCTTATAAACAAGAATCATGCTATTAGAGGTCATAGAAGTACCCCTAATTATTTAAAAATTCAAATTTTCTAACATCATACATGCCCCTCAATAACCGGAAGTAGAATTCTTTGTTATCTATCTATAATTCCAGTAATCTCTGTGTGTTTGTGTGTTTGTGTGTTTGTCTGTGACCGCTGTTTCTCGACAACCACGGGTCCGATATACTTTAAACTTGCCAGGTATATTGCTGGGGACCCGAGGATGTGCCTTTTCAAGGTTTCATATTAATCGGACAAGTAGTTACCGAGCTATGGCGATTTCTTTACCAAACTCCGCAAGCCGTTCGCTTTGGACCAAACCATTTCATGTAAATAGAGGGGGGGGGGGGGTTCTGTGGTCGTTGCGAATGGACCAAACCATTCATGTAAATAGAGGGGGGGGGGGGGGGGTTCTGTGGTCGTTACTGCCACGTGGTTTCAAAGTTTTTTTTTTGTTGTTGTTGTTTGCACGCATGTTTTTTTGCACCCACGTACGGGCACGCCCTAGGATGTTTACACACACATACCCCTACACAAATTTTTTTTTTTTTTTTTTTTTTTTTTGGCAAGGAACGGGCACCCACGTACGGGCACGTCCTAGTCTATCTATAATTCCAGTAATCTCTGTATGTCTGTGTGTTTGTCTGTGACCGCTGTTTCTCGACAACCACGGGTCCGATATACTTGAAACTTGCCAGGTATATTGCTGGGGACCCGAGGATGTGCCTTTTCAAGGTTTCATATTAATCGGAGAAGTAGTTACCGAGCTATGGCGATTTAGCCGTTCGCCGTTCGCTTTGGCTTTGCGAATGGACCAAACCATTTCATGTAAATAGAGGGGGGGGGGGTTCTGTGGTCGTTGTGAATGGACCAAACCATTCATGTAAATAGAGGGGGGGGGGGTTCTGTGGTCGTTACTGCCACGTGGTTTCAAAGTTTTTTTTTGTTGTTGTTTGCACGCATGTTTTTTTGCACCCACGTACGGGCACGCCCTAGGATGTTTACACACACACACACCCCTACACAAATTTTTTTTTTTTTTTTTTTTTGGCAAGGAACGGGCACCCACGTACGGGCACGTCCTAGTCTATCTATAATTCCAGTAATCTCTGTATGTCTGTGTGTTTGTCGTTTGTCTGTGACCGCTGTTTCTCGACAACCACGGGTCCGATATACTTTAAACTTGCCAGGTATATTGCTGGGGACCCGAGGATGTGCCTTTTCAAGGTTTCATATTAATCGGACAAGTAGTTACCGAGCTATGGCGATTTAGCCGTTCGCTTTGGCTTTGCGAATGGACCAAACCATTTCATGTAAATAGAGGGGGAAAGGGGGGTTCTGTGGTCGTTGCGAATGGACCAAACCATTCATGTAAATAGAGGGGGGGGGGGGGGGGGTTCTGTGGTCGTTACTGCCACGTGGTTTCAAAGTTTTTTTTTGTTGTTGTTGTTTGCACGCATGTTTTTTTGCACGCACGTACGGGCACCCACGTACGGGCACGTCCTAGTAACTTTAATTTGCATCATTCTTTTGGGCTGAAATTTGGACAGGATATTCAGAATATCACTTCCTTTAAAATGATGAAGGCTTTTGTTTATAGGAGTAGCCATTGTGGATTTATTGAAGGACAACCAAGTTTTATCTGGTAATTGGCATAATTAGCTAATTGGTGAACATTTGACATAATTTCACAAAATCCTCATCAGGTAGTAGAGTAACACATGTATAATACATGTACCAAGTTTTGTGTGAAAAGAATGATAGGTGACATAGAAGATAGAAGTAGAAATGTGTTCTTTGTTTTTCCTTGTTTTTTATTGACGGTCTAATTTATACAAATTATATGCATGTAATATGACAAAGAAGCGTTGAAACTGGTCTGAGTTAAAGCCAAGATTATATCTTTCAAGAAAAACTGAAAATTAGATATTAACTTGACTTTGTTTTTGTGTAAAGGCCTCTCAAAGGTACCTATGTAGTTTTCTCAATTTTTCACCAGTACTACACCCTTACTGTGTTAGCTCTTACATGAGCCTCGATTTTGTATACAAAAAAAAACAACTTCACCCTCTCGTCTCGTGTGCCATGTCCTCTCATGCTTCATGTCGATATAGTGTAGCATCGTTCTTGGAAGTATTATGAAGTTGATTTGTGTTCTACAGTGTTTAAGTTTTATAATCCAATTAAAATATAGTTTCAAAGGCATATAAATAAATAAATTCCAGGTTTTACCACCATTTTACCCAACGTCTATTGCATCACCTTGTCTAACATGTTGCATTAGTTATTCATGCCTGTTGTTTGTGTCCTTCACAACGTCCTTAATAACAGCAAGTTTCCTGTTGGGAATGATTTTCAATTTTGTTTGACTGTCAGGCAGAAAAAGTAAAAAATATTATCTCCACTCTGCACACGTACACTCGGGAAGAATTTGGAACCAGAAGTACATCAAAAGTGCGTGTGTCAAAATGGCAAACTTGTCTTCCTATTCATGTTCGAAATAGTGTTCAAAATATAGCATTCCATTTAAACAAGTTTTCTCGATCATAAACGGATAAGATAAAAGGAAAGGAACTAATTGCTTAACCCCGCTTTTCGCTGCACGTGCGCAGGACAATGATAGATTCCTGGTAGCGGGTGGTCGTGAGGAAAACTTAGGATTTTCATTTCCACAAAAGGATATTGCATTCCAGGTAGAAGACATTTCTACAAGTGAGGAATGACGAGGGTCGAGTGTAATACTGTTAGAAAAAGTCTTCAGTGAACTGCAACTGATTCCACTGGGTACAGTTCATGTGAAGGCTTGACAATTCCAGTCATATTTTCTACAGAAGAGAACGCAACCGTTTACAATTCAGTAACCAAGACGGGTTGGTTGGACCGAACTTAGATTCAAAAGAACGTTCAAAATGAAAGTTGCTGATATTTCCAAAAGGAATTTCTGCTGCATATAAGAAGCAGGTCCTTGAGAATGGTTGGCTTGGGTACCTTGTCAAAAAAATTAGTGTATGATGTTGCTATGACCTGAGAAAAGATGGTAGAACAGAGACCACCGAGAAGAGGTCTGCATTGAAAGTGTCCTTGTGCTTCTTCTTGGGAGATGTCAATGAGGTTGAGAGCACTGGTTTCTGCACCATCCGTGAACAGGTGCGAAGCGGCGGAACCAGGCCATCTCAAACTAAATCCACTCGTGGGAACATGAAAACCACTGCCCTGCTACTGATTTCAATGGCCCGAGTCATTCCTTCTTGTGGGGTCGCGCCGGGTAACATTTTTATCCAAAGTAGAATAAGAACCGTATGGTCAGGCTTGCTATTCGATTGAACAAGGCAGGAATTCTGCTCGTGGTGCTGCTGATAGAAAACTTGCCAACTCTTCACAAAAAGGCACCGTGGGATCTTTAACGTACACATACGATCAGTGCTAGCAGATGGCATCTTCTGCCTGAAAGTCCTTCCAATGAATGGCATACACATTAACGCTTCGTCCTGCCTGCGGAACACCAGTGATATTCTAAAGCTGGGCCCAGATTCAAAATCAGGCCGCACGGCGAAAGACGAGTATGCATTCCTCCAAGCTGTCCTTCTGACCCACTTTAAACCCTGAAAAGTAACGGCAACACCGCTCAAGCTAGCAAGCCCAGTTGCCAATTGCAACCCAAATCTTTCTCTGGTGCAATCTGGAGGTTTTGATTGTTTTGTCACAGCTGTTTTGATTTTTGTCCACGAGAGATATGCACCGGCTACTATGGTTTAAACGTGGCTATAAGGTCAAGGAAGTTTTGAAAGCGAATAAGTTGTTGACCCTGTGTTCACGTTCACATGCTGCGTGCCCGGTTACACAGAAAGGCAGCTGAACCAACCCGCACCGCATTGGGGCTTGTCCTGGCACAGCTTCTGTTGAGTACTGGATCAGTGGTTTTGCGTACATGAAGCATGACACCTCATTTGCCTTTTGCATGATCTACTGGTTTTGTGACAAAAGGGGGATGTCGTTTTAGTCGTCCAAGTATGGAATGATCGCATTCGATATTGAAATCACAGCCATTTTAACCGAACACGCTGGCTGTTCGATTGAGGAGTTAGACATATTTTACTTCACTGGCTGGTTTGTTATATTTCCTCACGTGGTGCTGTACAATGTCCGGCACAAGAACAATTGGCTCGACATTAGATTTTGGGCCTAACTTGGTCAATGCATAAAATGTTGGCAAGTGTTTAAATTAAACAATCACATACCGCAATAATTGAATGTGGGGAAATTACTGGTATATAGAGATAAAAAGGGGCTGGCAAAATGCCTTCAAGGTACTCACGCTAACCTCCTAGCCATCGAGCCTGGGTTTGAATCCCGACCCAGCTAAAAGCTGTCATTCTGGTGATTCAATGTGTGCGCCGTCCCTTGGATGGACATTATACCGGATCTACCGTCTGCCGATATTAGTTGGTGGATGTTAAAAATCCCACTGTGTCCTTTGCGAAGAGTGCTCGAGCTATCACTGGCACCATAAACAAATTCCAAATTCCTACACAAACTACTTCTGGGAGAGGGATGGCAAACCGCCAAGCATGACCCTTGCCAAGAAACTGCTTTGGTAGTACCAACTAACAGAGTATGATACATCAGTAAATTAGTCATAGATAAAGCAAGAAAAACAACAACCTTCAACTGCAAAATATGTCCAAACTTGTTTATCTCATGTTCACATTGGTACACCACATAGGACAAGGCATTGTTTTTCAATCCCATTATTTTCCCCTGTTTCCTCGACCGCAGGCTCGCCTCAGAGCTTTGGACGGCAACGTCTTGCGGCAACTGCTTAGTGTGAACGAGGGGCTGGCAGCTGCTCGATGGCTTCTCGATGAGAGAGGAATGTTGATCGAGGAGGATGAGGAAGACGAAGAGGACATTAGTTTTGATGGCAGCAGCCCCTCGGAAAGTATGTGCAGCCTTGTAGACCCGAATCAGGCCTTGCCAATAGACCAAAGCCTGCCCGAAGCCATCGACTACTTTGACCGAATCTCTGTAGGTAGCTTTTTGGACACGTTTGCAGATGAGACCGGCGAAGTATCCAACGACAGCGGACACTGGGGTTTCGATTCCACGCTCCCGCGCAACAACTCTCTCTTCCGACGTGCCGGGAAGGACAAACCGCAGACGCCCTCACACGACCAAGGTCCAGGATGTGGCCGATCCCCTCGGCAAGCGACGACTCGCAGCCCTGGGGCCGATGGGGTAACGAGGCTCAAGACGCCAGACAAAAACCGTAACATCCATGGATACAGTGTTGGTTGCAATGGAAACGCACATGGCCTTTGATGGGAGTGCGAATGCACCTGTGGACCATTTCCTACTCGTTTTCGATGAATGTACAAATGGACTGTTGTGAAACCGATTACTTCATCCCTCCGCGGTACATTTAGCAATGAAGACGCTTAACGTACGGACACAAGTTGTCCATTAAAATGTACACAGTTGTACTACTTGCATGGGGAGTGTTTGTCATCACGTATTTTATTTTTGAACATTCCAGACAGTGTTACTCAACAGGAAACTTACACTTATTTATAGACAGGATAATATTAAAGGGCTTTGTTTGAAAAAAGAAAAAAAATGAAAAAAAAGTCAACTGATTGGAAGGGAAAAGAACAATCATTATTTCTCACGTGTGTGCTGATGTGTCATTTAAAATTTCCACGAAGTGGATTAATCTGGAGAAAGTATCAAAAAAAGAAACAAATAAAGAAAAAAAAAATTGATTAATGATTTATATCCATGAATGCTTGGAAAGCAAACTGCTTTCCAAAAATCAATCAAAAGTTCCGGCCTCGTTTATAGCATTCGGGAGCACTGGCGACAAGCCAGGAGTCTGCTGGTTTTCCTTTAACCCTGCAGAGTGTCAGAGACCTTGCACATACGGATATTATTCGGATTACTTGAACCATGCAAAGTCCATATCCATGTACCACACCAGATTCAGACAAACAATCCAATTATCAAATAACGTTGCAGTTCTAAAGTTCAAAAGGGTGTAACAACTTGAGCATGCAACTTCTAGGAAATAAAAACAGAGCACGTTGCACAGAAATGGACAAAATCAAATAGATGATTAAACTGACCGTTACTCGTCTTTAATGGCATGGGACGATTTGACCGACAGAGTGGTGGACGCACAGCTGATGGAGAGACGTGGCAGGAATGGATTCCAAATGGCATTCACTTTGAAGCTTGAGGCCCCCGCTCCTCCCGAGTGCCTTTAAGAAAGTGCATTTTTGGCCTCGCGCTGCCATGCTCAAGGCGCCTCGGAAAGACGTGCCCGGGGACGAAGTCGTGAATGATGGCACTTTTAAAAGGCCAAACGTCTGGGAACTTAGCTGCAGTCCACAAACTCGTCAAAATGTTGTGTGCACACAGCAGCTGAACGGTGTCTATAAACATTCATTTTATTATTTTGCTTGGGAGTCGGCACATTTCCATATGGTAGCTGACTTTTGCACAACCTGTTCAATTAGCTAATTCTTTTAGGCTCCTAATTATCCCACTCCCTAACTCCACCACACCACCTGAAAACCCATGCAAATGGGAACCTCGATGTAAAACTAGTTACAACCCACAGATTGCTAACCACATTTAGGGAAATTAAACTTGTGCATCGAGTGACAACCGTAGTGCACACCCCATAATTGATGTTGATTAAAGTGCAGGAGAATGCTTCGTTCAAAATGACGACCAGCTCATCATTCGCTCATGGAACCCCTCGCAGGACGCTACAGCTGCGTCTGATTGCAACTCTGCCCAGAAGAGCCAAAAGCTTCCCCTCGCATTCCCATGCACATGTTAACCAGTTCACATTCATCACCACCGCAACCTTGACCCACAGGCAAACTATCGTAGACTTTTTTTTTATGAACCGCATCCAAATCAGTGAAATAATTCCACATACCCACTGCAAAACATCATGCCAAGATTTCATTGGAGGGAGCAGCGTTTCCACTCGCCCAATGGACCGTGGCAAAACAGAAACCATACATTCGACACCCTCACCTGCTATTTACAGTTCTGTGAAGAGCCTCATTACAAGTTCCATCTCCTTTACCGCAACCGCGTTACATTATTTGTTTTATTGTATGACACAAACCTCACATGGTTTTGCATGCCATCTCCCCTCCCCCACCCCCACCCCTGCTCTTGTACTCCTCCAGAACTCCATAAACCTTCCAGGATGCATCATGGGGTTCTTCCACTTACCCATTTATTAACATTTATAAAATCCCCACTTACTGCTCACTTCCACTCCCTTGTTCCTCTGTTGGGGAACATTTAGCACCTTGCAGCATGCGAAACCACCTTCCAGACCACCCAACCACCTTTCCAGACAGCCATCTTTCAGTACAATCTCACTCTTTCCTCCATGGGTTTTAGACAGCTCACCGCCATCTTCTATTCCTACGCTTCCCACACTTACCCCTATGACCCGGAGGCTCCCATCTTCTCCCTCTCCCCCCCCACCCCCAATTGTGTATCCATGTGTTTGTTTGAGTCTCGTTTCCCACACTGCCCCAATGCCAATATGTTACCCTTTTTATATGACCTGCCATATTGCTCTTCAGTGGTGCTTACAAACCACTGCTCAAAACATTCACTGTGACTAAAAAACGACATTTTAATGGTGGATGCAACCAGGAATGAATTTTTCAACTCCCAGCATAGATTTGGTAACTTGGAATCATGGCCGTGGAATGTTAAAGCGGAATGGGATTGCGTTGGTGGTTGCTGCCTTTGTCTTCATCAAGGCGACAGATAGGGTTATTGTAGACCATTTGCAGGTTCACCTTGTGTCCAACCAGCTCGCGGATGTTGTTGATTCCGTACTTGATCATAGTTGGCCTAAGATAGGGAGGTAGGATACAAGGGTGAAACATGAGCCTTTAGAATGGTGGAAGGGAGATCATTATTGTAGTAGGGTTGGGTGGGGGGCAAGAGGGGTGGACAACAGACACCCTGATAAGCATAAGATGTCACTTGTCCATCTAAATTCCAAGTCTCAGATCTGCTCGACTGATTCCCCAATATACGTGCACTACACACCAAGTGGACACTTCCACGTTGAGGCAGCCTAATGTATTCCTAATGCTGATCAATTGCAAAAGCCTCGATGTTCAGTCAGTGGCGCAAAACACTTTACAAGCAGGAAAAGTTCAACTCAGTAGTGAGTATATAATATAAAAAATAGCCACCTTTAGAGGCCATTTTTCCCCGCAAAGCGGGGGTTGGCCTTTTTCGGGAACCGTGGTTGTTGTTGTTTTTCGGTCCCCCTTTTGAAGCAATGTTTTATGGCCGGATGCTCTTCCTGACGCCAACCCTTTTTGCCGCCTTTAACGACAAACAGGGAATTACCAGTGAACTGGTACTCAATTTGCCGACCTCGGAAGGATGACAGGCTGAGTCAACCTCCCTGGCGTTAATTCAGCGATCGACCGGGATTCGAACCCAGGATCGTAGGATCCGAAGCCGGCACCCTAGCCGCTAGCCCAACACCAGGGTATATGAGTATAGACTCCAATAATTCTTTTTGCAAAAACAAAAATGCTAAAATTGAAATAACAATGATTAGATACCTGAAAGAACCATTACCAATCATCACATCCAAAGTGGACAAATAAGGAAGCATTTTACCTGAATGATAAACCAAGAAAAAAATTACATGTTTACCCTCTGCCAACAATATATCCAGGAACAAACGCAAACTATGCTTGAATGTTTTGTTCCAAAAACCTTCCCGTGAGACATCCCACCTCTCCAGTGAAAGTCCCCAGGCAATGACCGAGACACCTTCTGGGAGGCCCATTGGGAGAAGCATCTCTGGTCTGAACACACCAGAGTTCCCAACCTCCACCCATTTCTTCAAACCTAGTGGACATGGCACAACCAAGTTATTATTCTTGATTCCTTTGAAATCTGCCAAATACTTTATACACTACATGCTACGACTTCATACGAAGAAGAAATTTATACACTACATACGAAGAAGTTTGGGGAACTGAGTGGCGTTCTGACGAGGAGGGGTGCCCTTGAAGCTGAAGGGAAAGGTGTATGGTGTATGCTGCATGTGTGAGAAGTGTTATGATTTATGGGAGCGAGACATGGGTAATGAACGTAGGGCAGCAACAAAGGGTGGAAATGCGAATGGTTCGGTGGATGTGCGGAGTATCGTTGAGAGAGAGGAAGACAAATGATGAATTGCGAAAGATGATGGGAATAGAGCCCATCTGTGATGGATGCTGTGAAGAGAAACAGGTTGAGATGGTTTGGTCATGTGTTGAGGAAGGATGAAAGTGACTGGTTGAAAGGAGTGATGGAAATGAATGTAGAAGGAAGTAGAGGACGGGGAAGACAGAGAAAGACTTGGCTAAAGGTTGTGGAAGAAGAAATGCGGGCAAGGGGGTTAACAAGGGGACATGTCGAAAATAGGGCAAAATGGAGAAGATTGTCATGGGGTCCGCAAGGCTAACCCCCGCTCTAGCAGGGAAAATGGCCTTAAAATGCCTGTTGTATGCTGCGACTTCCCAGCCTACCTTCATGGTAGCTGAACACCTCCATGCTCGGCTCTGTGTACGGGTTGTAAGCAGGCTTGAAGCGCAGTTTAGTGATGCCTGCCCACCACATGATAAGCAAGGACATATTCATGTTGTTAAAAAAATCAAAACAACAGGGAGAATTTCTTTGCAATACACGTCCCCTACTTGTCCCAATGAATGTTCTTGTCCCAAGCAAAAAGGGCATAACTCTGTGAAAAAATGGTGAAACACCACAAAACTCAAACTTGTCATAAAAGAGCTATGTATCAAGTTTCAGTTGAATATGTCAGAGGGTATGGGAAAAAAAGTGGAAAACTACAGGAGGGATGGAATGACGGAAGGACAGACAGAGAGCGAGCAAACCTATAGTCCCCTCCTGTGAAACCAGTAGGGGACTAATAAGCCTGCACTCTGAGAATGATTAGAAAGGCACTTAAACGAGAAAAAGGCACCAATAAGATGAACACCTCGACGTTTTACCATGGTTCGTTGTTCAAACACAAACCGAGCTTGGTGAAGAACTGATGCAGGACACCCATGAGGTTTCCCAAAGTGAGGCCAAAGTCCACCACGAGGCCCTCAATCTGATGGAACTCCGCTAGGTGGGTGGCATCTAACGTCTCGTTGCGAAAAACACGATCAATGGAGAAGTACTTTGCTGGCGTGAATTTCTCCTGATGGAATGAAAGAGTATAGGAGGTTGTTAGTCCACTGTCAGGTATTTAAACAAATAGGTATGGGGACACATTAACTTGAGTTTAGGATTAAGTAATTAAAAAGGTCTGCTCGCTTTAGTTGGTGGATGTTGAAGATATCCCACGTTGTCCTTCACGAAGAGTAGGCGTGCTAACGCCGGCACCCTGAACAAATTCATAAATTTGGGGAGTCAAAATTCCATCTAGAATCGAGTTTATGGAGATGTTTTGAAGCATATCGACCTCCAAAAAAAACTCAGGAACTATTTCTGGCCAAAAATAATGACTCACTCCCGAGTCTCCTGTGGCACCTAAGGCTCGAACACTTGGCAAGACCCTGAAACAAACGGTGCCAAAACAAATCCCCGGTTTCTACTCGAGTACAATATATTGTTCTTCAATTCGTGCAACTCCCGGCTGGATGCATTCCACTGCGGAATGCCTGCACGCATCAATACCAAGCACTTAGCATCGTTCACCGATAACGCCGAAAGTCGAAAGCAGACAAGGAACCCGCCAGTTTGGTGATGGAACATTGCACTAGAGGTGTCAATACCTCAACAACCAAAAATATATTTTTAAAGGACAACACCTTTCCACCAGCATTCTTGATACAATGGAAACGATTTCAAATTTTCCAAACAAAACAGAACGCTTTGCCAAAAGCGCATTGTTTAAACAGAAACTCGCGATGAGTTGTGCCGAATCGGTTCCAAAGATATTAACTTTTGGCCGTGGTCGACGACACGTCTTTGCTCAAAGTCGACAAGCTGAAGGCGACAGTGGGCAGAACGGTGTTGGTGCTCACGTTGTGGATACGAATACACTACAAAAGTAACCCACACTTGTAACTGCTGCGTTTAAAAGATAAACCGGATGAACTAGTAATCATGTTGAATTTCCCCAAGCAGGAACAAATGTCAAACGTGCTTCATCTAACAAAAGAGAACTGCATTGAAAACTAGAACGGCACTCGGTAGAGCGCAAACCTCCGCCAGGCTGAACACTTTATGTTTTGTATCGAATGATAGGCCGGATCTGGATTCGGACCTGAACCAAAATCTAATGGGCTTGTTATTGTCACCGAACCAACTCATCCATCCACCAAGTTTAGTCATAAGTCATCCATAACTTTTGAAAATATCATGTTATATATCACTTTTCACCCGATCTCTCAAAAGTGAAGAATCACTTTAAAAAATTACAAGTCAGGAGACGACGATGGTTCACGAACGAGCGGTATTCAATGACAATGCTCAATGAGCAATCTTATGAGGTTAGTTCAATACACAATACCGAAAATTCGGTTCGATTACGAAAACTTTGAAAATTCGACCTTTGTGACCTTCAACGGTCAAAGGTCGAAGATTCTGAAATTTGTTGGAAAACTTGTATTTCATGATGTATGTGATAATATAAGATCATGTACGACATTTCACCCTATCAGGAAGCGAAAAATGTAATAAAACCATCAAAAATCGACTTTTCTAAATTTTGTGACCTTGTGACCTTGACCTTGGGGCGAAAATGAAAAATCGAGCTCCGTGGGGCTACACACATGACATTGGCCTAACCAAATACCGAAACCCCTGTCAAATTCCACCAACTCTCTCGGAGCAGATGTAGCTTGAACTCGATTACCCCCTAAAAAGACATCTTTTTCGGGCGTGGCTCCGCCCACAATGGGCGCGATACGCCCACTCTAGGCAGAACACAACTGGATCATGATATCAACCTCCCAACCAAGTTTCATCAAGAGCGGATGATATCATCGGGTAGTTATGCTGCGGACAGACAGAGACAGACACACACCGATGACGACAAGCATTACGCCTAGGTCCCCCGTTGGTGAAGTGATGCGAGTTGACAAAGTGGAAGACGCAAGGCGGCCATCTTGGATTTTGCCGTGGCGACCCAATTTTCAATAGCGTTCTTCCTTATGTCTAGATACATGGCGTCAGGAAGGGCATCCGGCCATAAAAACATTGCCTCAAACAGGGAACCATGATTGTCATGGGGCCCGCAAGGCTAACCCCCGCTCTAGCGGGGAAAATGGCCTTAAAACGATCATTCATATATATATTCTTATGCCTAGATACACCCACACACCAGATTATAAGTTGGTACTTCGCTTATTTTTCAAGATATTCCGCTCACAAGGTTCAGACATATATAAGGTGGCGGCCATCTTGGATTTTGACATGGCGACACAATTTTCAATAGCGTTCTTCCTTATGCCTCAATACACCCACACACCAGATTAGAAGTTGGTACTTCGCTTATTTTTCAAGATATTTCGCTCACAAGGTTCACACATATATATGGTGGCGGCCATCTTGGATTTTGACGTGGCGACCCAATTTTCAATAGCGTTCGTCCTTATGCCGAGATACACCCACACACCAAATTAGAAGTTGGTACTTCTCTTATTTTTCAAGATATTCATCTCAAGGTTCAGACATACATGGCGGCGGCCATCTTGGATTTTGACGTGGCGACCCAATTTTCAATAGCGTTCGTCCTTATGCCGAGATACACCCACACACCAGATTAGAAGTTGGTACTTCGCTTATTTTTCAAGATATTCATCTCAAGGTTCAGACATACATGGCGGCGGCCATCCTGGATTTTGACGTGGCGACCCAATTTTCAATAGCGTTCTTCCATATGCCTAGATACACACACACACCAGATTAGAAGTTGGTACTTCGCATATTTTTCAAGATATTCAGCTCACAAGGTTCAGACATACATGGCATCAGACATACATGGCGGCGGCCATCTTGGATTTTGACGTGGGTTGCACCCACACACCAAATTTGAATGCGGTCCTTCGCTTACGCCACGCACGCCCGCACGCACGCCCGCCCGCACGCCCGCATGGACGGACGGAGGGGAAAACCATAGTCCCCCTTTCGCTCCGCGATGCGACGGGGGACAAATATAGTGGTCACTCTGTTTGATAACTTGTGAACCAATAACTCGTGAACCAATACTAGCAGGATCCGAATCCGGATCTTCACCAAAATCTAATAATTTCGTCATTGTCACATAGACAACCGGTCCACCAAGTTTCGTCCAAATCCGTCCATAACTTTTTGAGATATCCTGCTATATATAATTTTTTTTTTTGGCCCTATCTCGCAATGGTGAAGAATCACTTAAAAAATTCAACTAGCCGGATCCGGATCTTCACCAAAATCTAATCATTTCATCCTTGTCACATACACTACCTCTCTGCCAAATTTCGTCTGAATCCGTCCACAACTTTTGGAGATATCTTGTTCACAGACAAACAAACAGACAGGGGTGAAAACATAACCTCCATCCACCTTCGGTGGCAGAGGTAACAAGACAACAATTGAAGAACTCAACACGGAAGTCTGTAAGCAAGATTGCGATCCATCAAAACCTCATGATTGTGTGGGGAAAGTCACAAAGTGGAAAAAAAACAAAAACTTAAATACAGAATTGAATCAAGAAACTATAAAATTATACTCTACCTATGACACTCGTTTGGGCGTACACCTCCACCAGGCTGGACAGCTTACGTTTTTATCCCACTGATAGAGCAGATCTGGATCCGGACCTGAACCAAAATCGAATCGGCTTGTTCATGTCACCTACCGAATTCATCCACCCAGTTTCGTCCAATTCCGTCAACAACTTTTTGAGATATCCTTCTCACAGACAAACAAACAGACAGGGGTGAAAACATAACCTCCGTCCACTTTCGTCCAATCATGTAAATTGTATTCACTTGGAAAACTGTGGATATTATGTTCGTTTGGAAAAACTACGGCGCTGCACAAGGCAGGAGCAAAATGAATTTTTTTTTTGGAATCCAAGCAAAGATTTGTGCAGAACAGGATTTGAGATCTTGGTGATCGAAATGTTATTATTCGAGCAAAAATACCACCAGCCTCGCATTTGAAAGCCGACCGAGCTACCACGTTAACCCACGCACGGCATCACATCACAAGAAAGCTTTTACGAGGCACGTTTCTTCTTTCCTCCGAGAAACTTGTTTTCAGTCTTGTTCAAACAGTGACCTTGGAATTTTCCTTTTTTCGTATAGTTTGAGCTTAACCATTGATGCATCTCTCTCCAGCCTGCTGCGCATTGCCCTCGAGGTCATGCATTTCACGTTTACAACCTTTGGGCATTTCCGGATGGGAAACCTGTTTTTCCTTTTTTCTTTCCTTTCTCCCTTTCTTTCTGTCATTCTTTATGGAAAGCGCCTCACAAAAAGGCTAAGCACTGAAACCACGGGAAATACGTTTCTCCAAAAAATTCGACAAAATCTCAAACGATCCTGCAATGCATTTTTGCACAGCATCACTCTCACGTCGAGCCAAGCCAAGCAAGCAGCCAGTAGCAAGCAGTCGTTATAACAGCTGGTTTTGACTTGACCGACTGTCCTGCTTGCTTCCTCTTTAAGCACACTGTCAGTATGCTATGTATGACCCCCCCTCTCCATCCCAAACCAATCATTCCCTGGTTGTGTCATCTAAATATTGTACTGTATATTAAAAAAAATACCAGCGGAAACACAATACAAGGTAACAACATAAAGATCAATAATACTTGCGAAAAAGTAAATAAACTTGAAAAAACAAAAACTTTAAACAGTTTCTTGCTATCGCAGCCGCTAAGTGAAAATGAACAATATTAGTGGAAATAGCAGGAACACTAGAACGGCACTTGGAAGAGCACATACCTCTGCCAGGCTGAACAGTTTACGTTTTGTATCCCACTGATACGCCGGATCTCAATCCGTACCTGAACCAAAATATATTCAGCTTCTTGTCATCGAACCAATTCATCCACCTAATTTTGTTATAACTCGACAACAACTTTTTAAAATATTGTGCTATATATAGTCTAGTAGGAAGACTAGGTCCCCCTGCACCCCCCGGAGATATACTTCTAATCAGTGTTTCTAGATTGGAAACAATGTGTAGAAAATGACTAGCTATGGCCCCAAGCTGAAAAAATGTCCCACATACCATTTTTATGCAAATTACTGCTGCCATTATCAAAAAAAGACTAGGTCCCCCTGCACCCCCCCGGAGATATACTTCTAACCAGTGTTTCTAGATTGGAAAAAATGTGTAGAAAATGACTAGCTATGGCCCCAAGCTGAAACAATGTCCCACATACCATTTTTATGCAAATTACTGCTGCCATTATCAAAAAAACGATTTTTGACATATCTCAGCCAATATTGCAGATAATTGAAAAATGAAGGTGTCTAGACCCATGTTTTGAAGGGCATAGATCATGATAGAACTATTCATAACATGATTACATGTGTCTATGGTATACTAGTATGCTAATTAGTGCTTTATTTACAAAATAATCACAGTTTTACGAAATAATAGACTCATATTAAGGTCCGTCTACACAGACGTTAACACAAAGTTTTATTTTTCTAAATACCCTGTGAAATTCACCGAATGCCCTGTGAAACCTGGGATTCTTCTCCAGCTTTTTCAAGGGCCCGACTTTTCCCTTCCCTTTGAAGGCACTGGTGCAGTCTTCTCCGCTGAACACATAGTACCCCAGGAGAGTGGCACAGTAGTCCTCTCCCAGGGATTCTGCCAGCTCAGAGACGTTGACAAGTTGGCGATGCTTCCCTGACCCTGTATCCAGGTACACCGTCAGCTTGATGTTGTGGGCATGGTGGAGCAGGATCAGGAGGATGTCTGTGTCCGGTGTTCTGACTACAGCGTTCTTGTATCCGATGGTAGCAGCATGATGGAGGTACAGAACCACCCTGGTATCAGTCTCTTCCTGGTTGCTGTAGATCGTGGGGAGTTCACGTACCTCGACCTGAAACACAAAAAGGCACCGCATTTCAATCACCAGTCACTGCCAGTTTCAGTATATCTCCGGGGGGTGCAGGGGGACCTAGTCTTTTTTTGATAATGGCAGCAGTAATTTGCATAAAAATGGTATGTGGGACATTTTTTCAGCTTGGGGCCATAGCTAGTCATTTTCTACACATTTTTTCCAATCTATAAACACTGATTAGAAGTATATCTCCGGGGGGTGCAGGGGGACCTAGTCTTTTTTTGATAATGGCAGCAGTAATTTGCATAAAAATGGTATGTGGGACATTTTGTCAGCTTGGGGCCATAGCTAGTCATTTTCTACACATTTTTTCCAATCTAGAAACACTGATTAGAAGTATATCTCCGGGGGGTGCAGGGGGACCTAGTCTTTTTTTGATAATGGCAGCAGTAATTTGCATAAAAATGGTATGTGGGACATTATTTCAGCTTGGGGCCATAGCTAGTCATTTTCTACACATTTTTTCCAATCTAGAAACACTGATTAGAAGTATATCTCCGGGGGGTGCAGGGGGACCTAGTCTTCCTACTAGACTAATATAGTTTTTGCCCCTAACACTCGATGGCGAAGAACAATTTAAAAAAAAAAAAATTAAAAACATCCTTGTACAGAATCCAGATCCGTATTAGGATCTTCACTAAAAATCAAATTGATAGGTCTTTGTCACACACCCAACCTGCCCATCAAGTTTCGGCCTAATCCATCCATAACTTTGAGATATCTTGCTCATCTGACAGACAGACAAACAAACAAACGGGTGAAAACAACATTGTCGGTGGCATAGGTAAAAAATATACAAAAGAAAAAGAGCAATCAGAGATTGCAAACCCTCGCCAGGATGTATTTTCAGTGGTTTTTAAGGCTTTAGTGTTGAAAAAAATATGGCGGCCGAACCACGTGACCGATGACGTCATCATTATTTTTTTTTCTGAACTAATTTATTCCTAGATTATGCTCAAGAAATTTCATCTTGATTGGATGAAGTTTTGTACTTGTCGAGTTATGACGTCATAATGGAGGCACCTATGACATCATTATTAACATATTTTATTCCCCATGGAGAGTTCTTTACAATGAGCGATGTATGTCTCAATTTTTTCTCTTCAGCACTTTCGGAGATATAGAGGTGCAATGTTTTTAGGTTTTTTCCAAGATGGCGAACGAACCACGTGACCGATGACGTCATCATTATTTATTTTCTCCACCAGTTTATGCTGAGATGGTGCTCAATAAATTTCATCTTGATCGGATGAAGTTTTGTACTTGTCGAATTATGACGTCATAATGGAGGCACCTATGACATCATCATTAACATATTTTATTCCCCATGGAGAGTTCTTTACAATGAGTCATGTCTAAATTTTTTCTATTCAGCACACCTATGGAGGTGCAAAGTTTTTCGATTTTTCCAAGATGGCGGCCGAACCACGTGACCTATGACGTCATAATTATCATCTAAAAAATTATACAGGTGGGGTTGCACCTATGGTAAAAATGTCCTGTCAATCGGACCAACGGTTGCAGAGAAAATCATATTTATTCTGTGCGGACAAACAAACATGACAAACAGACGGACTCAAATGCAATACCCTCTCCTCTGGCGAGGGTAATAAGATATGTTTCATGATAATATTACCCAATGTTTTGGAATTTCGACAACAAATGTGAGAAAAAAAAGGAGTAAATCGATGGAAGTTTAAATTTTGATTATCAAGTTGCGTGTTGGAAAGATCGAGCCAAAGTGGGCCCAACCTCCAATATTTATCCGGTTTAATGTGGGCTAGGTATGGTTGTGCCGAGTCTTGTCTGGAATTATTTAAACTAGGGCATGCCCGTACTATATATATATCTAAAAGTATATCCCCCCCCCCTCTATTTACATGAAATGGTTTGGTCCAAAGCGAACGGCTTGCGAGTACGGTGACAATCCCCCCCCTCTATTTACATGAAATGGTTTGGTCCAAAGCGAACGGCTTGCGAGTACGGTGACAATCCCCCCCCCCTCTATTTACATGAAATGGTTTGGTCCAAAGCGAACGGCTTGCGAGTACGGTGACAATCCCCCCCCCCCCCCCCCCTCTATTTACATGAAATGGTTTGGTCCAAAGCTAACGGCTTGCGGAGTTTGGTAAAGAAATCGCCATCGCGTGCACAAATGCGCAGGAAAGCGAATGAATCGCAAATTAGTTTTAATTAGTTTTAAAATACCCGCTATAAGTACCCGTACATGTAGTAGTGCATATAAGTACCCGTACGTGGGTGCCCGTTCCTTGCCAAAAAAAAAAAAAAAACGCTACCCGTACGCTCTACCCCGCCCGTACGCCCGTAAACAAAAAAAACAACGCTCTTCGCTTCCGCCCTTCGCTCTGACTGAATTGGGAGAAATAATGCGCATAAGAAATCGAGAAATTATTATTTTCTCCGGAAGAAATCGAATTACGAACCGTAATGGCGCACGCGCTGGGCTGGGCTCGCTCTCACATCGGCCACGCCTACGCAACAAAGCGTTCTGTGATTGGCTGCCGGAAGTGAAGTCTTCACTATCCGGAAGGTCGCAAATCGCAGTTACGATGAATCGCAAATTAGTTTTAATTAGTTTTAAAACATAGTTTAACGGCAACATAGTTTGCCGACGGGAAATAAATGAATACGCTCTCAAATGTGCCATCCGAGGCAGAGTCTGTTCGCCACGTTCGGCACACGTGATAGCTCGCTGCTCTCTGATTGGTTGAATCGTTTTTTGGACATAGCTCGGTAACTACTTCTGCGATTAATTTAAAACCTTGAAAAGGCACATCCTCGGGTCCCCAGCAATATACCTGGCAAGTTTCAAGTATATCGGACCGGTAGTTGTCGAGAAACAGCGGTCACAGACAAACATACATACAAACATACAAACATACAAACATACACACAGAGATTGCTGGAATTATAGATAGATAAAAAGGTTTTCAAACACCCAGCAACGCAAGTCTGATGATGACGATGAACACTCCGATTGGAAGGGATACCACCACCAACGACGCAAAAATACTTGAACCTGATGTTCATTCGTATGTGAGATTGAGTCCAAAGGTGAAGTGAGAAACATCCATACGATGGCCCCCAAGGGTTCCTCCACACTTTTCCGACTCCTCGGTGATACAATGGAACAACCAACACCTCGGCATATCCTCGCAAAGAGCATTTCAGGGAATGTGCAAGCACCCAGTTGGCACTGGTACCTAGTCAAGGTTTTTAAAAGGTAAAATGCTGTTGTGGTGCACCGCAGACCTGTTGTGCGAGCTGGTACAGCATCCTCGCGCTCACACCCGTCGTGTGTGTGCGTAGCAGGTTCTTTTGAGCCTCCTCAAACTTCCAATCATAGCGATACCTGCATACAAAATGCAAAGTACAGGGGGAGACATGCGAGGCACTTTCAACATGTTTAATGGCCAGATAACCTCAAACTGCTTTTACTAAAGCAAAAAATGCATTTATAATTCTAATACACAGCATGCACTTTATACGTATATATTTTCTTGACAAATGGCATACTTTGAAGAAATGAAACAATAAATCTTACGATAATTCACCAAATGTCCGTCCGTCTCTGTCTGTCCGTCCGTCCGTCCGTCCCCAGGTACCGCAAAAACGGCTGAACCGATCGCAACGAAATTTTGGGTGGGTAATCCTGGGACCTCCTGGAGTAAAATAGGCGATATGGTTTTTCCAATTTCAGCTTTGGTCTCCAGCATTTTCAGGTTTGAACTCCCGCCTAACGTTATTGTCCCGGGTACCTCAAAAACGACTGCACCGATTGCAACGATACACCTCCATGCCCGTGGGATTCCCATGTGTGACCCCACTCGGAGTTATAATTACACAATGCCCTTCTCATTTAAGCATTGCAATTCTATTGTCGTGTGTGCAGCACGTGGCTGGGTGGTTGCATCACTGCTGGGGGCATGGGCGTGCCACAGATGCAGTGCCCCCTGCAGGTTATAGAAGAAATTTGGAAATTGTTCAGGGTGCGGCGATAGCTCGCCTACTCTTTGCGAAGGACACTGTGGGATCTTTAAGGCCCACAAGCTAATGCCAACAGACTCAGTTTAATCCGAGTCCATCCGAGCGACGGGACACACATTGATGCAAAACACCCAATACAAAGATGGAAATTTCAATGAATAAAGCCAAAATGTGGTCCATGTATTGCTTACATATGTAAAAATTCATGGACTGATTGATGTGATTGTTGTGTTGAAGAATGTGATGCATGCCTGGACCTGGCGACGGTACAAGATGGTTGAGTGTCAGGTGTTTGGCTGCGTGAATGAGGGGGGAAGAGCAAAGGAAAAAAGCTTCTTCCAAATACCAATGGCGGCTTGTATGTGTCCCGTGCAGTCGGCGTCGCTATGCAACCTCGGTATTTAAACCTCACAAATCCTCCAGCATGCTCGTCTCGCTCCACCAAACTAGCACTGCAACTGTCCTCAAAACATGGTTCATGGCTCGTACACTCCAATAATACCCGACTGTATTCCAATACAAATGAATGTGCTAGCATTTAGAAGACTACAATTTATTCTGCATTGTGTCAAAGAGCATCAAAACAAAACTGGACTTTTGACAGTGGCCCCTAGCACTTGTGTGGCTTCCGCAAATGCTTCCTGGTGGTAATCATGATTCATTGGTCAGCTTTTATTTATTTATTCTATCATGGTGAGCATTTGAGGGGAAGATGAAGGTATATATATACTGTATATATATTGTTATGAATATTGGAGTAGGCATGTATAGATTTAGGTAGATCTGAAAAGGTATCATGCTTCGTCTGTCGAGTCGGAAGAATCTCGATGTAATAAGTCCTGTTAGCCTGGTTTGTCGGATTAAGTGTGTACCTGTGATCATACGAGGATGATCCGGTGATAGGTAGAATAGGGACTAAGATAATTCTCCTGTGTGTCAGACCTGGTGACCAATCCATTGTCCCGTATGGCAGCGCACATGAATTAATTTCCCTCTCCCACAATAAGACTTACAGAACCACAGGCAGGAAGCCAGTCGGGGCACCGCCGATGGGGCCGCAGCCAGCCACATCACCAGCTGGCATAGCAACACACATTGACCAGGCAAGCTTTGAGCCATGCCTCGGAGAACTCATGATTGGCCAGGGGAGTGGCGAGCAACAAGCAGGGCACCGATTGGCAGAGTAAGGGAGGACGTGCGATTTGTCAGGGGAAGGGCAGAAAGCTCCCCCGTGATTGGGGTGAGAAAGGTGAAGGAGCGACACACTGATTGGCCACTGACCGACGACACCACGGCCAATCAGTGCGGAAGGCACAAAGTGACTACCAACAAGCTACGCACTGATTGGGGGAGAGAGCGCTGACATGACGCCACGGCCGATAAAACGACTGGCAAGCCGACATTTTGCCCCTTCTCGTTCTTGGACTGATCCTGCCCGGAACTCTCTCTTCCCTTTGTCTTCTCGTTTTGGCTCCCCTCCTGTCTGGACCTTTTTCTGCCCCCTTGCCTTTCTCGCGATTGGACCTGTTCTGGCCTTTGGACGTTGGAGAGACAGTGGAGCGACGATCGTGCGAGCGGGGCCTGCCGGGCGGCGTGCGCTGATTTGCGGAGTGCGCGAACGAAGCGGACTAAGGCCTCCTTTCCACCAAGCAAGGAGCCGCGTCCGGACGCGAGTTCGGGGCCTGAACTACCGAGACAGATAAGACGCACCACATTCCACACCACGACGAAACATTATTTTATTATTCTTTCCATCGTGTATTCGAAGTCTGTGTGAAAGAGCGCTCAATAGGGGGTTTAGTCTTTATTGTCGCATTTCATTGTTCTCGGGTTCCGTAAAATAAACGTGTTTTATTTTTGTACATAAATTCTGTGTTTGGTTGAGTTGTTCATTTTCAGGTTGAAGAGATCGGACCGACAGGTAAGCGCGGCATCCTCTCCCAATCCCCCGGCTCGTGTATCGATCCGCCATTGAAATGGAAACGCCTCGTTCAGCTCGATTACATCCATGGTGGACACTCGGTCTTAACTGAGCCAGCCACAGGACAATATGTGTGTGTGTGTATATATATATATATATATATATACATAAATATATGTATGTAAAATATGTATGTAAAATATGTAAAAAAAAAAAAAAAAAAAAAAAAAAAAATATATATACATATATTGTATCATTCATATATATATATATATATATATATATATATATATATATATATATATATATATTTATATATATATATACGAGGTATATGCAAAAAAAAAATTAAACATGGCAGCAATTTAGGCTGGCTTTAGTACCTATTACTTATTAAAAAGGCAGAACTTAAAGATTCCTTATCACGTAGTTGCCCCCTTCCAGCAATAAACATTATCTCCCCCTTTCGACCCACCTGCCCCTGATTCTATCTCTTCTCAATTTTCTCCTTTTTCTTCCTCCTCCTTTTCCATTTAAACCACCACCAAACTCCATATTTACCTCCACGACCGAAGGTGGCCACCACCAACCTCCTTCCAAAAAGTTGTAGACAGGGGAGAAAGAAGGTTATGTTTTCACCCCATCTGTGAGCAAGATATCTCAAAAAGTTGCGGATGGATTCAAACAAAATTTGTTGGACAGATTAGGTGTGTGCCAATGAAGAACTAATTAGATTTTGCTGAAGATCTGGATATGAAGATTTTAAAGTGATTCTTCACCATTGAGAGATAAGGCCAAAAACGACATATAGCACGATATTTCAAAAAGTTGTGGACGGATTTGGGCGAAACTTAGTGGACAGGTTCGGTGTGTGACAAGAAAGGATAGATTACATTTTAGTGAAGATCCAGATCCGGATACGAGTATCTTTCAATTTTCAAGTGATTCTTCACCATTGAAAGATTGGCCCAAAAACGACATATTTCAAATTTTTCAAAAAAAAATTTTTTTTCAAAAGATATTTCAAAAAGTTGTGGATGAGTTTATTGGTTATGACATAACTTGGTGGAAGCCGATTCCAATTTGGTTCAGGTCCATTCTATTAAAAAAATGGTCGAGTGCCATTCTAGTTCCTTCTGCATACTCCATAAGCACCTCATATATGGTCCCTTTGTGGGCAAAATGCACAGTGGATTAATTTAGACCATTTTCATCCTTTGCCTCAAATACCGAGAATAAAAAAAATCACAGTTCATGTGCAAAAATATTCCCTTCTTTGGAATGGTAAAAAAACAAAGAATATCCATTCGGCCAAAAAAAACTAACAAAAAATAGCAAACGGAGGAATATTTACAAATCGAAGGTCGTGTCTGGCAAATGTACGGTTCCATTAAACCGACCATTAGCTTCCAGATTCATCGGACCATTCCTATCTACAGCTATTGCCAGCAAGAATTGCAGTGACCATTGACACATTGCATGCAACTTTAAAATCCCTGCAGCTTGAAAGTTTTGCATCGCATCCGAGTTGGGACATGCCCAGGTGGCCTCACAGTGCGCATTGCGCACCCATATATAATTGGTTTCCCTTTATAATCGGAGATGGCTGCTCAGATGAGAGATGCAAACTGCCTGGTGAATTTGGTTATGGTGCAGAAGCTGCTGCTCAGATAGCAAGCAGTGCAACCTGATGTCAAACGACCTCAAATAACTGACCATTTGCAACCCGCTGTCCAGGCAGGAATTTCGAATTTGTTCTGGGACGCCCAGTTTACGAACCTTCTGAAGGACAGAACACACATTGACGAATCGCCATGCCTGCGAAACACGGGGAACGGATTGGCAGTTTATAGCTGGGCCGAGCGACATTCAAACCCAAGACAGACAGCTCAGAGGCGAGGAGTGCTCGCACCTCGAGGCTATTTTGCCAGCTCACACACCCAGCCATAATGAGCACCTGTCAGCCTGTGCTCACACCCATTCAGAATGAAGATTATAGCAAACAGGGAACTGGTTTTGATAATACGATCCATACTGCAAACAAACAAAAAGCTCCAGGTTACAAGTACAGATTCTTGTAATTGCTGTACAAACGGACCAATCGGTGAATGTTTGCGGTAAATGCGGTGAATCGGACAAACCAAGTCTGATCTCTCAGTTTACCATCAGTCCTAACAAGTACGGAACCATGTCACAGTTAAACTCGAGAGGAATCCGACTAATACACACAAGATGAATCCTCCTGTTCCAGGCCATTTGGTAGAGGGCCAGGATTGGTAGAGAGTAGCAGGGGGTGCTGCTTGGTGACCGAGTTTCCAGTTCAGCGACTTCCAGGCAGCTCAGTGCAGCAGGTTAATCGTGCCTTTGTGGAGGGTCCGTCAAACCATTGTACTTGGTGCTTCTGCAATATTATGTGGTGATACTTCCATCGATCATCGATCGATGATCATCACAGGAATAGAGCCTGTGATGGATGCTGTGAAGAGGAACAGGTTGAGATGGTTTGGTCATGTGTTGAGGAAGGATGAAAGTGACTGGTTGAGAAGGGTGATGGAAATAAATGCAGAAGGAAGTAGAGGACGGGGAAGACCGAGAAAGACTTGGCTAAAGATGGTGGAAGAAGAAATGCGGGCAAGGGGGTTAACAAGGGGAGATGGAGAAGATTGTCATGGGGACCGCAAGGCTAACCCCCGCTCTAGCAGGGAAAATGGCCTTAAAATGCATGTTGTTGTTTGTTGTACTTCCATCGATCTGTATAATATCCCGACATCAAGACCTGTGTGGAATTTCAATTTCTCCACCATCCTACTACTTTTAAAACTGGTTTTACAACTACTAGGAAAACTAAATTTACATTGTTAACGACAAAAACAATACTTTGCTTTTAGTGGAGTATAATATTGAGGATGACCTCTTTTAGCAAATTATTATCTAAAATACTCGCCGAGTTTTATCATGGAGTGGGGGGGGGGGGGGGGGGGGGGGAGTGGGAATCCAGTTAATAGAAGACTCCCACCAATGTATATATGTCAGCACAACAACCCTAACTTCATAAGCAGACAGTAGGATGAAATGAAAGCAATTTACATCCACAGGTACGACCAGAGTAGGATATTATTTACATGCTTGGGTGAAATGCCAGGGGCATAGAAAAGGCCCCTTTTACCCTTTATATGAGGGTGTGTGCCATGTGGAAAATTAGACAAAAGAAGGGACATTCCATAGCTTATAGAAAATGTTGAACAATAGAAAAGAAGGGTCATTCAAAAAAAATTGTGTGCATGCTGTACTACCCTTGTGTTCTTAGAAGGAACCAAGTAATGTTCCAGAAAAGTTCATGTAAAGGGGCGGGCACCCTACATCTGGCAAATAAAATACATTTACTTCTTCATGCAGCTGTATGAATCAAATTGGCACCCCTTTATTATTCAACCCAGATAGGACTTGAACCTACACTCCCCAAGTTGGGAGTCTGATGCCTTATCCATCAGGCCATTAAGCCAGCACATTAAATTTGGGTAATAATATTTTGAAGAGTTATAAAGTATGGATATAATTTTATATATTTATTTATGTGTATATATTTATATATATTTAATTTTAAAGCAAAAACTATGGCATTTAGGTGGAATTTGTTTTGAAAGCCATTAACTAGACCTATTGGCCGATGTATGTTTTTGATTTGTTTTTGATTCAGAACTTAATACATCCTTTTAAATCAGAAAATAAAAAGAAATAGCATTGATAAAATTATTGACACTCTCGACTTAATACTTGGTAGTACAACCTTTGGACAAAATACCTGCAGTCAAGCGCTTCCTATAGCCATGAATGAGCTTCCTCCACCTCTCTACTGGCAGTTTGGCCCACTCTTCTTGTGCAAACTGCTCCAGTTCTCCCAGATTTGAAGGGTGCCTTCTCCCAACTGCTGTTTTCAGATCTACCCACAGGTGTACAATGGCATTTTGATCTGGACTCATTGCTGGCCACTTCAGAACAGTCCAGCATTTTGTCTTGAACCATTCCTGGGTGTTTTGTGAAGTGTGTTTGGTCCTGCTTCAAGACCCATGACCTCTGACGGAGACCCAGCTTTCTGACACTGGGTTCAACATTGCGCTCCAAAATGCCTTGGTAATCTCCTGATTTCATGATGCCATGCACATATTCAAGGCACCTAGTGCCAGAGGCAGCACAGCAACCTCAAAAGATCACTGAACCTCCTCCATGTTTGACTGTAGGGAAGGTGTTCTTTTCTTTGAAGGCTTCATTTTGTTTTCTGTAAACATAGATATATATATGTGCTTTAACAAAAAGCTCTAATTTGGTCGCATCTTTCCACACGACATTCTTCCAGAACGATTTTGGCTTGATCAGGTGTGTTTTGGAAAACTACAGTCGGGCTTTCTTTTGTCATTCTCAGCATTGGGGTCCTCCTGGGTCTTCTACCATAGAACCCCCTTTCCTTGAGTTGGCGACGGATGGATGGTGCGACTTGAAACTATCGTATCTTGTGTCTGAAGGTCAGCTTGCATCTGTTTGGCAGTTGATCAAGGTGCTTTCTCCACCATTCGAACAATCCTTTGCTGCAATCTTCGATCAAGTTTTCTCTTGCGGCCACGTCAAGGGAGGTTGGCTGCAGTGCCATGGGCCTTAAACTTCCTGATAACTGCGTACAGTGGACGCAGGAACATCAAGGACTCTGGAGATAGACTTGTAGCCTTGAGATTGTCCATGCTTGGCTACAATCCTGTATCTGACCTCCTCAGACAAGTCTCTGGTTTTCTTTCTTTTCTCCATGCTCCGACATGGAAGATGGAAAAGATATATGGAAATGCTGTTGAATACAGAGAATGAATGGGATGGCAACATAGAGAGTAACCCAGTTTTAGGACCGGCAGAGAAGATAACTGAGAAGGAAGTTGAGGAAGCGATAAAAGCAATGAAGAGTGGAAAAGCGGGAGGGCCGACGGGAGTTGTGGGAGATATGTTGAAGGCAGCAGGAAGTTGGGGTGTGAAGAGAATGACAGAGATCTGTAATCTGGTGGTGAAAGAAGGCCGCATTCCAGTGGATTGGGAACTGAGTACCCTCGTCCCTCTATACAAGGGGAAAGGTGACCCTCTGGAGTGTGGCTCGTACCGAGCGATAAAGTTATTGGAGCATGGAATGAAGGTATTGGAAAGGGTGTTGGAGAGGAGGATAAGGAAGAAAGTGAAGATCGACGAAATGCAGTTTGGATTTATGCCAGGAAGAGGAACGACAGATGCGCTTTTCATTGTGAGGCAGTTGCAGGAGAAGTACATGGATAAGAGGAAGAAGTTGTTTTTTGGGTTTGTTGATCTGGAGAAAGCATTCGATAGGGTTCCACGCAAAGTATTGACATGGGCATTGAGGAAGTTAGGAGTGGAGGAATGGTTGATCAGAGTAGTGATGGCAATGTACAAAAGAGCACGCACAGCTGTAAGGACGAAGGACGGGAACAGCGGTGAGTTTGAGGTGAAGGTGGGAGTGCATCAGGGGTCGGTACTAAGTCCACTACTATTTGTAGCTGTGATGGAGGTGCTGGCTCAGACTGTAAAGGAGGGTTTACCGTGCGAGTTGTTGTATGCAGATGATCTGGTGTTGATTGCGGAAAGTATGGATGGACTGAAGGAAAAGATGAACAAGTGGAAGGAATGTATGGAGACAAAAGGTCTGAAGGTGAATATCGGAAAGACAAAGGTGATGGCAAGTGGTAAAGCATGTGGTGAGGTGGAAAGAACTGGGAAGTGGCCGTGTGCTGTGTGCAGGAAGGGTGTCGGAGTGAACTCCATTCAATGTACAATGTGTGCTGAGTGGGTTCATCAAAAATGTAGTGGTCTGAGAGGGTCATTAACCAGTGTGGCAGCTACATTCAAATGTAAGGTGTGCACAGAGGGAGCTGCAGATGGAGGAAATGTTGAGTTGGATCTTGGAGACGGCGTGAAGCTGGAAGGTGTGAAAACATTTTGCTACCTCGGAGACATGCTGAATGGAGAAGGTGGATCAGACTCGGCAACGGTTGCTCGAGTGAGATGTGCATGGAAGAAGTTTCGGGAACTGAGTGGCGTGCTGATGAGGAGGAGAGTGTCGCTGAAGCTGAAGGGAAAGGTGTATGCTGCATGTGTGAGAAGTGTTATGATTTATGGGAGCGAGACATGGGTAATGAACGTAGAGCAGCAACGAAGGCTGGAAAGGGTGGAAATGCGAATGGTTCGATGGATGTGCGGAGTATCGTTGAGAGAGAGGAAGACAAATGATGAATTGCGAAAGATGATGGGAATATTGCCTGTGATTGATGCTGTGAAGAGGAACAGGTTGAGATGGTTTGGTCATGTATTGAGGAAGGATGAAAGTGACTGGTTGAGAAGAGTGATGGAAGTTAATGTAGAAGGAAGTAGAGGACGGGGAAGACCGAGAAAGACTTGGCTAAAGATGGTGGAAGAAGAAATGCGGGCAAGGGGGTTAACAAGGAGAGATGCAGAAAATAGGGCAAAATGGAGAAGATTGTCATGGGGACCGCAAGGCTAACCCCCGCTCTAGCAGGGAACATGGCCTTAAAATGCATGTTGTTGTTGTTGTCTCCATGCTCATTGTGGTTCACACAGTGACACAAAACAGCAGAATGACTCCTTTTCTCTATTCAAACTGGTTGAATGAGTAATTTTTATATTGTAGGCACCTGCAACTCACCAACAACTCACCACAGGTGAGTTCAATTCCAAAGTAAAGGAGATTCACCTGTTTGAAATCTAATTCTTTCTGACAACTTCTAAAAGGTGCCAATAATATTGTCCGGGCCATTTTAGGATTTCTGTGTGGAATAAGGTAAGATTTAGTATTCTTCCGCTTTTTTTGTTTTGTTCCACTGCAAACCAAAGAAATACATTTGTGGATACCAAAATATTTTTAAATTTCAACAATTTTCTGGAAGATATGGTGCATTTTTTGAAAAAAGTGCAAGGGTGCCAATATTTTTGGCCATGACTGCATGTATGTATGTATGTATATATATATATACACACACATACATATATATTCATTCATTCATTCATTCATGGAGATATACTTGACATACGTTGATTACCTGATGACTTGCTCATTTCTAACCCTCTGGGAGTGAGAGGGTTTCTTCTTCGGATTGGCATAGTTTCCTACCCGCAATAATACCCCGGCCTCTGGCAATGGTCAGTGGTTAATCCACTTTCCACCTGCACTGCTTCACGTGTTCAGAGGGGGAGGGGGAAGGGGGGGGATGGATGTGGGAGGGTGGCAAGTCGATGGGGATTGGGGAGAGGGGTGGATTTGAAGGTGGTCAGTAAAGCTGTTTTTTTTATTCCAGAAGGAACAGACATGCAGAAATTGCCTTCTTTTCTATCGTAGGATAGGAATGTTCAGGTATTTCGTGTGTATCTCAATGATTTCTATGTCTTGAAGCTGTCCTAGCACCCCTACGCCTCCACCTCCCACAACCCACAACTTCTAAGCTAATCATTTAGCAATCATGGGTCCGCAAATGAATAAATATTGTCTGAAATGTACATCCGGTTACCGTGGAATCGCACAGATGCAACCATAAATATTTTCCAACAGAGTCAGAATGCAAGCAGCTGTACAAATGTTGCAAGGAAAAGAAACTGCACTTTTAAGGAGCAAATTCACTCTGGGTGTCATTAAAAAAAAAAGAAAAAAAAAGACCACTGCGAGTTCAGCTGGTGTGGGAAATGAAAGCTTCTCCTTGAAGAAATATTTTGGGTTTATAAAGGGAAACGATAGAATACCTGGCGCTTTAATTGTTGACATTTGAGTGCTGTTGACGGATATTGAGGAGATTCCAAACAATGGAGATTTTTTTATCAACAAATTCCATCCCTTCCAAAATATCCTCTTACAAGCCTCACCACTTTTCTGGTGGTCATGTGGATATGCTCAGCGTGGTCTTCAAGGTAAAATAAAATCTCAATTTTAAGCACAAAGACCAATGAACTAAAAGATGATGGCACAAGATGAGCAAAGTCTTTTGCTGAAAACAATGTGAACGTCTGGAAACTCTTGGCCTCGGTCGCTGCTTGTGACTCGGAGCTGTCTACGACCCTACTTCATGCGAAACACATGGTAGGAGAAGCCCACACACCCATGGGATGGGAGGTTGGCACAACAGAAAAATAAAAGTTCTCAAGTAATTAGTACATTCATCAATGATGGTCAGGCTCAAAACAGAAAAAGGACTTGCATCAAAATAGAAAAATATATGATTCTAGAGCAAGCAAATGATAATACGAGTGATGATGATGATAACACTCATGCATCTTACAAGTTAATGAACACTGACAAGCTCAACTTCTTTAGTATGTAGCACAAGGCTGCGGGGTATCATCAATGGCTAAGGGGTCAGCTGTGGGGCTGATGCAGTGCCCTCTGTAGCGTAGGTCAGGAATTTGGAATTTGTTCATGATGTCGGCGATAGCGTGCCACCTCTTAGCGAAGGACACCGTAGGGTCTATAACATCCACCAACGAATGCCAGCAGACGACATCCTGCCGGCCTTACAAGTTCAACAAAAAAGCTGAAAAGAAGAACAAAAAAAAAGTAAATTTGTTTGTTCTTCGTACAGTCCATGGAATTTTAAACATTCGTCACCAACGTCAAATTTCAAAACTGTGAATCTTCTTCCTTCCTTTCTCACTGTCAAGGGCTCGCATTCGTCCATTGCGACTGGAAATACCACATCATTCACCAGTCTCCTCATGGTTTGTTTTGTCACATCTTTGTCTTTCCAGATCTTTGTCAATCCTGACATTGTTGTTCTCCCAAACGTGAACCGTCTATTAATTTCTCTACATTCTCCACTCACTTCAATCTTAGAACCCAGGAAGATGAAACTTTCCACTATTTTCACATGATCGTCCCCCAATCTGAACACGTCCATCTTCTCAGTTGATAAGATTTTAGTCTTTTTTTAGGTTTAAATAAAGACAAGCTTTTTCACTTTCCTACCCGTTTGTCACAACCCGTTTGCTTGGGGGTGGTAGGCCGTAGTACGGTGGAGCTTGACCCCCAGGTTGCGGGCGACCGCGCCCCACAGCTCGGAGGTGAACTGTGGTCCGCGGTCTGACGAGATGTCCTAGGTCTGACATCAACCAGACAAATGGTGTTGGGCTAGCGGCTAGGGTGCCGGCTTAGGATCCCAGGATCCTGGGTTCGAATCCCGGTCGATCGCTGAATTAACGCCAGGGGGGTTGACTCAGCCTGTCATCCTTCCGAGGTCGGCTAATTGAGTACCAGTTCACTGGTAATTCCCTGTTTGTCGCTAAAGGCGGCAAAAAGGGTTGGCGTCAGGAAGGGCATCCGGCCGTAAAACATTGCTTCAAAAAGGGGACCAAAAAAACAACAACAACCACGGTTCCCGAAAAAGGCCAACCCCCGCTTGCGGGGAAAAATGGCCTCTAAAGGTGGTTTTTTTTTTGTTTGTTTTTTCACTTTCCTAATTCACTGTCTGCAGCAGCTTAATCAAGTTATCTTTACTTTCTGCCAACAGAGTACGGTATCATCAGTGTAACTTGGATTGTTGATACATCTTCCTCCAATGCTGAATTTCAGCCTCGATGTCATCCAAGTTTGATTTCTTCACAATGTACTCACTATACAGATTGAACAAGTAAGAGGAGAGGATGAACCCCTGTCTGACCTCTTTCCCAATTCCAAACCATTCTGCTCTCCATACTCTGTTCTTTGTGTAGCTTCTTGTTTAGTGGACAGGATTCTTATCAGACATATCAGGTGCTCCGACACCTCCATTTTTTCTCAGCATAAATCCACACCAATTCATGATCAACACAATCAAAAGCTTTTTTGTCTGTGGGCTTATGTAAAAAAAGCAAAATTTTGGGTAGATTCTTGGCATTCATGTTTAAACACATCTAGAAACATCACTGATTAAGAAAAAAATGGGTGCCAGTTTTTCCATTAACATTTAGGGCCATTAATTTTAGGGCCATTTTTAGGAACATTTAATCCGTAACGTTGACACTCCTGATTCATACATGTTGTACCTTTAAAAAAATTTATCCATCTTCAAGTTATATGACCGCCCAAATAAATTTATATTGAATTACATGTTCTACGTTATTTCTATTAAATGTTTTGGAGGATTGGGGAAGAGTGTTCGAATCATATATATGTTATTATTTGAATCCTCATATGCCAAAACATATGGTTAGACACTAAAAACATCTTCCTCTGTCCATTGGTTCAAAAGTTATGGCATTTTACGTTTTAAAAAAAGGTCAGAATTTTTTTTTTGTTTTTGCATACTCAATCGAGGCTCATGAAAGAGCTAACATTTATTTCACAAACAAATCAACCAGACAAACAAAATATATAAAAAGAGGGAGCGGAAGACAAGATGGGGAGAGAAGGGGAAGCACACAAACATAACATTTGAGAGCAGGGAGATGTGTGGGAGGGAGAGGGCTTGGTGGGAGAGAGAGGGCTTGGGGGGAGGAGGCGTGGGAAGGGGGGGTGGGAGAAGTATAAAACACAAGGACACCAAGGACTTCCAGGACAGAAGTTGGTATTTCAAAAAAGTGGATTTGGGGTGAAATTAGCGGGGGTAGAAAAGATTTTTCCAAGGTTTTGGATGGGGGAAGACAAGAGATGGTGGTGAACAGCTGTTTTAAAGACCTGGAGGGTGGAGTGGGATAGAAGAGAGTGAGGGAGTTTGTTCCAGAGGTGGGAGAAAAGAGGAATGAAGGAGAGCAGAGAGTCTTGATTTTGGCAGTTGAACCATAAGAGGGTTGCAGGCAGATCTTGTGCGACCTGTAGGAATGTTTGGGGGACAGAGCCCAGAGAGAGCTGGGGGGGCAAGTCCAGAGAGGAGTCGGTAGAAGACGGAAAGACCACCCACCTGCCTGCGGTGAGTGAGTGAAAGGCCCTTGGAGTTAGCTTCCTCGCGGGAGATTCCAATGATTCTGAATGCTTTGGTTTCAACAGCGTGAAGACGAGTTAGGTGTGAGGCAGGAGCACCAGCCCAGAGGGGAGAGCAGTATTCCATTGAGCTGCGGATGAAAGCCTTGTATGTGGTGAGGAGCTCAGGTGTGCCAAGGAAGGACTTCGCATGACGGAGGATGCACAGTCGGCGACTGGCTTTGGAGGCCAGCTTGGAAATGTGGTTTTCCCAGGAAAGATCATGGCAGATAGTGAGACCCAAAAGCTTGAGTGACAGAACTTCTTGGAGAGGATTATTCAGAAAGTGGATGGGAGGGTTGTCCAGTCAGTCTTTTCGGAGAGACATCGTAAGAGTGTGAGATTTGTCAGGATTGAAAGACTTGTTCCACTTGTTTGCCCAGTCTGTGATTTTGTCCAGGTCTGCAGAGAGTGAGGAGGCTGCAGACTGCCGATCTGAGGGATGAGGAATGGAGCGGCAGAGAGTAGAGTCATCACTCATCAGCAAAGCGATAGAGAGGATTTTCAAGAGAGTCAGAGAGATCATTGATGAAGACCAGAAAAAGCACAGGGCCCAGAACACTGCCTTGGGGAACTCCAGCCTGAACAGGAAGAGGAGATGAGAGAAACCCATTCAGGGCCACACGTTGACTACGACTAGAGAGGAAGTCCGCCAGCCATGCGTAGAGATTTCCATGGATACCAAAGGAGGAGAGTTTGGTGAGCAGAGCGGGGTGCCAGACCGTATTGAAGGCACGTGATATGTCAAGTGAGACAGTTTTAATTTCCTGTTTGGCATTGAGGACCTCCATCCATTGTTGAGAAAGCAGAAGCAGCATGTCCAGAGTTGAGTGTCCAGGTCTGAAACCAAATTGATGATCAGAGATCAAGCCATTGGAGAAGAGGAAAGATTTCATATCTGAAGCAATGATGGATTCCATGACTTTGCTGATAATTGGGAGAAAGCTGATTGGTCTGTAGTTGCTAGGATCTGTTTTTGCACCTTTTTGTGCAAAACGGTGATATTGGCTGATTTCCAAGTAGATGACAGATGACCTTGAGCAAAAGAGAGGGTGAAGAGAACAGAGAGGGGGAGTGAAAGAGCGGAAGAACAGGATTTTCGGACCCGTGGGCTGATGCCGTCAGGTCCAGTTGCAGAATCAGAGTCGAGGGTTGACAGAAACTTTTCCACCTTGTCAGGAGGAAAGGACACAGAGTCCAGTAGCAGCTGGGTACGACTGGGTACGGTGGGTACAGAGAGGGATGGGTTTGGGACACAAGATTTAGAGGCAAACACAGAGTTGAGGCATTCAGCTTTTTCACGTGCGGAGTCAGCCGTGTAGCCATTTGAGGTGAGGGAGGGGATGGAGGGGGAACAAACACCAGAAACAGATTTGACCAGACGCCACCAGGATTTGGAAGAGGGAGACAGATAAGAGAGTTCGGTCTTGAGAACGGAGAGATATTGTTTCCTGGCTCTCCTGAGGGTGGACACACACACTTGTTTCGGGCTTTTTGAAAGGAAATGAGATTTCCTTCCGTTGGATTTGCTTTCCAGGAGACGAAAGCAAGTTGTTTCTGGGCAACAGCCTCACCACAAGATTCCGTGTACCATGGATGGGAGGAAGGGTATGACAACTGAAGACGAGATGGGATAAATCTGTGCATGAGAGAGAGCAATTTAATTTGGAAGAATTCCCAGGATGAGTTGACGTCAGAGGCGGTAGAGATGGGAGACCAGTCCAGATGACATATGACATTTCACCTTGGGTCAAGGTAAGTAAAGTCAAGTACATGTCAAAGGTCAGTTAATATCAAGAACATGTCAACAGAAAACAATAAGCAACATATTTTTCCAGTTTAGGATCCAGCAGAACACATTTGAGATGGTAACTAATGATTGGCATTCAATAATAATGCGAAGTGATGGGATTTACGTGTATGGTGAAGACTATATGTTAATTATGCATATTTTTTCTCTAATTAGGTCATTTGCTTATTAATTTGCATATTGCAAACCTCTGAGAGGGCAATGACAAAACAAATGTCATAATCAATGTTCCTTGTGAAATTTGCCACATTTTGGTACCAAGGTCGATATACTTTGAATGAAGTATGGTCACTGTAATGACGTTTGAACTTTGACCTTGAGTCAAGGTCACTAAATGTCAACAGAAAAAAATGGCGACATCATTTTTCCGATTAGTAGGACCCAGTAGAATACATTTATAGTGGTTGGCCAAAATTAACATGAACTGCACACGAACTTGAAATTTAGTACATAGGCCCCCCCACTAAAAACAGAGACACACATTCCTTTGATATTCCCTTGTTTTTTTTTTTCCAAGATCCACCTCAGACTTGGGATTTGATCTCTAGTGCCTCTTCTTCTGATACCTGCTTGCTCAACAGGCATTTCTCACTTAATCAAGTCTTCTATTCTGTGTTGAATGAACGTTGGTAATATCTTGCTAGCACATGAAAGAAAAACAAGTACAAAAAGTTTTAATTAAAACAAAAGCCGCGTCGATGTTACACAATGCCTAGATGCAGCTGTACCTATAACGTCGATGTTATAAGCACAGGACATTCCTATTGATTCGATTACTTGATGTTATTTTTGTGCAAAGTGAAAATATATCTCGGCAATTTCCCGTGTGTGGTGACGAATTTTTAATATATCTCGGCATTTTCCCGTCTCTTATTTCAGGCGGTGTATGACTGACCATGCCGCGATTGAAAAAAATATATATCTCGGCAATTTCCCGTGTGTGGCGACACGTGAACGAAGCTATGCTCCTCTCTCCACATTATTGTGACGACGTATAAATTAAATATTTCATCGTGACGATTGTCATCAAATGGACGAATTTTTAATATATCTCGGCATTTTCCCGTCTGTTATTTCAGGCGGTGTATGACTGACCATGCCGCGATGTAAAAAAAAAAATATCTCGGCAATTTCCCGTATGTGGCGACACGTGATCGAAGCTATGCTCCTCTCTCCACATTATTGTGACGACGTATAAATTAAATATTTCATCGTGACGATTGTCATCAAATGGACGAATTTTTAATATATCTCGGCATTTTCCCGTCTGTTATTTCGGGCGGTGTATGACTGAGCATGCCGCGATTTAAAAAAAATATATGTCAATGGACTTGAAGTTACAGGCCTTTGAGAATTCATTTCGTTCTATAAAGGGCAACTTTCATCGCATTTTCTTCCCGTTTTTTTTCAACCGAGTCTAAAACGATGTTGGCGACTGTGAAAAATGAAATGATATATCGAATTTGATTTGAAATAAAACTGTGTGAGAGGAAGACACCACGGGCCTACAAAACAGGCCTCAAAGCTATGCGAGTTAATAAAATGGTGGATATTTGTTTATATGAAGGCTCTCCCAGAATGGGTGGAGCTATGGTTCCCAGAATGGGTGGAGCTTTGAGGTTTTGTCTTCTCTGCAAGAACAACAAGAAGAAGAATAAGAAGAAGAAGAAGACGTGGTAACAACAACAACAACAGCAGAGTGCACTATATGAGCAGCGTCTGCGACGTGGCTAAAAATATATATATATATTTTTGTATACAAGATTGAGGCTCGTGAAAGAGCTAAAATTCATCATTGTGCTAATTCTCGTTTCATGAAGAAGCTTCAGTACGATAAAAGAAAATTATATTTTGAAAATGACTGTGCACAATGGAGCAAACGTTCCTTTGCACAAGAAGCTGTTTTAAAGTCACATGGTACGACACAATGACAATCCTATTAGATAAGGTGTTTATAATCAAAGCTCCATCATACTCGTACTATGGGCAAGCCCGGCCGGCCAACACTACAACACACTGTGGTCCTATCTTGATATCCAAGATAAAGCAGAGCACTATGGACAAACCACGTTTCTAATGATGACGGCAGAGATATTTAAGGGTTCCGTGAGAGAATCGGTCAGGACACGTGCCAGTGGCCCGGAATGCAGTTCGAGCGGTGCACACAGGCGCCTGCCTGTTGAGCGAACAGCAGGAGGTATACAAAGGTTCTTTGAGAGTGAGGAAAATGTCAGACAGCCGTTAAAGGTCTCCGGCAAAAGGAAAGTGCCACGCAGCACATCCAGTATGTCCGACGATTGATGACTGGAGAGGATGTGTCTGAGAGATGCGACAACTGGTCAAAGGATAAATGAACAGCAGACATGTTTTTTTATATTCCAAAAGCATATTCAGAGGTAGCAGGGGATACAATACCACTTTGTTCTTCACAACTACATCATAGAGAAGAAACCAGAAAACAAAAGCACCTGGAAATCAAATATTAAATGCACAGGAAATGGAGGAAAATATAATAACTTGACATAATTTGACGTGACGTCGTCGACCGATATGCCTCTGTCCACATTATATTACATCATTATACATACTTGTACCTTGATTTACCTCCCTTCAGCTGTTCTCAAGTATCACATTTTTACCTGAGATGACCCTGACCTTTGACTTCTTGATGCTGAAATCTAATCAGTTCATCGTTGCATCGTAATATGTACTTATACCAAGTTTGATCAAAATGCCATTACTGGTTCACAAGTTAGCGTGATAACAGAATTTGACCTCACAGGACATCCGACCTTTGACCTGTTGACCCCATAACCTAATAAGTCCATCGTTAAATCATTATACATACTTGTAGCATGTTTGGCTTAGATCACTTCAGCCATTCTTAAGTTATCGTGGCAACGAAAACTTATTACGGAGGCACTGACGGACAGACAACCCCAAATCACGACTAACTTCTATTTACTTGAACTATTTTGTATAAATACCATATTACAGACTCTCATCAAAATGAATAGTTTGAAGGATTTGGGTAAAAAAAAACAATAAAAAAACACCTTTAGAGGCCATTTTTCCCCGCAAGGCGGGGGTTGGCCTTTTTCAGGCACCGTGGTTGTTGTTGTTTTTTGTTGGTCCCCTTTTTGAACTATTTTGTATAAATACCATATTACAGACTCTCATCAAAATGAATAGTTTGAAGGATTTGGGTAAAAAAAACAATAAAAAAAACACCTTTAGAGGCCATTTTCCCCCACAAAGCGGGGGTTGGCCTTTTTCGGGCACCGTGGTTGTTGTTGTTTTTTGTTGGTCCCCTTTTTGAACTATTTTGTATAAATACCATATTACAGACTCTCATCAAAATGAATAGTTTGAAGGATTTGGGTAAGATGATTGAAAAATAAATTATGTTCATTAATTGTTTATTTCTTGCTACCTTTTTCTTTTTTCTTTTTTAATAAAGAAACTTCATATCAGAGACGTGCAAGATGAACATGTCTCTTGCAGAGAATATTGCGACAATCATGCTGACGTTTCCAGGTGTATGAATGACGCCAAGGTATTTGCATTTATTTATTTATTTACTTGAAATACTATTGCAATTTATTTTTATTTTGTCGGAAAAAAAATCCAATCCATTAATAATTATTGCTCGAAGTCCATCTTTGAGGCAAATAAAAAGGATTCATTCAACGCAACTGTCCCATCAATTTATACCTCAACATTTGGAAACTTTTTTTGGAAGAAAACGACAAATGTAGCTCGTGCTTAACCTTAACATTTCGTATATTTCCATGGATTTGGTATTTAAATATAATTCCCGTGAGCTTGGGTTGCGCTCTACAATCTTAACCCTTTGTATATTCCCTTGATCATTTGGACATTTCAAACTCCACAAGTGCCTCGCAGTTTTGTTCGGTTGTAAAACCCAGAAGGAAAATACAGTCAACAAGATCAGCTTTCATCTGAACAGAAGGTCAGAGAGAATAATTACAGACAGGCACGTCACATCACACCAGCCATCTGACAGATTTACCCACACCCTTTCAGTTTCTGATAATCCTTCCTACCTTCCAATAAAGAACCCATTCCAACAAACCTCCTGTCAGCAAACTGACATTTATACCACACAAATTCTTCATCTTCAAGTCTTTACACCATCAAATCACCTCCAACCACGCAAGTACAGCATCAGCTTTTGTCACATGCCCCTTCCACCTGACTGGTGAACTACTCCTTCGCTACCATGCACTTCCAACACTGTGCGATGATGCACATCATTGTGCTAATTTGAACAAACAAGTAAAAATAATACGCATGTGCAAGCGTACTTTTATGAAAGAAACATGTATCCTGGTCGGCTCAGCGCACTCCCACTCATCGTCCCAACACACCTGGTCACAACAACGCACAAAATCGCACCTCCTGTCTGCGAACCCTGGCCAAATCACCTGGATTCATACCCGCCGTACAAAACAACATCAAGCTCACCCTGTTCAATACCCGGTCCCTCAACAACAAATGCCTCATCCTGAACAACTACATCCTGGAAAATAAACTGGACTTTCTCTGTCTCACTGAGACCTGGCAACAACCACTGGACTACTACACGCTCAACCTCACCACACCCAATGGATATTCTTACATCAATAAACCACGCTCGGAGGGCCGAGGTGGTGGAATTGCCGTTATTCACCGACAAGACATCAAGACCAACCTCATCTCCATCTCATCTGCTCCATCATTTGAACACCTGGCTTTTAAACTCTCTGGTCACACACAGTCAGTCATGGCTGTTGTCTACCGCCCTCCCAAACCACACCCATCATTCCTGTCTGACTTCTCCTACTTTCTGACCCAGCTATGTTCCCTCTCCCCCTCAATCCTCCTCCTTGGTGATTTCAATATCCACATGGACTCCACTGACTCCACGCTAACCACTGACTTCACTGATTTACTCACCTGCTTTAACCTCACTCAACATGTCAACTTTCCTACCCATAACCGTGGTCACATTTTGGACCTTGTCTGCTCTACTGGACTAATTTTGCACCATCTCTCTGGCTCCGACCTCACTCTCTCTGACCACCTAGCCATCACTCTGACCATCAACATCCCCACCCCAGCACCAAGGCATTATCGCACTATCAACTTCCGTAAGCTAAACGCTTTTTCACCTGCCTCATTCTCATCGACCCTCTCTGAAAAAATGTCCACTTCTCCCTTCGTTGACCTCCACACCCCTTCTGACCTCACTGACTACTACAACCACACTCTCTCTTCCTGCCTTGACCAAATTGCGCCTATAAAAACCAAAACAGTTTCTTTCACCCATTCTGCTCCCTGGTTTACCCCTGAGCTCCGCCTAATGAAAACTCGTGCTCGCCAACTTGAAAGACTCCGCAATAAAACAGGTCTCACAGTTCACTCCCAGGCCTACAAGGACCACATACAACACTATAAAGATGCCCTCTCCCGCGCCCGCTCCGCCTACTACTCTCAAATTATCCACTCTGGCTCCGGAAACCCAAAAGCACTCTTCTCTACAATAAACAAACTCCTCAGCCCCCTGAACACCACCACCCAGTCATTCACAATAGACAACTGCATCTCCTTCCTTTCATTCTTCCAACGCAAAATTGAAAACATCTACAACAGCTTGACCACCGCCGCACCCGCTCCCCCTCAAACCACCTGCCCCCCCTTATCCTGCCATCCCCTGTCTCAATTCTCCCCAGTCTCCCCTACTGACCTCTCTGAACTCCTCATCGGAATGAAAACTGCCACCTGCACTCTTGACCCCATCCCCTCCAGCTTTGTCAAGGCCTCCCTTCCTGCTCTTTCTCCACTTATCATTGCAACAATAAACTCCTCCCTGTCTACAGGCATCGTCCCACCATCCCTCAAAATTGCTGCTGTTACCCCCATTCTGAAAAAACCTGGACTAAACCCTGACACCCTAAATAACTTCAGACCCATCTCCAACCTACCCTTTCTGTCAAAGGTTTTGGAACGCGCTGTAGCCACTCAACTCAAGCATCACCTCTCTGCCAATAACCTGTATGAAACATTCCAATCCGGATTCCGGTCCAACCACAGTACTGAAACTGCTCTCCTCAAAATCACCAACGACCTTCTCCTCTCCTCTGATGCTGGCAACCTCAACATTCTCATCCTCCTCGACCTCAGCGCTGCCTTTGACACCATCGATCACACCATCCTCCTCACCCGACTTGAAACCACCTTTAACATTACCGGCACTGCCCTCTCTTGGATTAAATCATACCTCTCTGACAGACGTCAGTTCATCTCCATCAATAACTGCAAATCCCCCACTGCTCCCCTCCCCCAAGGTGTCCCCCAAGGTTCAGTTCTTGGCCCCCTCCTCTTTATCCTTTACCTGTCCCCCCTCGGTCACTTAATCCGCCGTCATGGTCTCCAATTCCACTGCTTCGCCGATGACATCCAGCTTTTCATCTCCACCAAGTCCATCTCCACCGCCACCCACTCTATCCTGACAAACTGCATCACTGAAATAAAATCCTGGCTTCAAATCAACTTCCTCAAACTTAACTGTGATAAATCTGAAATAATCATCATTGGCCCAAAAACGCTCACCAAGTCCACCCATAACTTTGCCCTCAACATCGACGGTTTCCCAGTGTCCACCTCCCCTCACATCCGGAATCTTGGCATCATCTTTGACCAAACCCTCTCCTTCGACAAATACACTAAACAGATCACAAAGACAGCCTTCTTCCACCTGAAAAACATCGCCCGTCTCCGTCCATCCCTCTCCTCTGTGGCTGCAGAAACCCTCATCCACGCCTTCATCACTTCCCGTCTGGACTACTGCAATAGCCTCCTTTATGGTTCACCCTCAACAATCACCAATAAACTCCAATACATTCAGAACTCCGCTGCCCGTCTACTCACCCATTCCCGGACCCGTGACCACATCACCCCCGTCCTTTACAAGCTTCACTGGCTCCCCATCTCCCAGAGAATCCAGTACAAAATCCTCCTCTTGACCTACAAAGCCCTCCATAACCTGGCCCCATCCTACCTGGCTGACCTCCTCTCCAGACACACTCCCACCCGCAACCTCCGCTCTGCTGGTACCAACCTCCTGACCCCCCCCATCCGGACCAAATTTAGATCCTGGGGGGACAGGGCCTTCTCCATCGCTGCTCCCACCCTCTGGAACTCGCTACCTCACACCATCAGAGACTCCTCCTCACTCACCACATTCAAAACATCACTCAAGACCCACCTGTTCAACACTGCATTCAACATTTAACCCACAGCATCTAACCCCTGACTATCTCCTCTCCTTCTCCCTCCTTTGTGCTTTGAATATTTCCCTATTGATTCTTCTTTTTTTGCAATTGTCTTTATGTTTTGCTATGCGTTATGTTTTGCACTCTGTCAAAGCGTCTTTGGGCTTCCTGAAAAGCGCTATATAAAATAAATGCATTATTATTATTATTATTATCCTCCTTAAAACTATTCGGTTTCACAACTGCTGTTTTATAGTCATCACAAACATAATAAAAGTAGAATCGCACTCCGTAGAGCGCATACCTACACCAGGATGAACAGTTCATGTTTAATCAGCTTGTTCTTGTCACCTCCCCAACTCATCCACCAAGTTTCATCTGAATCCATCCACAATATTTTGGGATATCATGAAATATATCATTTTGGCCCTCTAATGGCTCTTCCTCTTCTTTTTCTTCTTCTTCGTATGCAGATGAAGGCTGCTGGGTAGCATCATTGGCTGACGACGTGGCTGTGCTGCTGATGTAGTGACCTCTGCTGATTTGGGAATTTTGGAATTTGGCCATGGTGCCGGCGATAGCTCACCCACTCTTCACAAAGGACGCCGTGGGGATCATTAACGTCCACTAATGAATGCTGGCAGATGGGACAACCGCATAAGATCCATCTGAAGGATGGTACACACATTGATGAATTACCCTGCCTGTGAAACACCAGGATGACGGTTTATGGCTGGATTGGGATTCAAACCGAGGATAGACAGCTTCGAGGCGAGTGTGCGCAACTCTGGGCCATCATATCGGGCTCTCTTAATGGTGTAGAATCAATTAAAATTTGAAATAAATCTCGTATCCAGATTTGGAACATCTAAAGAATTTGGCCTCGTCACACACCCAACCTGTCCACCAACTTTCATCCAAATCCATCTATAACTTTTTGAGATATCCTGCTCACAGACAAACAGACAAAACATACAGACAAACAAGGGTGGAAACATATCCTCTGTTCACTTTTGGTGGAGGAGGTAATAAAATAATTGGTGCTTGAATGCAAATATATTTGAAAATTATCTCATCTCAGGGATATAGCATCATTCAACAATGGATTCTGTGCCAAGTGTGCGAGGAAGGTGCCTTACCCAAGCGACCCGTAGCCTCCCTCTGAATGGACCCTCTTCACACGCTCCAAGTAATCCATAGGGAACCGAGACGCCAAAGCAGGGTCTGAGCAAAGTACACACACATAACCACATGTCAATGGTGTTTGATGTCCAGCCATTTCCTCCTCAAAAAGAGATCCAAAATACAAAATGCACTTTAAAACTTAGAATAACAAGCGTTACGCCTAGGTCCCACGTCGGTGAAGTGATGCGAGTTGACAAAGTGGAAGACGCAAGGCGGCCATCTTGGATTTTGACGTGGCGACCCAATTTTCAATAGCGTTCTTCCTTATGCGTAGATACACCCACACACCGGATTAGAAGTTAGTAGTTCGTTTATTTTTCAAGATATTGCGCTCACAAGGTTCAGACATATATATGGTGGCGGCCATCTTGGATTTTGACCTGGCGACCCAATTTTCAATAGCGTTCTTCCTTGTGCCTAGATACACCCACACACCAGATTAGAAGCTGGTGCTTCGCTTATTTTTCAGGATATTCCGCTCACAAGGTTCAGACATACATGGCGTCAGACATACATGGCGGTGGCCATCTTGGATTTTGACGTGGGTTGCACCCACAGAACTCAAATAGACGTAGAAGAACTATGCAGGCCGCTGTGTGGCCCCTCCGCCGCAACGCGGCAGCCATTTTAGTTAGTGCAAGACACCTCCGCTTTCTGCATACAGATAGGCCTATTGTTAACATGAGCAGTGTGAATGTTCAACAAATATCAGCAATATGCCTTCTTGTGCTGCAATAAACTGTACAAATCGACTTGTGAAAGGTTCTGGGAAAACATTCCACAGGTAAGTAATTTATTTTTCTTAATTATGAAGAGTTTACTCGCCAAACTCTAGTTAAACTTTCACGTTATGCACAGATGTAGTTTTTCGTTTATGTAGTCCCATCTGTTAGTTTGTGTGTGTTTGTGTGTGTGTGTGTGTTTGTGTGTGTGTGTCACCGTCCAATATATAATGTGTGTGTGTGTGTCACCGTCCAATATAAAAATTCACTATACAATATATAGTGAATATAGTCCATTATACAATATAGTCCATTATACAATATAGTCCATTATACAATATATAATGTCCATTATACAATGTATAATGTCCAATTATATATACAATATATATATATACAATATACAATATAATTTATAATATAATATAATATAATATAATATATATACAATATAATATATATATATATACAATATCTATCTATAATTCCAGTAATCTCTGTGTGTGTGTGTGTTTGTCTGTGTGTTTGTCTGTGACCGCTGTTTCTCGACAACCACGGGTCCGATATACTTTAAACTTGCCAGGTATATTGCTGGGGACCCGAGGATGTGCCTTTTCAAGGTTTCATATTAATCGGAGAAGTAGTTACCGAGCTATGGCGATTTCTTTACCAAACTCCGCAAGCCGTTCGCTTTGGACCAAACCATTTCATGTAAATAGAGGGGGGGGGGATTGTCACCGTACTCGCAAGCCGTTCGCTTTGGACCAAACCATTTCATGTAAATAGAGGGGGGGGATTGTCACCGTACTCGCAAGCCGTTCGCTTTGGCTTTGCGAATGGACCAAACCATTTCATGTACATAGAAGGGGGGATTGTCACCGTACTCGCAAGCCGTTCGCTTTGGCTTTGCGAATGGACCAAACCATTTCATGTAAATAGAGGGGGGGGATATAATTTTAGATATATATATAGTACGGGCATGCCCTAGTATATACAATATAATATATATACAATATACAATATATATACAATATATATACAATATATATATATACATATACAATATATACATATACAATATAATACATATACAATATACAATATATACATATACAATATACAATATACATATATAATATACAATATACAATATACATAGTATACATATACAATGTATACATATACAATATACAATATATACATATACATATACATATATGTACATATACATATAGTATACATATAGTATATACATATATACATATATACATATATACATATGTATATATGTATATATACATATATGTATATATATATACATATATGTATTATACATATATACATTATACATACATGTATACATACATACATACATACATGTATACATACATACATATGTATATGTATACATGTATACATATGTATACATACATACATGTATACATGTATGTATACATATACATATGTATACATACATACATATACATGTATACATACATACATGTATACATACATTATACATACATACATGTATACATTATACATACATGTATATATACATATATACATTATACATACATATATGTATATATATATACATATATGTATATATATATACATATATACATATATACATATATACATATATACATATATATATACATATATACATATATATACATACATATATACATATATATACATATATACATATATACATATATACATACATATATACATATATACATATAGTATACATATACATATAGTATATATACATATACATATAGTATACATATACAATATACAATATATACATATACAATATAATATATATACAATATACAATATATATACAATATAATATATATACAATATAATATAATATATATACAATATACAATATACAATATACAATATAATATATATATATACAATATACAGTATATACAATATAATTATACAATGTATATACATTAATATATAATGTCCATTATACAATGTCCATTATACAATATAGAATATAGTCCATTATACAATATATAATGTGTGTGTGTGTGTGTCACCGTCCAATATAAAAATTCACGTCCACTCATCCACTTCCACTAGGCCTAGCTAGCGCACACGTTCGCCTATTCAGTTCTTGCGCTAACTAAAATGGCGGCGTGAGCGCGCGAGCGGGGCCACCGCTGTGTGTGTGTCGTGAACGGGCATAGTTCTTCTACGTCTATTTGAGTTCTGTGGTTGCACCCACACACCAAATTAGAATTCGGTCCTTCGCTTATGCACGTACGCACGCAAGCCCGCACACACGCACGGACGGACGCACACACAGACGGAGGGGAAAACCATAGTCCCCCTTTCGCTCCGCGGTGCGACGGGGAACAATAAGTGCCAATTTCGAACAACTTGAACTGTGAGTACATATGCACATACGCAAGTATACTGTTGCGTGTAGGGTGTGTGAAAACCCTCGCTCACCAGTTCCATACACGTGCGGCGAAGCCCCCAGATAACTGAGTGGCGATTGGCTAAATTCAAACCATGCGTGGGAAATAGGATTAGCATTGGCACAAGAAACGTTGTTTGTGTTAACCACAATAAAACAGGCTGGAGAACTATGGATGGAAGAGTAGTCATTCCCAAAGGAGGGTTGCGTCGGTGGACAAATTAAATAATTGATGGAATTTAATGAACCGAAAGCCAATCATAATGCGTTTACCGCTGTGGGAAATAAGGCATGGCTGATGGTTAACCTTAACCCTCTATCAGAGCAAAAGAGATTTTGTTAAACATTGAACAGACTTATTTTGCTCTGATGACTGGCTAATGATCGAAACGTTAGCTGCACCTCACTACCCATGGTGGTTGACAACTCTTGCTCTATCCCATTCCCATAGATCTCTGATTTCTACTCTCAATAACCTGTCCTGCCGAACACCCCTTTTTCACCTTTGCATACATTGTTTGTCCCACTGCTCCTCTGACAAGTCGGAGACAGGGACATTAAAATGAGCTCCGTCCGACTGATCCATCATCCATCCATCCATGTACATTTGTGTACACAATATTTCAAAAACGGTTCAACATTTAGCTTTCATATTGCAGATATCCATTCCTCAGGACATGATCTCAAACTGATTAGATCACGGCTGTGAATGCCTGAACATTGTTGCCATGGCAGCCATCTCAGTAACTTAAAGCACGAGTTGTTGGCTTGTGTATGCGGGATTTCAAAAACCGTTCAAGATTTAGCTTTCATATTGCACAGATCTATTCCTCACACCACCCAAACAGCGGGGGACCGAGAGTATCAGCTCCATGTTCTTTTTAACTTCAAGCCTCACTTCCTCCCGTACAACTACTCACAGGCAAAGTCTGTATGTTGCCCTTTCACCCCGTGTCAGAATATGAACATGTTACCTCCGTCTTTTATCTCTTCCACGAGCCGAGACTTCTGTAGATTATATCAAAAAATTTGTGAAAACATGACATCCTTGCTGCAAGTTTTGACCTCACAGTTTAACGCTCCATTATGGGTTGTAATGCTCGACGTCCCTTGGGCGGTGACTTTGCTCCCAGGGGGATGTGGAGCTGTGAAAAATAATAATAAAATAATAATAAATGGAATAGAGGTGGGGAAAAAGAGGAAAGCAGATCTGTGGAAAATGATGGAAAACAGATCCAGCTATTGTTATATTTGGCCAACGTACTCCCATTCACAAAAGTACATACGCAGACGTGGTGGTATTTACATGCACATGAATACACAAATAGGGTTGCTACTCCCTACCATGCATGCTTCAAGAGCCTCAAATTATAGGCCCAAATGGCATGCATTCAACACAGCAATTCCAGTTAACAAATAAAACTGCTGTGCCATTAATGTTTACTATTATTATCAAAGGGCACAATTATCTTGATTTATTCAAAATAAATCTCCTTTTCCAACATTCCATTTTCCAAAGCACAATATTTTCTCCACAGAATGTTTAAAAACAAATCCTATCCTTTGACATTCAGGCATGTCACAAAAAATAATCTAGAAAGCATCTGAAAATGCAACGCCCGTCTGCGTCAGTTTGTATTCAGACGTCTTGTTCTTCCGTATGCTCAAAATAACAAAAACAGTCAAAAAAACGAGCAATGCAACTGTGTCGCCAATATGCCTCCGCATAGTCCCACAATGGGTAGATGCCCTCGTTCACTGTCCTAAAAATAAACAAGTTTGATTTAAACCCCTTCAGCTGTTTTCAAGTATCACATTTTCACCAGAGAGGACAGGTTTCACATCAACCGGTGAAGCCGTTTCGGAGAAAGGATTTTTTTTTAAATATCGGCTTTCATGCTATTATGGCTGCCACATCACGTGACATATGACCTTAAAAATGTACAATCTGCATACATATAGGTAGTGGATCACGTTTGTGAAGTTTTGTGTTGATCGGATAAGGTTCGTTTTTCTATCCAAGATGGCTGCCAAACCACGTGACCTACGATGTCATCATTTTCAAACGATATGCAACAGTGCTGTTAGATGATATTTGTAAAAATTCGCATCAATGGGGTATGCGGTTTCAAGATATAATTATATAATATTTTCCTTCAATCCAATATGGCTGCCAAAACATGTGACCTATTATGTCATAAATTTAATATTTCAATACAAATGGGTCATAGATAATGTGCATGCAATTTCAGATTTTTAGGATAAGGATTTAGATTAAAACATTTCTGGCTGGATTAAAACATTTCTTCACCTATGATGTCATCATTATCATGCTTTTGTTCCCCATTGGGAGAACTTGACAACGTGTGGTTTAAAAAATTTCCATTCAGCGGTTTCCGAGAAATATTTTTTAATTATTTGCGTTTAATCCAAGATGGCTGCCATACCACGTGACCTACGAGGTCGCACAATCATCATAAAAACATTCTGCATGGGTGTCACTCCTACCCTGAAAGTTTCGTCTCAATGGGACATGTGGTTGCTGAGAAAAACGAGGTTCAGCCCGTACGGACGGACAACCCGAAAACTTAATGCCTCTGGCCACCTTCAGGGGCGGAGGCATAAAAATACAAAATGAAAATTGGTGATTTTATGCAGCCTTGACCTTTAGATATAAAACAATAATCAGGTTCGAGCTTTTGATTAGTGAACAAATTAAGTGACACAATTTGCAAATTCTTAAAATGTCAAGGTCAATCGGGTGAAAATTGGTGATTTTACACAACCTTGACCTTTGACATTTTGATCTAAAAAAGCAATCGGCTTCTAGCTTTTGATTGGTGAACCAACTCAGTGACCCAATATGCAAATTCTTAAAATTTCAGGTAAATCAGATGAAAATTGACAATTTTATTTGACGCTGACCTTCAGACCAAATTATTAATTTGTCTTCTCTATATTCTCATAATAAAGCTTTGTTGAAAATTTGATGACAAAATTCAAATGGTAAATTGAAATTTCAGGTGAATTGAATGAAAATTGATGATTTTATGTAACGCTGACCTTTGACCTTTTGATAAATATATTAATTTGCCTTTTCCGTATTATAATAAAGCTTTGTTGAAAATTTGATGACAAAATTCAAATGGTAAATTGAAATTTCAGGTGAATTGAATGAAAATTGATGATTTTATGTAACGCTGACCTTTGACCTTTTGATAAATATATTAATTTGCCTTTTCCGTATTATCATAATAAAGCTTTAGTGAAAATTTGATGACAATATCTCAAATGGCAAAAAGTTACGGCCCGGACGGACACATAGACACACACTGCTGCGCAGGGGACGGGCTAAAAAATGAGGAGAGGTATGACATAAACCAACCACTTGCAGGTTAACCTTCAGAAATCAAAAAAAATTCATTCACCGACACTCCTCTTTCATTACCCTCTGGATATTCCTCCCCGTGATTGAGCAATCAAATTTTTCCCTAGAGTACGTAAAGTGGTTACTCTCCACAATATGTCATACCTCCAGTTTAACAGGGGTTTATATTTTCTACTTTCATGTAACTTGTTTGCATGTTTTACATCAAACCTACTGCTGTTTCTCCATTTCTTTGTAATTTGTTAGTACGGTGACTGGAATAATGGAGTGCAGTACTTTAGAACATGCTGACCAGAGCAAGCAAGTAAAATGTAACCAAGTGTTGCAGATAACCTCTGGGTAGGGAAACCTTCTCAACCACATCTGTCGGTGTCTTTGTTGTGTCTCTTTCTCTCATATATATGTATTCTGATTTTAATGTACCATACTCTGTTGCACAACACCCATGCTGCCAAAGCAGTTTATTGGCTAAGGTTATGCAGAGTTAGAGTTATGCAGGTTACGTAGAGCAGCAACGAAGGCTGGAAAGGGTAGAAATGCGAATGGTCCGGTGGATGTGCGGAGTATCGTTGAGAGAGAGGAAGACAAATGATGAATTGCGAAAGATGATGGGAATGGAGCCTGTGATTGATGCTGTGAAGAGGAACAGGTTGAGATGGTTTGGTCATGTGTTGAGGAAGGATGAAAGTGACTGGTTGAGAAGAGTGATGGAAATGAATTTCGAAGGAAGTGGAGGACGGGGAAGACCGAAAAAGACTTGGCTAAAGATGGTGGAAGAAGAAATGCGGGCAAGGGGGTTAACAAGGAGAGATGCAGAAAATAGGGCAAAATGGAGAAGATTGTCATGGGGACCGCAAGGCTAACCCCCGCTCTTGCAGGGAAAATGGCCTTAAAATGCCTGTTGTTGTTGTTGTTGTTATGCAGAGTGGTTTGCCATTGCCTTCCCAGCAGTATTTAGGAAAGGAATTTGTAATTTTTTTCATGATGCCAGCGATAACTCACTTATACTCTTCAGGAAGGACACTGAGATGTCTTCAATGCCACCCGCAAATGCCAATAGAAGAGACGCCCCGTTTAACGCCCAACCAAGGTATGGCACACACACTGATGAATCACCTTACGTGTGAAACACCAGGATGACAGTTTATACCTAGGTCCATATTAAAACCCAGGCTAGACAGCTTAGAGGTGAGTGCGCGTACATCCAGGGCATCCTGCCAGTCCTACAAATAATAATTCTGAAATATGCAAATTATCTGTGTTGTTATATAATTATTATTATTTCGTATGCAGCCTGCTGCAACCCTCGCCTCCTCCCGGAGGGAGTGGGTGTTTGTTGTCAGGATAATTATGTGCTTCATATGAAACTAGACTTGCATGCAGTGACATTATAAAGCTAGATGACAACATCTTTGGCATGCACAAGACTTGAATAGCTTCAACAACAAACCAAAAAAGGAAACAAAACCGAGTTGACAAACTTAACGATCATGCAGCGATTGAGAAAAACGAATTAATAAGAAAAGTATGTGCAGATTAATAAAACTTGAAGGAAAAAGCACCAAACTATTAAAATAGTAGAAATAAAAGTAACACTTCTCGTGTTCAGAATAGCACAATCAAATGTTATCATTCAAGTCAAGAGAATTAAAGGCAAGTAAACCAAAAGAAGAAGAAAAAAAATCATAATGTGTCAATTGTGTTTGAAGTATATTTAAGCTGTGGGTGCTCAAAGAGATTTCTTTCACTTAAAAAGCATTTCTTTCTAATAGAAACTGGGAAGTTATCTCGTGTTCAAAAGACTGTACCTGAAATACCACACGATGAGACTTTATATGATAACTTCGGTTCATAATATGGAAAGAAAAGAACTCATTTGACGACGCTGAAGAGCCATGCACATTAGCTGCTCTAAATCTGGAGCTCTGTACACCCGATGGATTTATATTGGATCTCTTAGAAACGACCTTGCCTTGGTGTCTGCCCGTGAGCCTTTTGGCAACTAGTAACAGGGCCCTGTTAGCCTCACTCCATCTCATCAGCCGTGATTTTGTATCACCAATATTCCCTCAAATCCATTGGCTGCATGTGCCAGCTCCATGTGCCTGTTGTGTTGGCCTCCTGCTCCAACTATCTACTGACATCAGCTCCGTATACAAAGCAGCGTTACACAGTATTGACTGCCTGTGCTTTGTCGCTCACCAGACTATTTCACATCATGTTGCTGCAAAGGTTCCAGTAATTTTCTCCAATAATTATACATATAGCTATATATATATATATATATATATATATATATATATATATATATATATATATATATATATATATATATATATATATATATATATATATATATATATATACATATATATATATATATATATATATACATATATATATATATATATATATACTGTATATATATATATATATATATATATATATATATATATATATATATATATATATATATATATATATATATATATATATATATATATATATATACACACACACAGTCACGTGAAAAAGTAAGTGCACCCCATGTAAAGTTTTGACTTTTTCAACATATTTCAACATACAGCTATTTGATCTTCATTTCAACAATATTGATAGATAAAGGTGATATAATATAACAAATATCAAGAAACATTTACATTTTGTAGTCCATTGTATAATTTAAATAAACATAAATGCAAATTTCGCATGTGGAAAAAGTAAGTACACCCCTAAATTTATCACTACTTCAAACACCTAAAATTAGAATCAGGTGCACCAGCTCAGGTGCAAATAATTAGAACATCGGAGGAGGATCTTGGAGGAACCTGTCTTATTTAAACCTCAGACATTTCGTTTAGTTTGCTCTTAGTTGTTGAATTGTGCGGCGTCACCATGCCTAGATCAAAAGAGCTCTCTGAGGCCTTCAGAAAGAAGGTTATAGATGCCTACGAGTCTGGGGAGGGATTTAAAAAGATCTCCAAACAATTTGAAATCAATCATTCGACTGTCCAGAAGATCATCGACAAGTGGAGAAGATTCCAAACAACTGCCTACATTTTCAGGCCAGGCCGCCCCAGCAAGTTCAGACAGAGAGCAGACCGCAGGATGCTGAAAGAAGTCTCTAAGAACGCCAGAAGTCATCACAGGACCTACAGGTAGCTCTTGCCACTGTTGATGTCAATGTGCACGAGTCTACTCAAAAAGAAGAGGCTGTACATATATATACATATACATACATATACATAACAGTGAGAAATAGTAGAAACTCCACAGTACGAGTAGGGCGTCTCATTTGCATTAAATAAATAATCAGGAGATTAAATCAGAGCCGGACGGAGCTTCAGGACGTTTATCTTTAATTTTCGACAAGCTTTCGACCAACAAAGGTCTTCTTCTTAGTCGTCCCCAAGTTCGTTGAATATATTTTGTTACGTTGAATAATATATATTGTTAACACACACACACACACACACACACACACACACACACACACACACACACACACACACACACACACACACACACACACACACACACACACACACACACACACACACACACACACACACACACACACACACACACACACACACACACACACACACACACACGCGCGCGCAAAAACAGTTCACACACAGGGTATGGGCGCATGAGACGGAAGCCAAACAGTTCAATCTTGGTTTAATCAGACCACAGAATCTTGTTTCTCACAGTCTGAGAGTCCTTTAGGTGCTTTTTTGCAAACTCCAAGCGGGCTTTCATGTGTCTTTCACTAAGGAGCGGCTTCCGTCTGCCACTCTGCCATAAAGCCCAGATCGGTGGAGTGTTGCAGTGATGGTTGTCCTTCTGGAAGTTTCTCCCATCTCCACACAGGATCTCTGGAGCTCAGCCAGAGTGACCATCGGGGTCTTGGTCACCTCTCTTACCAAAGCCCTTCTCCCCCGATTGCTCAGTTTGGCCAGGCGGCCAGCTCTAGGAAGAGTCCTGGTTGTTCCAAACTTCTCCCATTTAAGAATTATGGAGGCCACTGTGCTCTTGGGAACCTTCAATGCAACAGAAATGTTTTTGTAGGCTTCCCCAGATCTGTGCCTCGACACAATCCTGTCTCTGAGCTCTGCAGGCAGTTCCTTCGACCTCATGGCTTGGTTTTTGCTCTGATATGCATTGTCAGCTGTGAGACCTTATATAAACAGGTGTGTGCCTTTTCAAATCATGTCCAATCAATTGAATTTACCACAGGTGGACTTCAATCAAGGTCTAGAAACACCTCAAAGATGATCAAGAGAAATGGGAGGCACCTGAGCTAAATTTCAAGTGTCATAGCAAAGGGTATGAATACTTATGTCAATGTGATATTTCAGTTTTTTCTTCTTAATAAATTTGCAAAACTCTCGCAAATCCTGTTTTCTCTTTGTCATTATGGTGTATTAGGCTATGAGCCAGACCCCCCAAATTGAATTTTTGTCAATATTTCAAAAATGAAAACTCCCAGAGTAACATTTGACCCCTCAAAATCTTCGCAAGGAACCTTCAGTCAAGATGGTTGAACGGTTGGTTGAACGGTTAGGGGGTATGGTTGAACATATTTTGAACTTTGCCAAAATATGTGCCCCAAACAACCACCATATTACAAAGTAATGATATATTCCAATGCAGTGGTTCCTTGCGAAGATTTTGAGGGGTCAAATGTTACTCTGGGAGTTTTCATTTTTGAAATATTGACAAAAATGTACAATGTGAATTCTGAACTCGAAGCGATTTCGACCACTTTTTCACTAAATTTAACATATGTTTTGTCATTATATCAAAAATTTGATAAATAACCCCCACAAATGTTCAAAATTTCTATTACTATATTAGTTGGCATCCAGTATGCAAATTATTGGCACTCTGTGGTACTTAAAAACATATTTATTCCAATTTTAGCAAATATCACATTTTTTGGCGAAGCGAAGCGGGCGTATAATAATATTTCGGGTGATAACACAGAGATGGCCGAGAGTTTTACACTGCTATCACTTTTTTTTCATATCTCGGGACATATATCTTGCTAAAAATCACAATGAGCCTTACTCCATCTGTATGGTACCGACCAACCCCCTTGGCTCATAGCCTATAATAATATTTCGGGTGATAACAAAGAGATGGCCGAGAGTTATACACTGCTATCACTTTTTTTTCATATCTAGGGACATATATCTTGCTAAAAATCACAATGAGCCTTACTCCATCTGTATGGTACCAACCAACCCTCTTGGCTCATAGCCTATATTGAATGTATATTGATAAGGGAAAAAATGAATTTAAACGATTTCAGCATAAGGCTGCAACATAACAAAATGTGAAAAAAGTGAAGGGGTCTGAATACTTTCTGAATGCACTGAATATATATATACATATACATATACAGTGTGTGTATATGTATGTATATATATATATATATATATATATATATATATATTGTTACAGACGCGGTTTTGGATGTATATATATATATATATATATATATATATATTGTTGCGGATATGGCATTTGGCCTCCATATCCGCTTGTAAATATTCCCCTATTTCCCCAATACTCCCCAACTATCCCCAATCCCCCATTCCCTAGTCCCATTGCCTGTAAATAACACTCTGTAGAACCGACCTTCCCCTTTTTCCCCCATTAAATGTCGTGCCCAGGTCCACCGCATCTCACATAGACAACTTTCGGACATCTTGCTAGTTATTCTTAGTCTTTGTCAGTTAAGGACTCGTTTCCATTAATTCTGACTCTTCATTGCACCAGAATGTGATTATATGGCACCAGTAGTGAGTTTAGGACCTTCCCATACCTCCTCCCATCTTCTTCCTGAAACAACAACAACAACAACAACAACAACAACAACAACAACAACAACTACAACTACAACAACAGAGGAGATTGGGGGCGGCGCGGCGCGGGGGAGTGTGCGTCCTCACACCGGCTCGGTTAGCCGCCATTGACCATGCGCTCCGACGGGGTTACCACGAAGGGGCTGGCTGTCAGCTCCTCGTCAAGGGCGGAGCCTGGTAACCCCCCCGCACCCAATAAGAAGGGCGGACCGATTCCATCTGGGGCGGAGCTAACGAGCCGAGGGCGTGTCACTCCCCGCCGGATATACGCAGCGACTTACCGGACGTGACGTGAGATGCGCCCCCAGCTTAGAGAGAGAAGTTGCCACCTCCGAGCGCTGAATACCTCCCCGCATCTTTGGACCGGACCGGGTCGATTCTGTCCCTGAGCCAAGAGTGCACCTTGAGCCATCGACCAACCCGCCTTTCCTTGCCATCAATCCCCGTGTGAGTCAGTTTTGTCCTGTTTATCTGTCGTCTGTCGGGGCTATTATAAGACCGTAATTAAGTGCCTACCTTACTATGCTGTCTCTCTCATCCCTGTAATCTGACCTTCCGCAATATTATAACCTCCTCCGGAGGTCTTGAGAACTGAACCCTTGGTGTCGTGTCATTTTAACCCAGCCGTTGTGTCCTTTCCTTCATTGATTTAGCATAGCGCGACTCGGCAACGTTCGAGTATAATCGGGTAAACGTGCAGACGCGGTCATACCAAACCGCTCGGTAAACCAACACCCACAACCGCGTCTGTAACATTTGGTGTCAGGAGTGTCGGATTCGGACCTGGGACTAAATTTATTAGGCCCAAATTTTGGAACACCAATTGTACCACTAGGGTAACAATTGGTGTTGGGAGGTAGAATTCGATCCGGAGCGCGTTTTACGCGCTCGATATTATAACAGCGAAATTTGATTGTGTTTTACGAAAATAAAAACCCGAATTTTGAAAGTCGCGCTATGGCGGATCAAGACAGCTGGGGTCCGGTAGAGGAGAGTGAGGCAGGGTCGGTCCAGGACCAAATTGAGGGACGTGAGGAGAGCGAAGCAGCGAGGGTAGCAGACGCACAAAATGGCGCCTCGCTGGTCGCGGCGCCCGCGACCGTGGCAGCGCCCCTGGTGGATTCAAACCTTTTTATGTTGCAAATGAGGGCCCTTATGGAACGAATGGGAGACCAAATTGTGGGAATGAGGGCTGATAGTGAGCGGTTGGGGAACCGGATGGATGCTCAGGGTGAGCGATTAGAGGGCCAAATGGGGGTAATGAGAGACGAAGCGAGGGGTACTGGTGAGGGATTAGACAATAATTTTAAGGGATTAGACAATAATTTTAAGGGATTAGACAGGAAATTTGGGAAATTAGACGATAGATTAGGGGAAATACAGGAGGGGTTAATGGGGGTAGAAAACAGAATGGCCGCTCAAGAGAATCAAATGGAAGGGATGCAAAAGGGGTTAGAGGGGTTAGAAAACAGGATGGAAGGCAAATTGAGGGACATGAGGGACCAAGCGGAAAGGGAAGTTAAACAAATGGGGCAGCAGATAGAGGGGGTCAAAATCGGGGTAGAAACCAAACTGGATGCTCACAGGGAGGAAATGGAGCAGATGAGGGTGGCATCTGGGCAGGAGATGCAAGTGATGGGAGAGGAGATCAGAAGAGGGGTGAGTGAGGAGGTCGGAGGAGTGCGCGAGGAGGTGAGGCACTGTAAGGAGCGCATGGAGAAGGAGGTGAGAAAGGGGACTGTAAAACTGCAAGGGGGCATAGAGGACCTGACGCAGGAGGTGGAACGGCTGACGGAGGGACAAAAAGAAGTAACGGAGCAGGTACAAAGGAACACTGCGGTACTAGGAGGGTTAAAAGCGACACAGAAAGAACTAAAAGATGACTTGGTAGCGACGAAGAGGGAATGTCAGATGGTACGTGAGGGACTGACAACGAGGTTGGACGAGGTGATAGAGGTAATGGAGACGAAGGACCGGCAGGTGAGGACGCGCATGGAAACGGTCAAGGTAGCCTTGGAGGACGAGCTAGAGGAGACGTACCGGGAAATAAAAGAGGTGAAGCAGAAATCAGAAGAAGTGGAAGAAGGGGTGAGCGAAATTAACAAGCGACGGAGAGGGGATAAGAAAGAGATAAAAGAGGAGATAAAAGAATTGGTCCGAAGTCTGTGTTTGGATCGTGATGATGTGCTCATTAACCGGATGAGGGATTCGCAGGTGATGGAGGAGAAGCGAAGAGGAAGAGGACCCGGTGTAAGTGGTGACCAATATGGTCGTGCGTATGATGCGCCAGGGGATTTAAGAAGCTTGGGGGTCGAGATAGACCCGGGTGTTCGTGAGAGGCCGTTGGTGAAGTGTGCGACAGGTCTGGTGTGCGAAAAAGGAGGTGTGCGAGAAAGTCCGACTCTGGGGTGTGTGAGGAAAAAGTGCGTGCCAAGGAGTGAGGGTGCTGGCGAGAGTGAGTCGGTCGTAGCGCGTGTGCGAGGGAGCACATGGAAGCGCGGTGTGGTAAGTGTTACAGAGGGTGTGACGGGAGAGTGTGCGCAAGAGTGTGCGCGAGAAAGGTGTGTGACGGACAGGTGCATGGGGAAAGAGTGCGCTGTCAAAGGCAAGGAAGAATGCACACCTGTGGTGAGTGTTACGGAGGGTGTGACGGGAGAGTGTGCGCAAGAGTGTGCGCGAGAGAGGTGTGTAACGGACGGGTGCATGAGGAAAGAGTGCGCTGTCAAGAGTAAGGGTGAGTGCGCTGTCAAGAATGGAGGTGAGAGTAGTGAGAGTGACAAGGAGAGTGAGTTGGTTGTGACAGGTGAGAAAGGATGCACACCTGGAATGGTAGAGCGTGAGTGGGAATGCACGCTGGAATTGGTGGTGAGGCACGTGGTTGGGTGTGCGAATGAGAGCACACCTGTGATTGTCACAGAGGAGGTGACAGAGGAGGGGGCGCGAAGAGGTGTGTTGGTGAGGTGTGCGACCAACGAATGTGTGCCAAAGTGTTCGGTGGTCAGGTGTGTGACCAAGGCTGTGAGTGGAATGAGGGTACCGAGGTGTGTAAGGAAAGGTACGAGGAGCATGGGCACGGCTGGATGTGTGAGCAAGGAACGGGCTGCGGGGTGTAAGAATCCAGGTGAAGCATCGACGGTAACCAGGTTAGAGGTTAGGTCGACTTTTAGCCGAAGCGGGCCCTCGGTGCGTGCCGGGCCTCGCTTTGAACGGCCGCGTCCGTGCTCCACTAGGCGGAGCGGGCAGCCCGATAGAAAGGGTCGTCATGGCGACCACTTTTTGTTGAGGCAGTCCGGCAGGTCGAGATCGGAACATTGGATGGCTCCACGCCGAGATGGTGCGTGGGATCTCGGCCCGGGTAAGCCCCCGTCCCTGCACCGAGTGCCGGACGCATCCAGCCGCTGGCACAGAACAACCCGCATTCATGGCTTGGCTTTACGAAGTCGGGCTTTGGACAGGAATTGGCGCACCGAGAGGCATTAGTGAGTAGACTGGGTGATGAGGTTAGTGTTTTGGACCCAAAATTAGAGAAAAACAAAAATTTGATGATTGGCAAGGGATTGGCAGTAATGATTGGCAGATGATGGGTAGTGATTGGCAAATTTTTAATTTGTTGAAATTTGATGTGCAAAATTGGTAGTGAGCGATGGGCCCGGTGGGTAAGGCTGGCATCCCTGCCACCCTTCCCAAGGGGGGGCAAATACGCTATAGTTTATGGGGTGTATGGCAGTGAAAACTAGCCCGGGTGGGTTAGGTTATATTGTGTGTAGGGACCGAGAAGATGACATTAGGTGACGTTAAGGTTAGATAGTGACTGATACCTGTAGTGGGGACGCAGGTAGTTTAGTGTGGATGATAATGACGAGGGAGCGCAATAGTTTAAAGGGACGACTGGGAAGCGCAAGTTTCAGAGGGGAGTAGTTAGATGAGATGATGCTGTGTGAGGATTGAGCAGGTGTGATTGCACAGGTGTGCAACTGGACAGGTGTGTGGAGCAGTGTATGAGTAGTGAGTGTTGTGGATCAGCGCGAATGCGCTTGGGGAGAGAAGGGTGCAGGTGGCACCAGGTGTGAGAGCACAGGTGTGCAAGTACAGGTGTGTGGAATATATGGAGCAGAGAATGAGTGGTGTGGAGAGAGTTGGAGTAAGTGGTACGGAGTGGTGTGCATGGTGCGAAGGTGTGGATGGGGGAAGAGTGGACCCCTTTCACGAGTACCTGGGGCGGGTAGTGTAAGTGTTAGGTAGAGGGTATAGGTAAATTGTGGTTGGATATTGGCATTTGTGGTGCGGTTGCAGAATGGTATTGTGGATGGGTGCATTAGTGTTGTGGAAATGGCTGGGCGTGTAGCCTGTTAGTGTGTGTAGTTGGTTGGGCACTCCACCACTGTGAGGATGTCGGCCAGGTGAGGCCGCAGGTGGGCTCTGGGAGCCGGTAGTTGTGAGTGGGTGCCTGAGGATCCCGGGTGTGGATCGGGCAGCCCAGTGCCAGAGAGGGCACCGAGTGGGGAGAGCGCCAGAGGGCCTTCCCCAGGTAGTTAGGTTAGGGTAAGGAGCAGGTAAGCTCGGAGGCAACTGCAGTGGTGGAGGTGTGCAGGTGGGTAGACCCGCTGGGAGAGGTACACGCCACAGCCCAGAAATTGTGCGAGGGCACCGGGAGATGAATCGGGGGAGTGAGACCCCAAATTGAAAAGCACCACAGTTTGGCCAATGGGAATTGGTTTTTTTAGAACCCATAGTGTAAGAGGGCCAATGGGTTGGCCGGAGAAAGACCCCGGGTAGTGTAAAGTTGTTAAAGTCATTTAGGAAATAGTTAGGATTGATGAACCTGTCGCACCATACGCAGCCACTTACCTGTGGTGATGATGATGACTCCACACCTGTGTTTTCTTTGTTCTGTGTGCAGGAACTGAGAATTGCTGTGTGGATTGGTGAGACGCATCACGACGTGGATGAGACATTGGGGTGATTCCATCTCTCCCTCCTTAGGAGGGACTGATGATGAATTGGTGATGGCAAATTTTGATGTTGAGTTGGAGATGGCAAATTTTGATGAGAGTTGGAAATAGCAAATTTGATTGGTTAGGAGGGAGAGAAGACGAATTTGGTTTATGGGAGGAACGGGGAAGACAGTAGGGACGTTTGTTGATTTGTAAAGTAGATGTTTATGGGTAGTGTTGTGTTTTGTGGATACAGTAAGGGGTAAGGGAGGGGCCATGTAGGTTACCTGGTGGGGGGGGGGGGGGGGGGCGTACGGTAGGAACGTACCTGTCTCACCTGGTTCCCATGTGCCCCCAGTGTGCATCATCTTATATTGCGTGCACTTTTGCGCCCTTACCACCTTACTCACTTGTCTTCTTCTTTTGTCTCCCACCTCCGAGGATCTGGCTTTGGGGTAGAGAGAGAGGAGAGAGAGGTGCTGGCTACGCAGTTGTGGGCCTGCACTTTCGCTGCTTGCTGCCTGGATCGATACACCATATGGACCGCAATGTTTGTGGCCACCCACCATGGACCGCAGTTCTTATGCGGCCAAGCACCACCCGTGGATGGACCTATGGGTCAACGTGGCACCTATGCCATACAGGTGAACCACTTTTAGTTGGCCCCCTGACGGCCACAATACAGAAATGGACGCGGTTGGCGCCTTTCTTTATTTTTAAAGAAGTACGAAGGCCAAGTGCACCACACGAAGGCAAGACCAGCGGCAGAACATCGGCCGGCTGCGACACCACCGGTGATTTATAGACACTTTATTGGTGCACCGGATGGTGCTGACTGTGTGATGGGGTGGTGCTTTTGGTGCTTGGATGGGGTGCTCTGCACATTATTAAAGGCCGTAAGGCCACAGAGCACTCGTGGGTTGGTGTATCGATGCTGGCATGCGTGCTCTCTCTATGCATAACATCTGCATGTGTTCCTCCAAAAACAGGTCCTGGATCGTAGTGTAAATATCAGCGTAGTCTTGTAAATAATGCTCCCTACCGGCTGTATGTTTAGTTTGCGAATTCTTTCCGGATTCGGTTATCCTGTGGGTGTGTTTCTGTGAGGAGAAGGGTGCAACGTCGCAGGGGGACATATTTACTCATTTGTGAATATCTGTAAAACTGTCGCACTCAGGGTAGAGTTAATAGTAGAGGGAACTACATCTGAGTGCCACACTAAAATAGGTAAAAATTTATCGGGTCGGGACGCCCCGAGGGTAGAGAAGGGTGCAATGTTGCGGATATGGCATTTGGCCTCCATATCCGCTTGTAAATATTCCCCTATTTCCCCAATACTCCCCAACTATCCCCAATCCCCCATTCCCTAGTCCCATTGCCTGTAAATAACACTCTGTAGAACCGACCTTCCCCTTTTTCCCCCATTAAATGTCGTGCCCAGGTCCACCGCATCTCACATAGACAACTTTCGGACATCTTGCTAGTTATTCTTAGTCTTTGTCAGTTAAGGACTCGTTTCCATTAATTCTGACTCTTCGTTGCACCAGAATGTGATTATATG